>NC_080571.1:235920887-236241442 GCF_030247185.1 Malaya genurostris | reverse complement strand
CACCGAGATCACTCGATTCGACGCAACCAGACTTTTTTGTGAGGTTGTTTGAAATGGTTTTGTTTTTCAAAATATTCCCCTAGATGATCAATATACTTTTGCATACGCTTGAAATAATTTTCAGAACATTTATTCCACTCTTCCTGAGGTACCCCCAAAACATGGTTTTTGAACGCTTCAACAGCTTCTTCAGCAGTATTGAATAGTTCTCCACATGCAGTTTATTCTCCACGGAAGGAAACAAATAGAAGTCGTTAGGTGCCAAGTCAGGACTATACAGCGGGTGGTCCATCGATTCGTCGTTTTGGGTGCTCAAATATTCAGTTGTTTGAACCGATATGTGAGAGCTTGCATTATCGTGATGAAGAATGATTTTGCGTCTTGCGTTTGTTTTCCTTATTTCACGAAAAACTTCTGGCAAACTAATGGTAGTTTCGAGCTTACATGAGTGAATCCATGTTTCGTCAACTGTGTTATACATTAAATTTGAAGCACCACTATTGATTTTTTTCTTGAGACGATTTAGATATTGATATTGAAAAATTCAATTTTTTCTCCATCCAACAATCCACCAGTTTTACTGTTTTATTGACTTCAACAACCAACTTTTCAGAACATTTTACGCTAACACGTTTCAGCTATCCTTGAAATTCACAGGACGCCGTTCATCACCCTTGATACGGACTGTCGAGGCTTGGGCTAACTGTTAGTTCGATAGCGCGCAGTTGTCACCGTTTTCAAACAACAAAAAAGCGTGTGTTGTTTTTGGACGCGTGACGATTACGCCACCAGCGAATGAAAATGATAAAAAATAACAAGTGAGCACTCACAATTACTTTGTACACCGATATTCGACCAGCAGCAGCAACAACAACAAGAACAAGGAAACCGGTTTAGTATTTTGTTCTGTCCCCGCCCTCTTGAACCACATCCGTCCGTCAGAACGTAAAATGGTGTGTGAACTTTCAAAAGGAGCTTTAACAGGCAGGCGAAACATTGTTGCAAATTTCTGTTTCGAGTTGAGCGCTGGCCAATTTGTGATGGTCGATTCGAGCCCTTGTTTCACGTTCTTCTGGAGGATCGAGAGGCAGCAACACAGGAAATGGTACATTATGAATCGATTTCAGATTTGGTAAGGTGATCTTCACTCATGCGATTCGTGATCATCCCAGACAGGTTCCGTGGCTGTAACAAATCAAAACGATGAGGTTCTCAAGCACTCACCCACGAAGGTTTTTGTTGATTTGAGGCAAGTTTTATCGTTAAACATATCCCCATCTTAATAAGATCGAGAGAATAATTTCTAGTGCCTCTTAATTTGTAGTTTAATCATCTAGCGATGATGAAGAGAATGCAATACATTTCTTCAATTCATACGAGCTGTACCCCCTTTGTTATATTCTTGAGGCATATGTTTAACTGTAAAATTTATCACCGATGTTGCCGACCTGGCAGAAGTCAAACTAGCTTGCGCGGTCCAACGCAAGGTTAACAATATAAGTTGGAACAAAAACTAAGACCCTCGCGAATCCCATTCGAAAGTCTAATCGAATTATTTACATTTCACTCGATAAAATAAAATTATATATTTATTCTCTCATTCAACTCCCGCGAACATAAACTAGATTCTTTGTTTATTTGCGCACACTCTTCAGAGGGACTCTTAACTGCAAAGCCGCCACTCTTGCCTTCGAGAAAATCGCATGCAGATTCGTGATCAAATCCGAACCTTGCACAATATCAGACACTGCACTAGCATACGGCTTTGAGCTCACAAAAATAAATCGACAAAACAAGCATAGTTTTTATTTTGCTGTCATCTCCGTTCCCTGGACTGGATCCCATTGGATAAAAAAGACGTTTCCCCTTCAGGGTTATTTTCCTTTCGATGGTAATTACCCTGGAGCGATCTCACGTCACGATCGCGCCTAGGATATTGACTGGCCTATCCCCGAAGGCAAACCACCACGGACCAGTTTTTGTTTCTATCCGACACGATCGCGAACTTTAGTATTTTCTGGAGATCGGAACTCAAGCTGCAAGAAAACCCTTCTCGATGAGCCCATCCACACCATCGTCGTCGTCGTTGTCATCATGTTCTGCGCCCAAAGGTGAGTGGGAATTTGTTCTTTGTTGGCTAAGTCCGGAAATTGTCTTTCGCCGTGTGCGCGCGCGCTCGGTACGTGATCCGTTTTCCGGCATGACTGCAATTTTCAGCTGGAAATACGGCGAGAAAACGTTGGATCATCGGATGTCACTGTCGGACGAGTGAACCACCGGAGGGGGCCGAGATTGAATTGCTGACAGAGTGAAAGGTTCCTAATGGAGACCACCCGGGGGTGAGCGAGTGACAAACTAAGTCAACGGTGTAGTTGAATTGTTTGTCCGAGATGTTCGTTTACCCTCAGTTCCTTGGCGTTACCCCTTCGACTACTGCGTCACGATAACACAATGTTTGCATTACGCTGTCAGACTCTAGTGTGAACAGTCACGTTCAGCAATGCTGCAGTAATTGCCCGTGGCAATGAGCACAATAAAATTAGACAAGTAGATAGATGTAAGAATTGAGTCAGACTTGCAGAAGTCAATAACATCATCAAAGATAAATCATTGGTTTCTTGCAGTGTGGATTTTCTCATCCTTCACACTTCAAAGCGTTTAGTGTAAATAGCACTCTACACGGGAAAAACAGCAGATACTTACAACTTACTGGCTGCTAATAATCGCCTTGACCGACTGTAACAGCTTAAAATGTGTAGCTGTATTGCAACGTAGATAATACCAAGTGCGTAAAAGTAGAAGTGTAATTGCTAGTAAATTCAACTGAAAGTTCAATCTAGAAAATTTGTTTTATTGTGTTTTCTTTAGGGTACTAATGACAGCTAAATTATGTGCATGATGACTTAATGACATAACAAAAAAAAATTGAAATAAGTCTAGTTTTCATGCCTTCAAATGGTGCACAAGGTACAATGACAATATTTACACAAATTATGATCTTTTATAAAAGGTAATAATTCCGCACGTCATATTTTAAAAATCAACGAAAAACATTGAACATTCTTACACAATTACACCGCATAGTGTCATCTAGATATTCCTACTAGCCTGTGCAGACAATTGCCCATCAATCGGTTCGGTGTCGATACGTAGAATAATTGCATTGATACACGACAAATACCAGTTGAAAGACGACAAGCCGACTTCACTCTGTAACCTGTGTAGGTATCATACGAAGCGCAAGCAAGCATGCAAGAGTTTATTCAAATTTCAAAATATGTGACTTTTATTGCTGACTCAAATGCCAGATCCAGTTTTTTTTAGCTAAACGTGCTGTGGTGTGCTGTGTGAACGTGGGTTTGTTTGTACATTGAAGCTCGACAGAATGCCAGCCACAAAGGTCACTCACCCATCGCCCTGAATTGAGTCTACCATCAGTGAAGAGTTGATGAGTTTAATGAAAGTTGTATCCGACAGGCACTTCATGTACTTACTATTGTACTGTCAGTGTGCTCCGATAGAGATCTCATGTCGATCTGATTTGCCTTTATTCTGAGTTCGCGTGAATAAAAACGACGCGGTATCTTTGGCACGTTAGATGGTCAGTTCGAAAGGCCACAAAACTACTCCGGTAATTAAAATGTCAAAAATAATTTCGAAAGCAATTTCTCTTTGGCTCAGACACAATCGGGCCTCTAAAATCTGTTTTTCGTTATTTTTTTCTGGCACACGTACGTGCGCGAAACTGAATATGCTGAAGCCAATGACTGGCTGAAATTAAGCAAACTTTTTAATTAAGCTGAAAGCTCACTTTTTATTAGCCTCAATTAATTCTGCTAATCAGAGCGAGCGGTTTTGATCGTTACCGTTTGATAAATATATTTGAAGTCGATTTGTCATGAGTCGGTGAGTCCGGATCGCATGTGGAACAACTCTCAAGATGTGTCTCGTGTCTTCAATTGAAATGCAATCGTGGCCGGGAAAAAGCGGATAGCGGCGGCACTCATGAAAATCGAGCTTTTCACATCAGTTTGACAGTTCAAAAGCGCTGAGTTGGCCAAGCACGCGCTACTTCCTTTTATGGGCATTAGCACGCCGGACTCGTTTACGCTAGGTTGTGTCTTGTCTTGTTTTGCCGCAACCAGACTGTGACAGATTTGACAATTATCATGATTGTCTCAACTCACCCCACGGTAGAAAATACGTTCGAGGCTAAAGTACCGACCATCCAACAGTAGCTACCGATAAGCATTGCTCGAAACATTCGGTGTCAGTATCTATCACGCGCGATCGTGAACAAGAGTTTGTAATCCGATCCGGCATTTGAAGTGGTTACTGGTGGTTGGCGTGCAATAAAAGTGCTCAAAGGCAACGCTTATTTACACCCTTACACCTCTTCAACAGGTTTTGCATACCGCACCGACAAACACATTGTGCCGGTTCAAGTGGAAGCAACGATATATTATGCTAATTTAGTTAACATAAACACTTGGGCGCTTCGACTGTCGTTTGTTTATATGCGCTTCCATTTTCAGTTCAGCCAAGATCTGCGGGTGCACACTTCGCGTATGGGTGGCAGCTGACTTTCTCAAACTGTCTTGTTTGCTGGAAAATTGCGATTATCTGGTTACGTGTTTGCACATTTCAAGTATCACGGTTGTTAAGGTATCCCGACTCGACCCAGAATGAAATAAGGCGCTATTTCCACAGGCCAGCCATCGTACGCTGAAGTGGTGACCCATTAGGAAAGCTTCTGGGCATCAATAGAAAAATTGCACCTGCAATCACACATAATAGTACGACAAATTGTGTATTTTGTTGGTGCAGAATCTGTTAAGGATAGCCTATGCTTTGAATATTTGAAAAGTCGAGTTTCCTGAAAAGTAAATCACGGAAAACCGAATACATTATGAATTCCATCCTTGGACCAAACATGGAGTAGAAATGAGTTGAGACTGAATTGTTTTTGCAACGTATTTAGGGGAAGATGGGGTAAAACGCTGTACCGAGGGAAAACGCACCTCCTGCTTTTCTCAGAATATCACGGAACGACCGAAATTGGCTCTGCGTCTAATTCGAATTACAGTTATTGAATTAGTTGATGTTAACAAAAAAATTTCCAAAATAACTATTATATTAGTTGAAATTCAAAATGAGTGATACTCTTGTTCTAGAGAATGTGTCCTGGACACAAACCAGCAACATTTCAATCCAACACGAAATTCTCATCGGCAACTAATTAAAATCACATCCGCCGCAAATAATTCAATCACTGTCCTGCAGTGGAATTGTCGAAGCATCATGCCAAAACTTGACTCATTTAAAGTTTTGTTGCATAGTCAAAAATGTGATGTATTTGCTTTGTGCGAAACATGGCTTACATCAAACATGGCCTTAAATTTTAATGACATTAACATTATTCGTCTCGATTGAGACTCCCCGTATGGTGGAGTGCTTTTTGGAATTAATAAATGTTATTCTTTTTATAGATTAAACATTCCTTCGACTTCTAGTATAGAAGTTGTTGCTTGTCAAATAAACATTAAAGGAAAGGACATTTGCATTGCTTCGGTATACATTCCTCCAAGAGCTCAATTTGGACAACGACAGCTTAATGAAATTGTCGAAGCCCTTCCTGCTCCACGTTCGATTTTAGGAGATTTCAATTCGCACGGAATGATGTGGGGTTCCATTTACAATGATAGCAGATCATCTCTAATATATAATATCTGCGACAATTTTAGCATGACGGTACTAAATATGGGTAGCATGACACGGATCCCACGACCTCCTGCACGTCCAAGTGCATTAGATCTATCTCTTTGCTCGGCTTCAATTCGACTAGATTGCATCTGGAAAGTATTTCCTGATTTACACGGTAGCGATCATTTACCAATCATCATCTCAATTAGCAGTAACAAAGGCATTGCTAATTCAGTTAATATTCCTTATGATTTGACAAAAAAAATTGACTGGATTAAATACCAAAGTAATATTTCAAGTGTCTTAACTTCAATGGAAGTTGAACTTGAAGAATATGACTTCCTCGTTTGTTCGATTCTGGAGGCCGCAGAACAAGCCCAAACCAAACGATTTCTTGACCCATCGTCTAACAGGAGGCATCCAAACCCTTGGTGGGACAAAGAGTGCTCAGATGCTAAACACGCGAAACAAAATGCTTTCAAGACGTTTTTAAAACGAGGAGGAGGAACTCCTCAGAATTTTGAAAAATTCTTGACTTTAGAAACCAAGTACAAGAGCATACTTCGGGCCAAGAAATGTAGCTATTGGAGACATTTTGTCGAAGGTTTGTCAAGAGAAACCTCAATGAGCACTCTTTGGAACACGGCCAGACGAATGAGGAATCGTAACGTGGGCAATGAGAGTGAGGAATACTCGAACCGATGGATATTTGACTTTGCTAGGAAAGTTTGCCCAGATTATGTTCCTACGCAGAGCATTATACGGGAATCTCCTCCAAATAATGGTTTTATTAATAACCCATTTTCAATGATGGAATTTTCTATAGCACTCTTGTCTTGTAACAATAACGCTTCTGGGTTGGACAGAATTAAATTCAACTTGGTGAAGAATCTGCCCGACCTCGCAAAAAGACGTTGGTTGGAATTGTTCAACAAGTTTCTTGAGCAAAATATTGTTCCACCTGACTGGAGGCAAGAGAAAGTTATCGCCATTCAAAAGCCGGGGAAACCAGCTTCCAATCACAACTCATATAGACCCATTGCGATGTTGTCCTGCATCAGAAAATTGTTCGAAAAAATTCTACGGTTTGTTGTCAAATACTCAGTTTGGCTTCCGTAGAAATAAAGGGACGAATGATTGCCTTGCATTACTTTTGTCTGACATCCAAATTGCCTTCGCTCAAAACAAAAAATGGCATCTGTATTTTTAGACATTAAAGGAGCATTTGATTCAGTTTCCAATGATGTTCTTTCAGACAAGCTCCACCAACATGGACTCCCAGCGGTTATAAATGCTTATTTGCACAACCTTTTGTCAGAGAAACGCATGCATTTCTCACGTGGCGATTTGGCAACATTCAGAATTAGCTACATGGGTCTACCGCAAGGCTCATGCCTCAGTCCGCTCCTTTATAATTTTTACGTGAATGACATTGACAGCTGTCTAGTAACCCCTTGTACACTAAGACAATTGGCAGATGATGGCGTAGTTTCAGTTACTGGACCCAAAGCTATTGATCTGCAAAAACCATTGCAAGATACCTTAGATAACTTGTCCGTTTGGGCTGTTCATCTGGGTATCGAATTCTCTGCGGAGAAAACAGAGCTGGTTGTCTTTTCAAGAAAGCATGCTTTAGCTTTATATGATGGGAAGAATGATCCAACAGGTTTTGACTTTCAAATACCTTGGGGTGTAGTTTGATTTCAAATGCACGTGGGGAGGACACATTAGTTTTCTGATAACAAAATGCCAACAAAGAGTAAATTTTCTTCGAACAATAACAGGATCTTGGTGGGGTGCTCATCCGGAAGATCTAATAAAATTGTATCAGACAATGATACTTTCAGTGATGGAATATGGATGCGTTTGCTTTCGTTCCGCTGCAAACTCTCATATTATCAAATAAGAGCGAATTCAATATCGTTGTTTGCGAATTGCTTCAGTCTGCATGCATTCGACACATACAATAAGTCTTGAAGTTCTGGCAGGAGTTCTTCCATTGAAAGATCGTTTTTGGGAGCTTTCATCGCGACTGCTAATAAGATGTGAATCCCCTGGTTATTAATAACCTCGAAAGGCTAGTTGAGCTTCAATCTCAAACAAGATTCATGACAGTATATTTTAACCATATGTCACAGGAAATAAACCCTTCAAGATATATTCCTATCCGTATCAGCCTCCCAAATGTCCCTGACTCAACTTTATTTTTCGACACATCCATGCAGCGCGAAGTGCGTGAAATCCCGGAATACCTACGCTCGTTGGAAATCCCAAAAATATTTACAAGTAAGTTCAGGCATATTGACTCTGAGAAAATATTTTACATGGACGGATCACGAATTGAAGAGGCTACTGGGTTCGGTATATTCAACAGTAATGTTTCGGCTTCATTAAGGCTTCAAGAACCTGCATCTGTTTATATAGCAGAGTTAGCAGCAGTTCATTATAGTTTGAGTGTAATAGTCACATTATCTCCAAACCATTATTTTCTTTTCACAGATAGTCTGAATGCAATTGAAGCCATTCGCTCAAACGCTGCTGGCAAAAATGAACCTTTTTTCTTGGGCAAAATAAAACAGTGCCTGAACGTCATATTGAATAATAATTATCAAATCACAATAGTTTGGGTTCCGGCTCATTGCTCCATTCCAGGCAATGAAAGAGCCGATATTTTAGCCAAACGTGGTGCTATTGTGGGTGAAATTTATGAGAGACCAATTGCTTTCAACGAATTCTATAGCGCGTCTCGCCAAAGAACACTTGCCAGCTGGCAAGCTTCTTAGGATAGAGATGATCTGGGTCGATGGATGCACTCAATTATTCCGAAAATATCGACAAAGGCATGGTTCAGGGGACTGGATGTGAGTTGAGATTTCATTCGTGTGATTTCAAGACTCATGTCCAATCACTACACGTTAGATGCACATCTCCTTCGAATTGGACTTTCCGAGACTAATCATTGTGCTTGTGGCAAATGTTACCGCGATATTGACCATGTCGTTTGGACATGCGTGGAGTATCGTGATGTCAGATCTCAACTAATAAATTCCTTGCGTACCCAAGGTAGACTATCCAGTGTCCCAGTTCAAGACATTCTTGCTTGTCGTGACGTTCCTTACATGAAACTTCTTTATTATTTCATTAAGTCCATTGGAGTTCCAATTTAAATTTCATTTTATGTTACACTGTTTTCTCTTCCATGAGTTCAACCAGTAGCCAGCTATCTTATATTAAATAAAAGTGATGAACTGATACAAACAAACCTGAAATAGTTATAAGATCATGTACAAAATAAATGTATTTTATTTAATGTAATTTGTAATAGCAACTCGCTTGATAATAACAGTGTTTAGATTAACTAATGAATACCAACATACTAATATGATATTAAAAATGTATTAGGTTTAAAGTACTATGTATTGTGGATGCCACGGCGAAGAAAAACTAATATACATAAGTTTTTCTTCGCCGTGGCTTATGAAATAAACGTATTTATGAAAAAAAAAAAAAACTAATTAAAATCAGAAAAATTGACTCCATCTCTCACCATCACTGCTGCTTTTATCAACAAGTTTATTGGCCAAAAACTAATGAGAAGTGTCAAAGTAAATGCTGATTTCGGTCTTTCCGTGCTCAAATTTTTTCCGCGGAAATTTTAATGAAACTGGAAGTCCGTCATCAAAATAGGTTACATTAGAATATTAGTAGCGATGGTTCAATCATATCTGGAAAACTAACCAAAAAACAATTATGTCTTTATTACATGTAATTTTTGGTGTTCGTTCCATAGTAATTGTCTAGAGAGAGTAAGACGATTTAAATTATGTAACCAGTGAACTTCTTTGCCAATAGATCGTTTTTCAAAAATCAGTTCTAATACAGATTATGTATCTGAAACTAGACGACAATTTCGTCAGAGATATCGTCCCATACTTATGGGGACAAAATAACCCGAATTGGGTGGGGCAAAATGCTTATGAATTCACTTACAAAAATTTAAATAAGTTTGCAATTTAACAATCTGAAACTCTTCTTAAATACAAAAAATAAAAATCGACTTTGAGACAGAGAATTTCGGACCGGGTAACTTTTGAAATCTGCTAAGAAAAAACCGCAAAATGGAAGAAATCGACTTTGGGACTTAAATAAAATTGAATTCCCATTCCGTAACCGATACACTGAAGAAGGATGCATATAGCATTCCGAAATACGTATCTGTATTATAACGTTTTTGGAATGCTATTTGCATCCTTCTTCAGTATTTTTATTTTTCGTCCCGGGTTGGCGGTTCAATGCATAGGACGCTGGTCTTACAAGCCAGTTGTCGTATGTTCGAGCCCCTACCTGGAAGGATTCTTAGTGTCAGTAGGATCCATAGTACTAGCCATGCAATGATTCTGTACACCAAGAATCGGCTGCGAAGTCTGTTGAAACAGAAAGGCCAAATTCCACAAAAGGAATGTAATGCCAAGGCTTTGCTTGATTATAACGTTTGATACACTTTCGGAAAAATAGTGACTGTGAAAATAGTGACTTTGTGAGGGTGTAATGACGTGATATAGTGGAATTCGGGAGCGGGTCATATCGCCGAAACCCATTTCGCCGAAAGTCGTCATATCTCATGCATGTTATGTCTTCTGTATAACTGATGTGGCGCAGCCACATAACCGAAGCCAGCTGAGTCAGTCGCCGACCCGCCGTCGGAAGCGGCGGCCTCTTACATACCAACATGTAACCGCCTCGTTTGCCCGTTCTACTCAAAGCTAGGTTTCTTTACTTTAGTTAGGTCCGAACGAGCGGTAGCGAGGTCGGACAGCACATGAACCAAAACGATGTGGCGTAGCCGCATTAGATATTTTTTCATTTTCACTTAACAAACGGAAAATACCACCTACATTTACCTGGTAGATACACCTATGCAATTGGTTTGATGCTTAGTAGCTAATAGTCAACAAGGGAACTACAATGGTAGGTCAACAAAACGGGCGTTAATCTTTCGTTTGTCTTTGATTTAAATCAATTCTAATTACGATTTCAAGACGTTTTCAGGATTCGGCGAAATGACCCTTTCGGCGAAATGGCTTTCGGCAAACCGCCTTTGGTCGAAACGGCTTTCGGCGAAATGGCTTTCGACGAAACGGCTTTCGGCGAAATGGCTTTCGGCAAACCGCCTTTGGTCGAAACGGCTTTCGGCGAAATGGCTTTCGACGAAACGGCTTTCGGCGGAATGGCTTTCGATGAAACGGTTTTCGGCGAAATGGCTTTCGACGAAATGACCCTGATCCGTGAACGGTACAACAACAGTACTATTAGTGAGAATATTCTACTAACAGCTCAAACAGAAATTTAGGAACGGTTTTTTGATTTTCAGGTATGTTCTGTAAATTTAAGGTCGTTGATTCGACTTGTTGTCTAAGCGAACGAGCGTTTAAAATTTTTTCCCTGACAGGACATTTCAAATAATTGGATTTATGATTTCCATCGCAATTTGAACATGAAAATTTATCAGTGGTTTCATTCATTGGACAAACGTCTTTCGAACGCGATTTACCACAATTCAAACACCGTATATCCATATGACAATTTTTGGTTCCATGGCCGAAGCCAAATAATTGAGCTTTGAGAAACGATTCGATACTGGAACCGGAATTCTAAAATCGGTGTAGCAGTAATCAGTTAAATTCACCTGAGGAGTGTGTAGACATCTTTGAGAAATTGTAGTGCGAATTTCTGCGTAACCTCCGAATCGAAAACTGAATACCGTTGAAACTGAAATAAATTTATTTGGTAATCGACTATCCAAATCTGCTAACCCGATAAACCTGATTAATTTATGTGAAATGGACATTTTTATACTAATTACCCTGTATCTCCTAAACCGGAAATAGGATCCAAACTTAATTCAGGAAGCTTATTTGGGAGTATACTACTTATCATATGAATCTGAGTTTGTAGACAACGGTTTAGCCATCTCCGAGAAAATTGAGTTATTTCAAATTGTGAATGGGCTAATGAAGACCACGACGAACAATTGTCAATTTTTGGTTTTGGTAATCTATAAAGTGGGTCGATTTCATGGCAATATAAACTCCGAACTACATCATCAATTGCAGACCGACATGACTACTTAATTGTCGATTTCCAATCATTCACTCTCCCATAATGCCCGTTAGACATGAAAAGGCTAATGCTGTGACTTTTGCCCGCAATTGTAACTATTCCGTTCGTTATTTTCCACACCCTGGCTGATTTCAGCGAAAGAAGCCAAAGAACCATGTCACGAATTTAAACTTTCCTGTTGATGTGAACCGAAGCCGAAGACCTCTCGCCGTTGATACATGCATCTAAATCATGCTTTCTTCATCAAAAAGTATGGGCAAAAACGACTGGCACCGGATCGGACCGACTGTCAGCGCAATTGATTGAAACATAATACTCGAGCCACGTTTTGGAGCGGCTGCAGCATCGTTGTTTCCACCGTGTCGATTCATTGAGAGCCAGCCAGGAGGTTGGAGTTGAAGGTCATGAAATGGTGAATAGTGTGAGTACGAAATTAATGCAAAAATGGCAATAATTCAAAAAGAACAGTGTACACTTGTGTCACGAATAGCAATTTAATGATTTGTGGTAAGTTAGTCGACACTGACTGAAGCACTGGATGGAAATGGTGTTTCATTTCAACACATTTCTAAATGCGCAAATTGTGAAACTTTATATATCACAAAAATATTAAAATACACGAAATCAGTGGAACTACGTAGTGTTCGATTTGATTTCTGAATGCTGATTCGTGTTAGATACTTTCTGAATACCGAAGCTATGGAAAAAATTGAGGAGTTTAAGAGTGGTTTTCCGCTAAGATAAAATAACTGTTTGATACAAAAATTGTTGGCAAGTAGAAAAAAGATTATTTCATCTGCAAAAAAATGTCGAACTTTCGGCCCGTATATTTTTTAGTTCAAAACAATAGCCGTTTGTTCTTCGGTAAACTTTACGAACAAACAAAAAACCAACGGATAAACAAACATAGGCATCCCAAATTGTGCCACCACCGAATCAAAATCACCTGCCAGCCACTTTTCGTTAATCAATTTCCGGTCTATTGAAACCGGGTGGCACACAAACAGCGTCAAAGTCGCTCATTCTTCGTCTGTACGCACCGGTTTCGACACCGACCGGCAGAATGCTGGCAGGGGGCCGCACTTTTATTTTCGGTCGGGCCCCGTATATTTGCATAATTTCGTGTCGATGAATTATTTAGCAGAGCTGCTGAGCGGGCGATTTTTATCGCACTCCAGTACAACAACGAGCGGCCGCCGCCGAGTCATTCGAGCTCGTAAATTCACAGTGACAACTGTGTTTTCACCCAGCGCTCCGTGCTTTCCAACGGCACCTACCACCTCACCAACGACGGTTCGGCGATTCCGGGATTGGGAAGTACAACCAATACATGCATCAATGAGGCGGATGGCAATTGTACTAGGGCTCTGGTGGTTGAACGTTCGTGACGGACACGCAAGCATCAATTCGAAATGTTACGAAGCCGCTAGATTCGCACGCTGCCTCGTGTGGGACGACACAAACAAATTATTTTAAATTACCCATGGTGTTGTGCTTATCTCCGCGAAAGGTCTTCGGTCGGCCAGTTCAGGTGATTTAAGGCACGTGAGTTTTGGCCTGTAATAAAGCCCATGTTATCAAACTTGAATTCTACGCATTTTGGAGACCTTTGGACTTGTAAAGGTACACGATCTAGCATATATCACAAAAATTTGTATTGAGAGCACACGTCACAATTATCCTGTCACTGAGAGCCGCGCATGCTGAATCTGGACAAAACACGAACGCAAGCGAACTGCGGAAGCGTTTTTGGTTGCGGAATCGAATGAACTTTTGTCACCTTTTGTGTCTAGTGATGGACTAAATACGATACGAGTGCTCTTAGGCTGCCTAAGGAAACTCAATAGATCGGATGCTTTTCGTGGACTACCATGAAAAAAGAAAAACTATAAACAGTGAACATTATTGCACATTTTTGGAGACACTGACGGCCGAAATCGCTATTAAACGGTCTTACACAAAACAAAAAATGATCTGTTTCCACAAAACAATGCGCCTGTCAATATCGCAACCATATCATCCACCTTTCACATTCGATTTGGCCCCATCGGACTAACATCTGTTCTCAAATCTTGACTTTGTTCTTCAATTAAGACTTACTCTTCAGGTAGAACCAAAAAGTAGACAATTGCGGTGATAAGTTTATCGCTTGGAAAGGGGACTTTATTGAATAAAATGAAAAAATAAATTAAAAAGTACGTGTTCAATTCTCAATGTTACTTCGAACTCCAACTAGTAAATCCATTTTTCGACGCCAGATGATTATTGACAATACGAACAGATTCGTTCCATACCACTCCTCCTGCACCACACCAACCAATTTCCAAAAATCTAATGCTTCTAATGTAGCAAACTTTTTAAAAGTTTTTTATCTTGAACATTAAAATCATCACATTCGTTCTGTTTTTGACATCTAACAAAATCGAAAAAGACGGGTTTAATGCAGACGTAATGAACAACAAAATATCTAACACTACTTGCATAGCCTGAAGTCACCAAAGCGCATTCGAACTAATACTGAATGATGGTTTCATTTGCACTTGTTTGGTGCGAAGCTCGCACTGCGAACGGTTCATCAAACTGATTATTCTTCACTTCCGATTTGCATATTTGAACAGTTGAATCATTTTTATAGCTCTTTTGTAAACATTTATAGCTCTTAGATTGGCTAATTTGTAGAATTTTCTGCGAAATGGTAACCAATGGCAAATGGCGTCGTTGTTCATTTTTCGTTGTATTTTGATCCAATGCAAACGACCAGCTGTTTAATGCTGGTTTAATTGCCCTTATTTAAAGTGAAACTCACACTCGGAACGGTGCACAAAAAATAGACTGTCCCAGAAAGTATGGACGCAACCAAAAACCGCTGCCATTTCGCCATGGTTCAGAATCTGTCAATTTTTATGGCTGCGTCCTGTTGTTTACACTCTTCTCTAACCACTTGAGCAGTTGTTTATTCGTTTTCTTTAGTTTATTTCGAAATGCGTGGACTTTCAGCAAAACAACGTCGAACAATTGTGTACAAATGGTGCACAGAACGCGGACTGTCACTTAGAAAGATAGCAAAAATGGAAGGAGTAAGTGAGAAAGCCGTGCGAAATGCAATCAGGAAGTTCGGTGAGGATAACACCTTTGAGGATAAAGCGAAAACGGGTCGAAAAAAGGTCCTGCTAACCCTCAGTTGGATAAACGTATACTGAAGGCGTTCGAGCAAAAGAAGGAGGTTTCAGTTCGGGATGTGGCCAAAAAAGTGGACACTTCGAAGTCAAATGTTCTTCGTGCTAAAGAACGTTTGAATCTTCGAACCTATAAGAAGCAGAAACAACCTAAACGTATTATTATACGGTGCGAGAAGGGCAAGTGTTAAACCAGTCCGAGACATCGATTGAAGTCGAAAAATTTGATAAGAAAGCTATGGTCTGGCAATTTGCAGCTGCGGTAAGATTTCGAAACCCTTCATCACCACTGCTTCAATGAACAGCGAAATATACATCAAGGAATGTTTACAAAAACGACTTCTACCCATGATTCGAAGCCACAAGAATTCTGTTGACTTCTGGCCAGATCTTGCTTCTTGCCACTACTCGAAATCAACGGTAGAATGGTATACTACCAAAAATGTCACTTTCGTCCCAAAAGACATGAATCCACCAAATTGCCCACAACTTCGACCAATTGAGAAATTTTGGGCATTTACGAAGGCACATCTTAGGAAACATGTCTCGGCAGCCGAAACCATTCAACAGTTCGAAAAAGATTGGAAAAAAGTGTCAAAACTTGTCGCCAAGAAGTCTGTACGGAATTTAATGAGGAACGTTCGCAAGAAGGTGCGCCAGCTAGTCTACAATGGCTAACTAGTAAATGTTGAGAATAATATTCTGTTGTTGTAGTCTAATATTATCAGTATATCGAGTAAAATTTGAATATCTAAAACTTGTGAATTATTTACAGCGAAATCAAAGTGCGTCCATACTTTCTGGGACAGTCTTAAATAAAGTCGAAATTTATTCCAATGTTCAAAATGCCTATTTACGTATACCAAAGGAAGAAAATTGCGAACCGAAAAACGGTTTAGACTCTGAAAAAATAGATTAATTCTTGATTCTGGAGCTGTAACTATATTCAAGAACTGAATTATTGATACTGGAACTAAGTTCTAGAACCAAACCAACGAAAATGAGGTTCTCAGATCCTTAACTTCCTGAGTCAACTGCGCAGGCTAGAATGAAGGAAATATATCAAGTGTTACCCTATCATACCTACCCAGTATAAAACGCAGAAATAAAATGTCGCTTACTACCTCGAAACCATCGTCGCGGGTACGAGAAAGGCAAACACCCGGTATGAGTTTTCTTCTGTGATACTTGTTGATATCATACATTTCTAAAAACTTTAATTTTAAATTATTTGTGGTTATGTTATATAACCGAAAATTTAATCATAAATTGCTGATCATATTTCCGATGGAATGCGGCAAAAATTACGTTAGATGTAACAAAAGATATTCTCGATCAAAAACTTATCTTTCACAGGGTCAATTTCGAAAAGGCGCCCGATAGTAAAGTAAGGCGTATTCACTTAAAAAAGATTCGTATAGATTGTTTTTTTACTGTGAAAACGTGTGATTTCGATAAATCGCGCGTAAATTCGAATAGCATATCTTCTAAAGTATCCGAAATTCGTGTTTGTAACTTTGCAACGATGTTCTCAGATGCTATATCTATCGATTAAAGCAATAAATTTAAAAAAAATCCATTTTTCTTAGAGTGCCTCCTAGAATGGCTTGAGCTTCTCCTGACACGAGGTTTGTCGTTGCTGCATTTTGAGCGTGGTTTAAAAAAAACTAGGGAAAATCCAGGTGTATGTGCTCAGTGTGCATTTCGATACGCAAAAGGAAACTTAAGTAATAGCTGCTCTTTTCTATCACTCAAAAAAGTATTATTAACTCTTTACTCTCGATCATGTTAATTCAATAACAATCTCTAAGACCATGTACATGAAAATTTATCTTTTGTTTGTTTGATGATTATGTTTGCTTTTGAGTTCAAACACAACATAAATGATCATCTTTTTGCATAAAAATATGGATCATTCATTAAATAGCATAAAAAATTTAAAAAAAAAACGTCTCACCCTGAGATGTAGCATTTTTTTTTATTTAAAAGATATTTTTATTGAGCCCTATTTGCGTACAAGCTTTACGTGGCCGATTGAGCCGATTTTTTAAATATTTTTTTTTTGAGTTGAATCTCGTTGTCACCCTTTTTCTAGGGGGAGAGAAGCTTCCATTTCCCTCCTACGAGGATTGAGGGGCACTTCGTTCGTCTCGTCATCCATTGCCGCATCGTTGGTATTGTTATCGATTTCCGTTTTCTTTTCGCTGCTTGCACCTTGTTGTACATTGGTTGCAATTGCTGGTTAAGGGTAAGTTGTTAACTGCATCTGGTGTACTTTGTTCTATAGGGGATGATGATGGATTCGTTGAAGGGGATGCTTCATTGTTGTTGGTGGCTGTCACAAGTGTACTGGGGTTGCTTGGGGTTGGTGTGAAGGAAGCACCGTAGTCCTTTGGTGTAGTTGTTTCCTTGTCCAGTTTATCACATGGCTTACCGTAGTGAACAGGCTTTGGCAATATTGACATGTTGCCATCTGATTGTCATAGGTAACAAGTGATTTGCACGGAATGCTTGTATCTTGACCGAAAATCACATAAAAAGGTATAGCTTTCTTCAAGTGTAGGCGAAATAAACGTACGCCATTTAGAATACCGGGGAAAAAATTCTTCCACTTTTCTTTTTCGATAGAGAGAATCTCTCCGTATTGGGACATAGCTTTGCGAATATATGAATCGGTGATGCTTGAGGGAAGATCATGCACACGCATTTCTATAGCACTATCTTCCATATATACTGGAATGTTGTACCTAATGTTCTCGTGTTCCACATAGTGCACATTGTTATTGTCTTTTGCGAATTGAATTGCATCCAACTCTTTATAAAACTGGATGTAAACAACATTATTCGCCTTATTGCATTGAAGTAAATGCACACGTTTAATGTCAAGATGCATTTGCTCCTTAAGCAAACCTTCAAGTTCTCGTATCGAAGGTCGAATTTTACACTGCCTGAAGTCAACAACAATTTTATTCTTTCGTGTCAGCGGTAGCTTTTGTTTGTTTGGTTCACTCATTTCGAGGTTGTTCTATTGTTCACTACACAATACTGTACTTGGTTTCTTCTGTCCCGAACGTAAGCGGTTTTGTTTTATCGACTGACTTGGATGAGATGTGAAAGCGAACTGAGATGTAGCATTTGACCCGGATTTGCATTTTTTATTCAATTATAAATATTAGAAACAAATTTTATTTTTTTACGTGTAATCATATTTCAATGAGTAGTAAGATCCTTCAACTTTTAATAACAATTAGTCAAGGTCGGATTCAGTAAATAGTTTCGAAGAATCATCGAATTTTTGAAAAGATGCGGTATCTCACTCGGATTTACCTTATGGGTTGTCTAATCTTCAATGTTTAGGTAGTTATTATTCATCATTAGAGATTTTTATGTAGAAATATCGAGTTGTTCCCGAGATATGGTTGCTCAAAGTGGGACATGTTATTTACGCAGAGGTAATCGGTGCGCATTGTAGAGCCCCATGAGTTGATTCTAGAACAAACTATATTACACTGAGGTCTCTTTTTACGCGGGGGATACGTACCGAGTAAAAAAAACGCGCAAAGAAATGCGTAACTTCGGAAATCCCCGTAAAAAAATCCGCTAAACTAAAGAATTTTTTTTGATACCAAATTTCTTAGAAATACACGATGTAATCCAGAAATTTTTTTCGAGTCGACTTTGGGACTTGGAGAATTTGAGACCGCGTAACATCGGAAATTCGTGTAGAAAACCGCAAAATTGAAATTTATCCTGATACCGAATGTCTTAGAAATGCATGAAACGATGAGATATAGTGTAATCTGAATTTTTTTTGTTAGAAAAAACGTCTTTGTGACTTAGAGAATTCCAGACTACGTAACTTCGGAAATTCGCATAGAAAAAAAACCGCAAAACTGAAGAAATTTGTTTTTTATGCCAAATGTCAACGTTTCATGCATTTCTAATTTCAGAAATCCGCATAGAAAAGCCGCGTAAAAAAAACCGCATGGAGAAAGACTTCTGTGCATACGTTTTATCTGTTTTGTTTTCGAGTTCTCTATAGAACGCTGTTTTATTTTTTTATAAACACGATTTTTACAAAAAAAAAACAAAAAAAATTGCAATTTTTTTTTTTTCGTCGTCAGGTTTGTTTGAAATAGTGAGAAAAAGTTTTTTTTATCAATTTTCTCAATGACATTCTTTAAAAATTGATTGAATGAACTGAAAAAATAACAATAATTTAATTTTGGTATTTTATATTGTTTATTTAGGAGCAGGGAACAGCCCCCTGGAGTTTGTGTCAAACTGGCTCTCCAACAAGCATTAAACCTCCTCATCATTTGCATCAACAAATTTCAATCATCCAAATGACACATTTTTCTTATACTTAATTCGATATTGTTAATATTAATTCGACCAAAGCAATATTAATACTGATTAAACTATAACTAAATCTAGTTAGACAGCAATCTGAGGAACAGTGATTGAACACGCGGCACATGCTAGCAAAGGGTTCGTTGAATCCATAATTAGTTCTAGTGCCGGGAATCCGGAGAAAAGAATAGGTGCGAATATTACGACGATAAATGTATAAATATAACAGCTGTAGGAGCTCAGAGCAAGCGATTCCTGACTGAAGAAGATATGCTACAAAATCGAGGTCAATTAATTTGCATCTATCTTGGTAAATCAGAAGGCTCAAAGAATTTCTCTATGGAAAAGGACGAGGTGAAAAACGGACAAATTTACGTTGGATTGCTTCAATACGTTGAGTGTCGTTTTGGTGGTAAGGTGCCCAGAGCGCACCAAAGCACAATAAACTGCTTTCGAACAGTGTATATCTTCAAAGTTCTTAGTAACGCGTAAAATGAATTCTAACAGATTGGAGGCTTTGGAGATAGTAAATTTAATATGATTCTTAAAATTCACCTTTGAGTTTTAGGAGGACACCCAGGTTTTCTACCGATGATCTGCGTTCCAGAATAGTTTGAGAAATTTTATAGTCGAATGACTGTTTGCGACTAAAACCGAGAGACGGAACATTTTGACAATTTGGAATGAGTTGTTGATTCGATAATATGGAATAGTTTGAAGTCATCAAAGTCAAAAGCAAAATCATGGCATTAAATTCCTTTCGTGGAATTTGGCCTCTCTGTTTCAACAGACTTCGCAGCCGATTCTTAGCGTACAGAATCATTGCATGGCTAGTACTAAGGATCCTACTGACTCTAAGAATCCTTCCAGGTCGGGGCTCGAACATACGACTACTGGTTTGAAGTCATCAGTAAAAGATAATTTCATGCATTAGATTAAAAAATTGAAATCGTTGAGATACAGTAAAAATTTGAACGGTACAAAATGGCTTCCTTGAGGAACTCCAGTGGTATCAGAGAATGGTGAAGTAGCACAGTCACTAACTAACTTAATTTTGGTTAATATGTAGAGTGCAAATAATTTATGCAAAGAACAGATTTTTTTATATTTTGCATATCTGAATGCGTGTTGTCTCAAGTTTCATTTTTGGTCACATAATGGAACCAAATATAAAAATACACAAAATTGCAGTTGCCCTGAAGATGAAGGTATAGCCTTTAACGAAAAATAAATGTTTTGACGAGAAACCAATTGACCAAAAAGCCATCTCTTTATTTGATAGTAAAATGATCGTTATAAACTAAAACAAAAAATTTTATGCTTACAATGTGAGTATATTCTACAACCAAATTATGTGATTTTGCAGTATGCAATATATCATATATCATTTTAGTTTATGCGTGACCGCTTAATGTAGCAAATTTGCAAAAATAAGATTTTCTAGGATTATTAAGTAATTATTAAGCAAAAATTATAGTCCTTAAATCATCGTTCTCGCTTTTTGAAAGCTCGATTTACTTCCAACATGTTTTTTCAAGGTCAAATAAAAAATCATTCATTTAAGAATTAAGAATCCTTCTATATCGAGGCTCATATAAACATCATGAGGATTTTCAGATTAGTTCTCACAGCACTAAGATACGACAACGATAACTAGTTAGCAACGTTCATTTAAAAGAATTGAAATGTTATTTAATTTATTTTGTTATCATCAATAATTTAATGGAATGAAGATTGTTATAGTGACGCAATAAACCATGTAATCCTCTTCTTCCATTTATTCAGAAATCCATTTGTTTCTAAATTCGAGAATCGAGTATTGCATCATTATGAAATTTTCAATAAATATAAAATCAAACAACAAACGCTCAAAGTTTCAATTGCATAATTGCTATAATCCAAATTTTCGTTATGAATACAATGTTTCAAGAAGCGCGAATAAAACTTTGTTGATGCCATTATCCTACGAGCAAACTAACGCTCAGGACGCGTTTGCCAATTGGCAGCTGCACTCTGACGTGCATTTGTCAAACCGATTCGATGATGGATGGTGATCTTCTGCACGATTTGAACCACGAAAGAAAGATAGCTGGAACAGGATTCCAGCGCCGGAAACCGGTTTCCATAAATGCCCGGTGCGGGTTCCAGTTTCCCACCGGCCCTCAACCGACAGAAAATGACACCACCAGCACCCCGGCAGGTCTTGGCCATTCTGGCGGTAACGATGCGCTGACGCAGTCGCGCGTTTCAGCTTCATATATGTTTAATTGTTCAAATTGACTCTTTACGACCGATCAACCGACCGGTCATTCGTAGTTTTCAGTACTTGTCTTTAGCTCTCAGTTCTGAAAATGGCTCAGAGTTTTATTTTGTTGTTGTTCACTCATGGATACGAAAGCTACAATACCTGACCAAACCAAGACAAGGCCGCTTGACACAGCTTCATGTCACCGTGTTCGACAGTTGAACATGGAAAACTCAAGTTGGAAGCTGCCGTCGCTGGCAGATGAATGCCTTCCCTACGTCACCTCGTCCGACTGAGAATCGCCGCAGTAGATTTTTTTGATGACTTGTCGATACCGTTCGCGCCTGTGATACTGGCAAAACAGTTAATTGAAATTGAAAGAAGTATACTATACGAAAATGGAATGAAGCTATGGCTCAATTGATTACCGTTTCTTGGAAGAACTCATCACTTGTGATAGTTGTAGAGTCTTTTTTTCTGCAACTATGAATATAAGGATCGCAACTAATGGGCAAATTTTTGAACTCGGAACAAATGAGAATGAATTCAACATGTTTATGTAAATAAAGACGGAAATTGCTAAGAACTTTTCAGAAGGCCAAGGTATGTATATTCCTCAACACAGACCGATCCGAAATCGGTATCCCTGTTAAAATCCCCTGTTGCCACTAGTACCAAAACTTAAAATAAAACCACTTTGAAGGATAAAAAAAATCTCCATTGATCTGCTAGCAGCATGCAAAAATCACTAACTAACTTCGAGACTAAAAATCTAAGCAGTAAAATAGACGACAACATGACAAAAGACCACAATAACGGAGCCCGATCAGCAGATCATAGAACAAATATATAAGACCTGTTTTTGATACTTATAATTTTTTTTTGTTATTTCAACTACCAATGAGACAAAAATTATAACCGCATTTGTTATTACAATAAACTTTTGTCATAAATTTGATAGTGCTTGCTGTTCTGAAACAGGCAATGATAATAAAACGAACAGTGAATACGGCGAAAAAAATTAAGAAAAATGGACGAAGATGTGAACTGTGAATCAACCGCCTCAGGAACGCTGCTGGATAGTGAGGACCCTTGTTCTCCTACGAGAAAGAAATTTAATTCAAAAATCAAAAAGTATAACAAAACTTAAAATACTGTTCCAGCCATACGTCTTCTCCATATTTTAACAACTCTAACAGAAATACAACAAGAGGTTGTATTTCTGTTAGAGTTAGTGCCCGAAAAACGTTCTATAATGAATGGTTTCTTTACATTTTTCGATAACTAGATACACCAAAAATAATCCAGTATTCAAGAAATATTTTTTTTATTCAAAGCAGAGCATATATCATTTTCATTAACTCAATATAAATCAAATTTACGAAAAATGAATTTCACTCTCAGCTCCGCTTGCGAATTATGAGATAGAGATCGACGTTCCCTAAACGACAAAAGTGACACAGTAGTTTCAAAATTGTGATCTATCTTTCGTTTACCCTTTGATTCATTTTCGATTTTCAGTGGAAGCCGTATACTATGCTGCACAGAAGCTTTCAAGAAACTATATTGACAGAAAAAAAATCACAACTATTTTCATTGTTTCGCGCTCGTATCTGTAGTAGTCTTGGATTACAAAGAGATTGTAGAGTGTCATAACTCTGATTTATCGTATTTTAAATACTCTTTAAGGCAAAATTTAAAAGAGTTTCATTATATTGGAGAAAGAACGAGAGTTGAAATTGGACTGAATTTACTTACAGACCATATTTTGGTTTCATCTTGTGACGTTGCCACTGATACTCTCTTCCCAAGAAACCATATGCATTATATCATTGCACATTTACAACTTTAGTATAACATCGTTAATGTAGAAGCACGTTAATTCAATATGCTTTATAGCAGCATGCATTGAATTTTTCATTTAAAATATAATGAAGCATTATCTTGCAACAGCTTTTTGTCATGCTATATATTGGCATTTAATGCTATTTATTTATTTGTTAAAATGCTATATTTTATTGCAAGCAAACATTATCGATAACAGTGCATAAAAATTGAATTGCTACATTAAATCAACGCATTAGTGTTGAAAAAATTAGAAAATTTTTTTAACTAATAATATAAATAATTGTCGGTGAAACAGAAGTAAAATGTATTACCTACATTCACTTACATAGCGCAGATGTCACAAAATGTAGAGATTAATTTACAGAGAAGAGTGTATAGGCTACCGGACTACAAATGCATGTTATCGTGACCCAAGGATCAACTCCAGAAAACTTGTGTATACTAAAAAAAAAAACAAAGTTAAATGTTCGATCCCAAAAAAAACTTCACATATGTAATGGAAAGAAAAATATGTGCCGTTCATTTTTTTTGCATTCGCATAACATATTTCATTTCACAAATTCCAAATTATTTTTAAAGTGTGAAATGCTGATGTTTCATAACATCTTAAGTTACAAGTCCTATATACATTACATAAACAAATATAAAGCAGACAAACGACATATATTAAAGGTTGCATTGTTATTTGGAATGCAATGATTAAATCGATAAAGAAGAATGCAATTAAAGACTGTCCCAGAAAGTATGGACGCAACCAAATACCGCTGCCATTTCGCAATGGTTCAGAATCTGTCAATTTTTATGGCTGCGTCCTGTTGGTTACACTCTTCTCTAACCACTTGTGCAGTTGTTTATTCGTTTTCATTAGTTTTTTTTCGAAATGCGTGGACTTTCAGCAGAACAACGTCGAAAAATTGTGTACAAATGGTGCGCAGAACGCGGACTGTCACTGAGAAAGATAGTAAAAATGGAACGAGTAAGTGAAAAAGCCGTGCGAAATGCAATCAGGAAGTTCGGTGAGGATAACACCTTTGAGAATAAACCAAAAACGGGTCGAAAAAAGGTCCTGCTAACCCTCAGTTGGATAAACGTATACTGAAGGCGTTCGAGCAAAAGAAGGAGGTTTCAGTTCGGGATGTGGTCAAAAAAGTGGGCATATCGAAGTCAAATGTTCTTCGTGCTAAAGAACGTTTGAATCTTCGAACCTATAAGAAGCAGAAACAACCAAAACGTGGTCCGCATCGATCAGGCCGATGGTTTGAAAGCTGTACAATACGATTCATGCTGGAAATTTGAACTGCATAATCTTGGACGACGAAAACCTACGTGAAACTCGATTACAAATCCTTGCCGGAACCACAATATTATACGGTGCGAGAAGGGCAAGTGTTAAACCAGTCCGAGACATCGATTGAAGTCGAAAAATTTGGTAAGAAAGCTATGGTCTGGCAAGCAATTTGTAGCTGCGGTAAGATTTCAAAACCCTTCATCACCACTGCTTCAATGAACAGCGAAATATACATCAAGGAATGTTTACAAAAACGACTTCTACCCATGATTCGAAGCCACAAGGATCCTGTTGTCTTCTGGCCAGATCTTGCTTCTTGCCACTACTCGAAATCAACGGTAGAATGGTATACTACCAAAAATGTCATTTTCGTCCCGAAAGACATGAATCCACCAAATTGCCTACAACTTCGACCAGTTGAGGAATTTTGGGCATTAACGAAGTCACATCCTAGGAAACATGTCTCGGCAGCCGAAACCATTCAACAGTTTGAAAAAGATTGGAAAAAAGTGTCAAAACTTGTCGCCAAGAAGTATGTACGGAATTTAATGAGGAACGTTCGCAAGAAGGTGCGCCAGCTAGTCTACAATGGCTAAGTAGTAAATGTTGAGAATAATATTCTGTTGTTGTAGTCTAATATTATCAGTATATCGAATAAAATTTGAATATCTAACACTTGCGAATTATTTACAGCGAAATCAAAGTGCGTCCATACTTTCTGGGACAATCTCTAACATGTTATAAACATATAATATTTTATGAGTCGTATAAGTGCCCATTTCCACTTTATATTTACATTATAAAAGTTCTTAATGCTTTATGGCATTTATAGAGAGTCGCACTGAATTTATATAAGGAGGAAATACTGTAGATATATAATGCGTTGGGGTTACTTGCGTTCTGCTGAAGTGAAAAAATGAAATGCTTTGTCGTTTGTTTTAAACAAGGATGGCTTTTATCGTATCAAAGAACGTTCACTGGCAACTCTTCACATGATTGAATCAGTGCCATCAAAGAGAGACGGATATTATCGCAGCAACAAAAAACCGGCATGGTTCATTTAACATAGAATAGACACTAGTGCGAGAGCGAATTTCTCTCGGTGAACCGTCTGAGAATCAACGGCTAGCACGCTGCTGTGGGGATCCTCTCTGAAGCAACAAACGGTCGCTTATTCTCGTCTCGCGATCCTATTCTATACAGACAGTTGATAATTGCGATAGAATCATTTTACTATTGCCGCTTATTCTAGCTATGTGCATATAACCTTTTTATAAGTTGTGTCTATGAAAATGTATGTGAATGCTCCACACAAGGGTTTTTAATATTGCAACATAGTATGAGAATCATCAAGTTGAATCATCGATTCGATTTTCTGCGACAATTGTCAACTTGCGATTCTCTCTTGGTAAATTTCACACAGCAACGATCATTATCAGACTGTAAATTTTTTTAAGGGTGTGAAATACTCTGAATATTAAGTGGAGCGAAGAAATGTAGCAAATGCATTGAGGGACTCGAGTTCTT
The DNA here is from genome assembly GCF_030247185.1 of Malaya genurostris. Classification (NCBI taxonomy): domain Eukaryota; kingdom Metazoa; phylum Arthropoda; class Insecta; order Diptera; family Culicidae; genus Malaya; species Malaya genurostris. The sequence goes on along the minus strand of NC_080571.1, from coordinate 236,215,182 downwards.
GTAGCATCTTCTACCGGATTGAAAATGTTGTATACAATATAGATAGCAATATAGCAGCTTCTGTCAAATTTTCGGCAATCACAAACACTGGTTTTAAATGCAATCATTTATGAATGAGGCAGTAAATAAACATTAAACAATCCTTTCGTTGAAAATACACGACAATTTTGGACTCCAATTCGTAGTATTGGTCTTCGGTTTCAAAACATTTATTCTATCTATTGGACAGTTGATGCATACCACCCATACCGTTGATAGCTGCTGTAGATGCGTCTTGTTGTACATTGGTTGCAGTTGCTGGTTGGTTTGATGGTGAAACATGAGTACTGCGCTCATTGGTTTTCGTTGTTGAACGGTTGACCTTGTCTTTGGTTGAAGATGTCCTTTTCGCAGTTTCAGTGCAAGGTTTACCGTAGTGTGCAGGTTGTTACCAAAATTGACATGTAACCAGCTGATTTTCATAAGTAATCAGCGTTTTATACGGATGTGTCCCACCTTGACCACAAATGGTGTAAGATGGAATTGCCTTACGTAGTTGCATACGTACTACTCGCACGCCATTCCGGATACCGGGGGAAAATTTCGCCATACTTCCCTTTCGATGGAAAGGATTTCACCGTACTGCGACATATTGACCCGAATGAACTTATCGCTGGCCTGCGGGGGAAAGTCATGCACGCGTACTTCTATGGCATTGTCCACCATGTGCACAGGGATTTTGTATTTAATGTTATCACACTCAATTTTGTGCACCTCATTGTTAGCCGAAGCGAATGCAATTGCATCGGTTTCACGTTTAAACATAATGTACACACAGTTGGACAAGCAAAGCAAAGTCTTGGCATTACATTCCTTCCGTGGAATTTGGCCTTTCTGTTGCAACAGACTTCGCAGCCGATTCTTAGCGTACAGAATCATTGCATGGCTAATACTATGGATCCTACTGACACTAAGAATCCTTCCAGGTCGGGACTCGAACATACGACAGTTGTTTTGTAAGACCAGCGTCCTATGCATTGAACCGTCAACCCGGGACAAAGTTAGACGCCTTGTTGAATTGAATCTCACTTACATTGTTAGCGTCTAGATGCATTCGTTCTTTAAGTAGGATTTCAATTTCATTAGCTGCTGGTCTAACTTTGCAACGCTTGAAATCTATACAAATTGAATTTTGTCTTGTAGGCCAAGTTTCAGGCTTTGTTAAATCGTATTTGACCATTCCGTACACTCTATTGTTCACTGCACTGTATTGTCTTTGTTTCTGTTGTTTCGACCGTAAACGACTTTCGACTGTGTCGGGTGAGATGCGAGCACGAACTGATTCTAACATTTAACAAGTTAGTTTTTTTATGAATTGCATCGTATGAGGAATTAGGTCACCTGTAGAATTCATAATTTTTTTTAGTGTAACTAACTAACATACGACGAAACAGCAAAAAGTTTAGAGATTAACAGGTGAAGCACACACACCGTCAAATTTTACATGAATGACTCAAAGTTAATACACCCATCTTTTCAAACTTGTGTTTCAACACTTGACAATACATCAAAATCATAAATAGTTCATAGATAAAAAAACAAGCAAACTAAACTGATTTATTCTTGATGTTTTTGATATTCCTTTTCTAGTTTTATGCTTCAAGATATTCGCTTGAAAGCCGTTTTGAAGTTATCTGAAGGAATATCATCATCTGAGATCGACATATTCGAGCGTCAAAAATGACATATTTCTACAGTAGATTGAAGATATGATTAAAACATACTGATATATTTTGAAGTGTTGAGTCATGTAATCATGTTTATAATTGCGTCTAAAACTTGGAATGTTTGCAGCAAATAGTCATTTAACAAATCACATTTTAATGAGGGTCATATGAGGATTGACATCACTTGTATTAAAATCTATTGCTTGTGTGTTATTTTTTTGGACATTTGAAACAATGAGAACTGGTTATATAATGTCTTCTAATTATTTATTTAACTGTGTTTAAGCTGTTCTAATGAACATTTTGAAATTACATAGTCTTTTATAAATTTTCAGTTAGTAAGTTAAGTTTTGGAATCCAGGTAGAGTAGAATTCACGTGTGCTACAACAATAACGACTACAACAACCTGCAGCTGCTTCGTAATATCGTCCTACGTTAGATGTCCGTCTTAGTTTGTGCTTTCCTGGAAACGATGTTTTCCAGCTCATCCCAATGTATCAGTAACCGTTACCAGCTACAGTTGCCACATGTCCTCCCCATGCGGGTCACCGTTTTTCCTCTCTTTTGTTTCAGCTTTTCTGCATGCAATGACTGACGGGGAATCAAACGGATGCTCTCACACACACCGAAACGGCATCATAAACACCTTCACAAAATCGACAGGAAAGGCAACAGCGTGCCGCCGTTCCGAAAGTCTAGCACCGAAGCTCACCTGTCCAGGTTTGATCAGTCGCGATCGTGCTCGCGAACCGAACGGACGTGGTTTTCTCCTGGTGCTCGCGTACCACTTGACGATCTCAGCGAACTATTTTTTTTTAATTGTACTACTGTGTAAATCTGTGTCATTCATCAGCAAAACGGGACCTGACGACGTTGATAGTTCCATGTTCCAAGTGTACAATATTCGTCATCAACAGCTGCCTAGTCATCACATCAAGTGCTAAGTGTCCTCAAGTGATGGTGTTGGTGTACAAATCCCACTCTCAGCGGTGTCCGGTTGCTAGTTCGGGAGTCATCGCGAATGAAGTAATGATTATTTATCGCTTTAATTGATCACTCTTTCTCTACCCTCGCCTCTTCCCTACACGCCACCCATGCGATCGCGCGCGTGCGTGTGTGATTGACGCGACTGCCAATCTTTAGAGCTTCGCGAACGCTGCTGGTGTTGACGTACGCGGCGCCCTACTGCTGCTGAACTGAGAACCGCGCGCGGCTGTAATACACTAATAGGACAGACACACACGGAATGCCATTATCGATTCCGCGTGAGTGATGGTGTGTAGCGAACGCATGATCGGTTCAGCGCGTCATCATAATCTGCCCGCGCGCGATTGTAAGAGATTCGAGTAAGCAAGCGGATCTTGACTTGAACTTGTCGCGTCTATAGCCGCCCTTCGCAATACGGTGCACGGGTGTAGTTTTAAAAAATAATAATGCGATCCTACTGGTACGCTACTGGAGCAGGCAAGGTGACGCACAGCGGCTGAGGAGGATGATCTGAGTAAGTGATCGGTGTGATATGTCTGGTGTCTGACTGGTCGTATGGTCGGTCGACTGGTTGGTTGGTTGGTTGGATGGTTGGTTGGTTTGCTGGTGGGCGTGATCTCCATGCAAAGTTCCCATTCTTGAAGTGACAGTTATACCGTAATAGGCATGCGTGTCAGTACTGTTAGCTCTGGAACGGATCGCTTTTGCATATTTATATTGGCTTTAGAAAGGTGACGCGAAACTTGTTCAGTAGCGGGTTTTCTAAACTGAAATCAGTTTATGGCTTGCCTGATTTTGAGAGTCCAAGCATGAACATGAGGTTACTGTACAGCACCAATGTCAAGGTTCGTCGCTTGTACCACAGATGAGGTCATTGTTGAAGCTTTTAGGTGTGGCACGAGATGTGGGTCTTAATATGGGAAAAAACGATTAGATTCGAGTTAAATTCTATCGCATGCCTTTTTCAAAATGATGTTTATAAGAAAACAGATCTCAAAACAGACGAAAAAACTCGTAACATTTGAGAATTTTTAAAGAATTGTTTTTGTTTTCGATTATAGAGGTTTTAACCAGAAGATCATTCGCCTCTTCGGGCTAGAAAAGTTTTCTGACCCTATGTGCGGGATTGAGAATCGAACCCAGGTGAGCCGCGTGAAAGGCATCGACTTACCCATCACGCTATACCCGTTCTCAAAAAAAAAATAGTTCTACACTACTTTAATTTGTATAACTAGATCATTTATACTGTTCATTCAATTGATTTACCTGCTTTACTTTGCTTTGATGTTCATGTGCATAAAGTTTCAGTCAGAAAACTTAACTAATTATTTGTGTACCCATCAGAGTTGAGTTATAGATTAGAGTATAAATGTGATAGGTTTGAATATCTAGCAAATTGCCCAATGTGTATAAAGTTCGGCTATTAAGCTTACTGTAATGTTACTGTAACTTTCAAATCATCACTAATAGTACTGTTGCTGTAGGTAGTAGCTTAAAAAGCCAGGAAGATAACAACAGTACTATTAGTGACAATATTCTACTAACTGCAAAATCTATTTCCAAATCATGTTATACAAGCTACAGATATGAACAGATTATCTGTATTCGAATGAATTATCTATGGCGATACCACATAAAAATAAAAAAAAATGAAACTTACATTTGACGTAAATTCAACCATGCCGCAATTTCTCGGGTGTTGACATAATAATACATCTATCAACATGTGAAAATAAATTTTGTCAACTTCAGCTATATTAAACTGTAAAGTTTATGAAATGATTCATTTTTACATGCTTTGAAATCTGAATTTAATTGAATCACGACGCTCCTTTTATGTACGTAAATTTGCACGATTTTTTCTAAGTGTGCACACTAAGAAAAAAATCCTGTTAATTTAAGTTTTTTGAGAGCAAAAGAATCGAGCGACGAAGCCTGATTCATTTTTTCAGTTGATCTGACACATGCGTAATGGCTTGGAAGGCGGGATATGTGTGCACATATTTACATCATTATTGTAAAATTCAGTCATCTTACGAGTTACGTTCTCATGAATAATAGAACGTAATTTTTTTAAATGACCTAAATCTTGGTCAAGTCTCAGAGTTTGGAAATATATTAGAAGGCATGAAACATGACACTCTTAAAAAAATGAAATTTACGCTTGACGTAAATTCATGCATATCGAAATTTCTCCGGTAAAGACACAATATTACATCTATTAACATGTAAAACTAATTTTTCTGTTAGTATCGATTTAAATTTCAGTTCAATTAACTGTAAAGTAAAAGATAAAACTTATCTTTACATGCTTTGAATAGTAAATTTAAGTGTATTACGACGCTTCTTTTATGTATGTTTACAAAGACACGATTTTTCTAAGTGTGTAGTTAATTCAAAGGTTTTTACCCTCGAAATTGTTGGTCTCAGAAGACGTAAATTTATATGTAAATTTTAAGTTTGTTGTTTCAAGTGGCGTACCTAGGAAAATTTGCACCCGTGGAAAAATAAACCCCTCGTTGGTTTAGTGAACAAAACAAAAATGCTTAATTTTATCTTTGGAGGGACCAAAAAAAAAGGTCCCAGAGATGGTTTAGCGGCCCCCCAAAAACCATTGCGTCCGGGGTGGCGACCCCGGTCACCCTCGCCTAAATACGCCACTGGTTGTAATATAACAATAACAATTTTTTTACAACTGTGTAAATATAAAATTTTGTCTCATTAAACAATAAAATTTCTGTTGATCTATGCTGTTGTTTGTCACTGTTGGTAGTCTTAGGTTCAGAAAGAAAGGCATTGATCGCATAAATCGTATGTACGGGATCAGACCTAAAAGGTAGTCAGCAGAATCGTTGCGCTGTCATGTTGTCAGTGAAATCTGTGATAACATAACAGATGCAAATATTTAGAGAATTCACATCTTTTTCATGCACATATTTGAAGCAGGAAATTGAATATAAAGTTACTTTACAGTGCCTTACTTATTTAAGCCGAAGCGCTACTTTAAAAATACAGTCTTCTTCATAGAAAAATCGATGCATTTCAGTTTAATTTTACATAAATGATGGTTATCAATAAAATTTTAGATTCAACCGATGTATATTTCAAATGACTTTTGATTTACTTGTCGGGTAAATTTCATTATTTTTTGTGCATATGGTCAAATTTCACTATGGTTTGTAGTACCGGAGTCTTCTAATCATGTTCTGAATATGTAGAGCATAAACTATGATAATCAAATTAAACTGAATGATATACACTGTCGGTTTAAATTTTTATTAACATGTTTTGATTTAATGAAGAATTTACAGAAAGTGCACGAAAAATGATGTAAAATTACGTAACATTTTTTCTGTATGATTTTACGTTCCGGCATCACGAGCATGTTGTCCACTGGTTAAATTTATTCGCGTAAAATACAATTACGAGACATATTCGGAAAGTAAAAACATTTTTGTAATTACAATACTTTAAACACATGGAATCGGTTTTATTAGCATTAGTAGAAGATCTTCTCGCCTACAAAAATCATATTGCAGCGAGAACTTCATAGCTGGCGGGAGTAACGATAGTCACGAACATCGTTTACTATACGCACAGACAGGCGCAAATGATTATTAGATCAATACAACAACTGACATCTCGTAGCTGTGCGAATAGTGCACGCACAAACATAAGCGTGTAACGATTTTTTTTGTCGCTGTATCGTACACGACGAATTACGCTTCTATGATCTGTATAGTATATGTAATTGCATCACTTGTGAAATTTGTATTGTTCAACAGTGTATATGCATTGTGCAGTCAAGAAATGTTCGAAAGAAATTGCGTCACCTGAACTTGACATATATGAGCGTCATGAATGACACATTTTTAATATTCAATTATCAAACATTTGCATCCATGGCGTTTTAAACTCTATACTTCTACCTCACATTTACATCACTCATGTAAACAACACTCATTTCACGAACAACGAATTGCAATTTATGAACAGGGCTCGAAAATATTTTTCTTACTTGCACATGTACAAGCCGTCAACAGTTCCGATGCACGGTAGAAACAAAATAGCATTTTAGCGACATGTAAATCAATGGTATTTACATTACCATTGATTTACATCTCACTAAAATGCCATTTTCACATTCACTGTAAATTCTAATCAAAGCATAATATTTTAACGAAATTGATTCAAATGTTGAAAACTGTGCAATTTGGTACTCCAAACATGTCATTTATGAGAATACAGACTGGAAAAATTCTTATAAATGAAATAGCAGAAATTACCACAAAGACGGGACACGAACCTAAAGCTTTTCCTATCCGAGGAAATCGATTGGTCAATTGTTCAACTTTGAACGGCCGCTACGTAGTTGAATTCTCAGTCTCGCCCTGTGGAAACATCCGTCAAAAAACACTTCACTAATTCAATAAACCTTCTGTTACCACAGCTAGATACTGGTATGTGTAATTTTTACTGTGTTCCTGTATGTCACTTGGGTGCACCAGTTTTATGACCAAAACAATAATCTCAGCTGATGGGTTTATACGCATTAGGTCTAGTAAGACAGCTATATATAAACTCTTACAACTTTTAACAAAGTATTGAGTTCTTATTATGAATATTCTAACTATTTGATGTTCAAACCAAATATAAACTAGCATCGTTCCGGGTTGGCGGTTCAATGCATAGGACGCTGTTATCAGCCAACCTGGAAGGATTCTCAATGTCAGTAGGATCCATAGTACTAGCCATGCAATGATTCTGTACACTAAGAATCGGCTGCGAAGTCTTTTGAAACAGAAAAAAAGGAATGTAATGCCAAGACTTTTCTGTTTATCTGTACAGATACCCTGAGGCATACTGTGAAAATATACAGGGTGGGTAGTCAAAATCACCGTTTTTCGATTTGACTCGTCAGGGGAACAATGGTCGTAACAAATCGATTGTTAGTCGAGCTGTATGGCATGTTGCACAGTCCTGTTGAAACCAGCAGCCATTCAAACTTTTTTCACGAACAATGGGCATCACAAAATCATTTATCATGGCTCGATAACGATCGCCATGAGCAGTAAGAAAAATGCGGCTGACTTTCAAATTACTCGTCGTTTCCATCGGATGGTCAAAGAAAATTGGTCGTTTCATCCATACAAGATCGTCATGGCCCAGCTGTTGAAACCAGCGGATTATGGAGCTCGTTTATCATTCGCGAACAAGACGTTCGGAATGCTAGGCAGTGGTGAAATTTCTCTAAGCGACACAACGCAGCCCACCTTCACCTGGATGGCGCAGTAAACAAGCAAAATTGTTATTATTATGCCGAGACGATACTGTTACAGGTTGAGGAGAAGCTCCTTCAATTATTTAAAGTGTCTTTTGAATTTACTAATAGTTATAACGTACGACTGCTTCTTCAAAAACTAGTTATAAATAAATTCGCGGGGAGCGACACTCCAGTGCTCAATGATGGAAAACTACAACACGAAAATAAATCTTCAGTCTTCTACTTTCCGATTCAGTGTTCGGTTTCCCCCTTCCTTGTCTGGTTCCAGTGTACCCTGAGAACAAAATGTGTCACGTTCTTTTGCGCAACCTTGTACAATACGTTCGAGAAAAACTGCAGTAAAAATATTAAAATGCAGCGGAAAAGCTACTAGAACTAATCTAGAATGCAAGGTCGTTGTGAGATTTTTTGTTATTTTAGTAATTTTCTTCGAATTCAAACACTGCTGTTTACGTAAGCTTTTTAACTTCAAATGCAGGAACAAGAAATTGAATCTCGATGGACTCCGTAAAATGCCGTAGGCATCTACTTTTAACACTATGTTCGTCCAATGACTTTAGTTAATAGAAAACATATTGTATTACTCATCTCGTGTCAACAATAGTTAGTATTAGTTCTCACAAAAGCACTATGTTTAAAAAATTGGTTGAAAACAGTCAAAGTTATAATGACATTGAATATTCAAACGAAAACTTTCTTATGACAAAATAAAGTTGAACATACTGATTTATTAATAATAAAAATCGATTTAGCAAGCGATACAATTGTCCTGTGCACAAAAGAGACGAGTAACGGTTTTTAAGAGTTATCACGATGAATGTAGCTAACGTTGAATTGTCACGCAATCATAATGTTTTCCTGACTTCATGACAATCGATTTATTCAGATTACGCGCAAAACAATGGAATGACTTGAGAATTCGGTAAAGTGATAGCCAACTTATACTACTTGTATGTTAGAGTTTTTTTTACTTACTTTACCTCGCGTGTTACATACTGTTAAAATAATCGTACGTTGATTTTAATTATTAGCTAATTATGCGATTACAACAATAACACAATGTCAGTCGCACTATACAAGAAGGCATGGAATAACATGATTCGCTAGAATATAACAAATTACTATATATCGTGAATCGCTCAAATTGAACCCAACGTCTTTTTCCTAGACATTTTTTTTTGTTTCGATTAAAGAGGTTTTAACCATAAAGTCATTCGCCTCTTCGGACCTGAAAAACCTACTGACCCTATATTCGGGGTTGGGAAAAAAACCCAGAGTGGCTGCATTAGAGACATCGACTAATCCATCATGCTATACCCGTTCCCTACTAGATATTTAAAATTTTAGAAGAAATCTAATATCCATTCTTTTTTCCCAATTAATTAACAGACTTATATTTTGCTCTAAACTAGCTTGGTGCTATTTAAAGGTATAAAAACTTTGATTGAGATTGCTAGGCATGTTTCGAAATTGATAGTTGCAGGGTAGCAGTTGCGCACATTTGCCAAGCCTCCTAAAGCCATATGGCCCAGATTTGTCGAATTTCAAAACTTTTTAAATGAAAAATCATTTCAATTCATCATGTGCATCATTTAATTTGAATGTAGGTTTGTCCGAATAACAGCAAATTTCAGAAAATTTGATTTCGGAATAAATTCTCTACTATTTCCGGGATTGCAGTAGCCAAGACTGTATTCAAGATTGTAACGATTGATCTTCTAACAATACTTGCGATTGGATGTCATGTGGATAACATTCACTAACTGAAGTGTATTTTCGAATCGAACCATGTGGTATCAGAAATTCAGGATTAATTAATTTGGTTTACCATCAATCATAGAGATCTGCAAATCAAATGACTTTCAATGCTCATTTTCACTTCATCGCACTCGTCAATATCTTCTAGGTCCAAATCTCAGAACCCAGTTCATATCTAAGTATTTGAAAGCTTACCGCCCTTATCACAGAGCAAAACTTTGATAATATTTTTGAGTAAACTGGAATCTTTAAAGTTTATATTTCTATCACAAACATTTTCAAACATACCTTCAAAATGTAAATTGCAGCCAAGAATGTTACCGCTACTTCGATTAACTAAAAAGTAAAGTAATGCATTACATCTTCGGTAATTGATCTGCACGTAAAATGCATGAAATATTGAAGAAGGAAGCATTTATTGATAATGATGATTATTATTATTATTATTATTATACACTGGAGAAATTCCGTTCATTGATTAGCAAACCGTTCGTTCTAGACATGATTTGATTTTTTTTATACTTACACATGAAATAGGTGTATATTAATGTCCACAGCATTCCAGTGCCAATGACCACCGAGGACGATTTATTAATGAACGCTGGTGCGAAGTTGCTTGCGCAGCCAGCTAATAAGTTCACCACGCAAATTGAAAGGTGTTTATTAGCCGCATTCCGTTCCAGCAGTTTTTCAATGACGGCACACATAAATCACCAACGTTTGCATTGACAAACCGATAATGATTGTCGGGGCAGTAAATTGCGAATCGTTTTATTTTGTTTTCACCTCGAAAAAATAATTACGTACCCACTGGCAAATATGAACAGCAAAGGTATGCTTTTATTTTTAAATTATTCTACTTTGTTGTGCAAATTACTGTCGGAAATCAGTATTTTAAATTCAGCGGTGTTGGGCAAGCTACGAATTCGTCCCATGGTTTGGTTCAATTAACACTGAAGCTACATCGATGTAGGACAAAGAGAGATGATCTGATCACAGCGAAATTATAGCGGATATAGTGAAAAGGCTACATTTATGTCCAATGATGATAGCATGACCTCATAAAGCTCATCGGTACGATGATAGTCTTTTTTTTCTTGCGTGGTCGGTGAGTTGTTTCACCCTGTTGCTTTATAGGTTGTTGTGCCATAATCTCCAGGGTAGCTTAGTGGTAAAGCATTTGCACGAATCAGAGTCAGATTGCAGAGCCGAGTTCTTTCTGAAAGATTTTTTTCCGAATCGTAAGTTATGATTAGAGTGCTTTAAAATATCGGAATAATATCAAAATGTTTAAAGTTGTTTATTTACATTACGGTACCACAAAATTGTTATCTTCAATTTTCTAAAGCGACAGTGAACAAATGTGTAGTGATGTGTATAAAAGTGAATGAATGGTTTAGCTAATGAGAAAAGTTTCTAAGCAAACTTAACAATTTTTATTTAAAACTTCGGAATCATATCCCGCTTCTATGCGGACAAACTATCATATCGCGCTTGTAAACGGCGGGTAGATTGTTTGTCAGAAGACTGGCTAAGCCTGCCTGAACCGGTGTTTTGTCAAAATTCTAGCAAGCGTCTGGTAACAACTCCGGTCAGCGTTTGTTAGCGGTTCTGTTTCCTTTTTCGAATTCTTGCCATATAAGATCGGGAGAACCGTTTTGAATAGGTTTGATATTTCCAGTGACTATTCTGTATTGATTTGTTTTTCGTTAGAAGTCTTTATGAAGAGCAACTTTTGCGCTATCAAGCACTTCATCTCTAGCGAATTAATTAAACAATTCACTTAGCAACTAACATTCTGGAAGTTTTTGATATGATAATAAAATTAGGAATATTTTTGTGACCACAAGATTTTTCATTGTATTTATGCGAGCAATGTAAGGTAAGTAATGTAAGATTATTTCACAAATAGTCGTCTCATAAGTAGAGTAAACATGTTATTTCCCGATTACTCGACTTTCTATCAATGAATTGGGGTAAAATCGGATAAAATATCTTTGCTTCGACTCCAAGAAGCTATACTGCAAAATCAACTCGGAAATTGTGGAATACTTGTTATAGCAAAGAGAAAATTCTTAGCGAATGCACCTGTTTTCATCTTACCTTTAAAGTCAATCTATCGAACAGAGACAGCAGATCTCACTCTAACTAATGGTTTTCGCATATGCGATGACTACTGAAGCTGAGATGAATGTGTATACCGTTACCCTACATCGGACGCGTTCCAATCCAAGGCTCCTAATCCGTGATACCAAACCTACGAGTTTATCCTTGGATCTGCGGATAACTGTCATTTCTACAAATCTACGGACTTGGAATTATTTCCCCAGATATCAACGGAATTTATGTTATTTCTCCAGTTATCCAGATTTTCACAATAATTTGTTTTATATGTCCGATTTAAAAAGTGACCTTGATCATACATCTTATCATCACCTGATATGATTGAATAGCTTTCGAATCATTCGAAAGTTCGAGCTACTGATCATAATCATGAACACGAACAAACTCTATCGATTCGAACTCACGAAAAAGTGGCAGCACGACTCATCACGACTGGCAACCTTTCCTGAATAAATCCGTCTTCCCACTTCACTTATCACATTTCTCACTCAAGCACTGAATAGAGAGGGTATATTCTAAATCATTACCAGAGCATATCGTACGATAGATCTTTGCGAATGGTACAGCATAACATGCTCTATTCTCGGTTCTATAACATCCAGTAATCGATATAGTCGATATAATCTGTTAGATGGAAACCCAATCTACGAATCTATGAACCAAAATGCTTGAATTTAAGGCTTAAAATTCGAGTAATGGGCACTATTTTTTGTACCTTTCAAATGGATCTACTGTAAGATATATCCTAGTCACCTATGGGGCATTCCACGCAAAATCAGCCAGTCAAAATTTTTTTCCATCTAACTATTTTTTTCGGTAAAGAGCTCGAAAATATTCGACACGTATTTTTTTATTTCAATATTTTTTGAAATTTCGCGTTTTCAAAAAAATTTCGCGTTTTCAAAAAAGAGCCTTTTCTCAACAGCCTATACTGTAAAATCTAATCAAGATACAAAAATTTGTCCGAGACATGAAATGTGCGTCTTTCCCTTAGCTTTCGAATAAATGATTTCATAAAACAACCTTTGAAGTTAATATAATGAAAAAGAGTTAAATATTAATAAACAAATACAAAAATTTCAAACTTGGGCCTAATTTATTTTCTTTTTTTTTTTGAAAAAAGAAGCCTTAGGGATTTAACTCAATCTTGGCAAAGTTTCAAAGTCGAAAGATCAATACTTTCGGAGCAGTGAATTTTTCAATTACGTCCCGCACGCGCGGAGCGTACCGCAGTGCAATTCGCTCGGATACGGGCTTAGCTGCTCGACACATGTCGCGCCACAGATCGAATCCTAACTTTGTCAGTTTATTGTTAGCAACGTTTTAGGCAGAAAGCAAGTGAAACAAAAGCAAAGGATTTACGTGAGTAATAAAATAATGGTGACATAAATTTTTTGCACAGTTGCAATTTATCTATGATTTGTTTTTTTCTGGTTTACAAAAACTCAACTCAATTACAAAAATTCAAACGTGTCCTGGGAAGAGAAAACTTTCATTTTTAATTCCTTGTCTCCGTGCGGCTCAACATAGTGAATCGATTGTTTTACATTTTTCGAAACGATTTTTAGGAAATTTCTCTGCTTTTACATAATCTTCCGAACATTTGAATATGACTGACTGGGTATTCATTCGCGGTCAAAATTTGACAATCATTGATCATATGTAAACTTGCACGACGTGCCATTCTTTTGATAGTTCCTTCAGCACCGTCGCATGGCCCTTTTCCATGAGCTGCCGCGTGAAAATTCCACTGTGCAAAACGATAAAAATCATGCTCGTGATGCAAAATATTCGCAGTGTTTTACATTTTTGAATTGCTGAGGAGCGCCGTCAGAAAAATAGATGCACTCAGAAAAATAGATGCACTATCTCATGAGCAAAAGTTCAGAGAATATATTGGTATTAGTTAAGATAACCATATTATATATTGTTATACTCGATGTTATTTTTATTTCTGGAATTTATTCCACCTTTTCATCAGATAGAATGACAGTGCATAGCTAAAAAAAATTCTTTTCGGTAAAAACACCCAATAATGAATACCATGGCCGTCTTACTTCAATTTCTTCACAGTTAAGCCATCTGAAAATTCTAAATGATAATTTTTTATGATGGCTTGAATAGCGAAGACGGAAATCTCTATTAACACAAAAATTACTACCCAAATCAAAATTGTACGAATAGAAAGTTATATGGATTTCTTTTGCACTGAAAATAGAATGATAACAAGGAGTATAACAATTGTAATACAAAAAGACGGGTGAGTAAAGTCAGAGACATAACTGGAATACGTAAAAACTGACATGCTTCATTCACAATTCCAAATATCTAACAAATATCGATAATCGTTCTCATAAATTATTCGGTTCTGGACCTAAAACCAAACTTTTACAACTGAGTTTTGTAACTGGAACAGAAAGAACGATTCGAATCAAATTCTTATCCAATAGATAACGCAAAAATTGAATGTCGATCAATTTATAGAAACCGTTGCCCCAGTACGAGAAAAATAAACACACATCATAAATTCTCCTCTTTGATACTGATTGTTACATTCTAGAAAATTTTAATTTCGAATTATTTGTGGTTATCTCACACTACTGAAAATTTTATCGTAATTTGCTGACCATATTTCCGATGACATGCAGCAAAATTATGTTAGGATAATTACGATTAAGCTCTAACCATTCTTGAAATGCAACATTTTAGGAAGGGCGCCTCATATTAAAGTACGATTTTGAGGAATTAAGAGAAAATGGATTTCCGAATAAATCATTTTTTACGTACTCTACATCAATTTTGACAGTACGCATTCAACCTTCTTTTGGGATGTAAATCGATGTTGAACTAAAATATCTAACGAGTGGATGAATAGAAACGAAACTGGATAACGGTTTTTTTTGTTCGCTACGTGGTCAAGTCGCAAGGTAGTTTACGTTCTATCGGTATCTAGCAAAAAAACATACACACCAGTGGCGTCTCGTGACAAAACATACGGGTTGTGCACTGATTATGTGGTACGATATCAGATGTAACAGTTCGTTGTAAGTGAAAACTAAAGATTGAGGAATGGATTTTCTCTACAAACAATAAATACAATAAAATAACGATAAAAAATAAAGAAATACTTTTGCAAAGGATTTTTTTTTAATAAACTTATTTCGGCGCTCTGCGCTTCGGCGTTGCAAGTAAGACAGCAATTTTTTTTCAACTGCCATAAGCATTAGCTACTGAAGCCTCTTCTGAAGGTGTTCATAGTAGTTCTCGAAGAGCCAAACGTGACAGAGAGAACAACAAATCTCAGTACTGAGCTGAGTAATTCCTTCTCTTCTTGAATTTGTGCAGTAACTCATGTGCACGGAAAAGATACTAACACTACGACCAGAGATACTTTAAATTTTAAGTTGGATGTATTTGAAATGTGTGTGAATACACAAGGCAAAGTGCTCGAGTTTAGAGCGGCACGGCAATGCGACATAAAAATAGTCTGGCTCTTATTGACTAACAAGCACAAACAACTTAGGGAGAATTCGTGCATACTGTGCTGTAAACAAAATCGCTCATTATTTTATATTCGGTACCATCCGACATGCTTTCATTGAATAAATAGAGAATATAAAAAATTACTTGGGTTGTAAATCAAATAAAAAACATAAGATCGATATCAACAGCGCGGCTTGAACTGAGAAACATTAGATCACAAAGCAAGTCAGTTAATCGACTGAACCAAATCCACACAGCGGTACTTGGTAGCCGAGTGTAAATTACATTCGGAACCTGTAAATTTCTGTACGAGTACAAGATTGCGTCATTTGAACAGTTTAGTATCTACACACTAAGAAAAATTTACATTTTTATAGATGCACATAAAAGGAGCGTCGCGATTCACTTACATTCACAATTCTAAGCATGTACAGATGAGTCATATCAGTAACTTAACAGTTAATGTAGCTTAAGCTTACTTCGATACAGACGCAAAGTTTATTTTTACATGTGAGGAGATGTAACATTGTGTCATCGCCGACGAAATTACGGCATGCTTGTATTTACGTCAAGCGTAAATTTCATTTTTTCTAAGACTGTATGAATTGTATCGTTTGTACACACTTAAAAAAAACCCTGGGATCTTACACCGTATTAAATTCACATCCTTTCCCTTAAATGGAGCGTCGCAGTTCACGCAAATTTACGTCGAAGAACATTTAATATTGTGTCTAAGACTCCATGACATGAAATTCATTGAAATAAAAAAAATACTAATAGCAACCGCGCCGCGACTTGAACCGAGAATCATTGGATCGCAAGTACGTCTGTTAATCAACTGAGCCACAGAAGCATGCATCTGCATGACTGGTAAAAGGTGCATTTAAATTCATACAGTCGCACCTGCTAGCAGAACGCAAGTTACGGTCGAAACCAGTGAAATTCAAGCTCATCTAACATTAAGTCATTACAAATAAAATCTTCCGTCATTTGACAAATTAGGTCTTTATGAATTACATCGTATGAGGGATTAAGTCACCTGTAAAATTCAAATTTTTTTGGAGTGTAGAATTATGTCGCCTGAAAAAAAAATCATTTTTTTCTGTGTCTTATTAGATGCACCTAAAAGGAGCGTCGCGATTTACTAATATTCACAATTCAAAGCATGCGAAGATAAGTCATATCATAAACTTCACTATTAATTGAGCTGAAGCTTACTTCGATACAGACGCTAAATTTATTTGTACATATTAGTAGATGTAATATTGTGTCATCTCCGAAGAAATTACAGCATGCTTGAATTAACGTCAAGCGTAAATTTCAGTGTAGTGGAAAATTACAGATGAAAGGGTGACCGGTATTGCGTGATGGGTAAGTCGATGTCTTTCATGCAGCCCACCTGGGTTCGATTCTCAACCCCGTTTTCAGGCCCGAAGAGGCAAATAGCCTTAACGTTAAAACTCCTATAATTTAACAAAAAAAAATACAGACGAAAGAAATGGCAAAGCAAAAAAGAACCTAGCTTCTCGAATCCGGGGTAAACTGATACTTTTATTACCACACATAACTCTGTTATATCAGGTTGATTTTTTGACATTCAATTTATCGTTTCCAGCGTAGTTCAATCCACTGAACGTTTTTCCCCTATTGAATAAGATTATGGGTTCGAGTATTGTCTTCGGGTTGTTTTTCTCGAATGTTTTTCTTGTTTCCAACATTCGTCGTTTTTTCGTATGCGTTTCGTTGGCTTTAGATACAATATTGTTCACATGATCATTTTAATTATTTAAAATAGTTCTCTTTAAAGTTCTCTACACTAAATAAATTAACCTAGTTTAAAACATACATTGCACCAAATAGATTTGAGAATTCACAGTCTGTTTTATTCATAAACATGACTATTTTTCACAGTGAAATACACTCACCTCGGGCGCAACGTTTTTTGGCGGGGCGGCAAATCAATCCTTGGGGATCTTTTTTTTTTTTTGCTCATCCATGCGATCTCTCCGGAGTTTAGCCTTTTTGTTAACTAAACCACCACCAATCTTATTTTACCCCAGGTGCCAAATTTGCTCGGTACGCCACTGTATCAAACCAAAATTGTTATTGTCACCACAAGAACAAAAAAATCTCTAAAATTAAAAGAATTTATTTATTTTTGAAACATTGAATTTTGTGTAGAACACGATCTAGACCTAATATTAACCGTAGAAAAATTTAATTCGTAGATTCAAACTTTCATCATGGTCGCCTTGCATCCTTTCAAAAGAGTGATCAGTACTGGTTAGTATGCTCTAGGCATATTTAAAAAAAATAAGTCTCGTTGTTGAATTAGGTAAAATCCTGCTTGATTAAAATGGTTTCTATAAGACCCGAAAGAACAATGAAACGTTCATATTAAGTAGATTATTCCATTCAAAATTAAAACTCCACTTTGGTAAAAGTTCCTTAAGTCAGTTTGGAGACCCTCATCATATTGAACAATTTTTGTTATTAGGAAGGGCCAGTAAATCGCATTAGATGATCTTGTTATTCATTGAACTACTTATGAGTTGTCGAAAAATCCTTATCGAGAATTTTATTTTAGACAATTTAAGACCTTTTGCACGTTAATCACATATCCCATTTTAGTATTTTTGCGTTCCATCTCCGACTGGTCCCTTCACTGTTATACACTGACAAGTCGATGATGAAACATATGAAAAATTATTTTATGTTTGTATATTTGTGGACAATAATCCACATACTGTGTTTACACAACACAGTTAAAACAGGTTTTAAGACTCATAGCCATATCAATATGATTTTTATGTAACCTAGTTTGGTTCATATAACATTTATATACTCTAACCACTAGATGTCTACTATCCAGCTACTCCGAAACCGAAACATCACTCATCAAATTAATCTAAGAATCACATTTTGAATTGCTCAGTCTGTTCGATCTATTTGACTGTAAACAAACAGCTCTGAATGTTTTGGTGACCGCGAAGCTGACGACAGACCCGGAAGGCTCTGTACGCCAAATTAAATAATTAGTGCACGGACGTGATCCTGCTCTTAATGGTTCCGGGCTGATCGAGCTGGATTAGCCTAAAGCCGAAGGTTCAAGAGCCTCCGGCCGTTGATGTACATACGTAATAACGAAAAGCGCTGCTACCTGGAGGGACGGACGATCGGTGCTGGGAGGTGTGGTTCGAAAAACCAAAAAGTGAAGATTTATGCCCATCATCCACCGAATTCTACGGCTCAAAGCAAACCGTCTGTGTGCGCGCGCGTACGCCGTTAAGTGCGTGTGCTGCGCTTCCTTTCTGGCTTCGCTTGCCTGATGGACGGAAGAAAGACAAGACAAGACTAAACCAACGAAGATACACACCGGTGTGGTATGGTGGGGAATAAGAATAGGAAGAAAACAGCCGAAAGCTCGATCGATCGAGATTGATTAATTATAAGAACCGGAGTTAGATACAGGAAAAGGAAACGAAATGTAGACGAGGGAAAATCCCGCTCAGCAGAGGAGAAAGCCGACGAAAGGAAAGAAGAGCAGTAGAAGTATGTGAGAATAAGTGAGCAACGGGAGAAAGAATAAGAGAGAAACGAGAGAAAAAGGAGAAGTCGAAGAAGAACGAGTGGATCGCGTGGTTGGGTCAGTACCTTGCACGGACGGGAACTCTCACTTCAGTCGTGGTGTTGATGGCGACCACTGCGCACGGCGCGTGTGAGCTGCCAGGAAGTTTCGCGCTTGAACGAAATCCGAAATATTGACGCGATCAGTGATGGCCAGTGGAGAAGCAGTCCAGGTTGTGTATAGAGGATCGTGAAGTGTTTTGTTGATGGATGTTTTCGTCTAGCTTTTATTTGATCGGTACTCTCTCGTCTGGCAGTTGGAAGTTCCTGCCAATAGTGGGACGCTCCGGTACGTGATTCATCTGCATAGTGCCGACAAAGACCCCCAACAGGCCACGGACGGGGTGCGTGAGCCATTGATGAAACGATCTACTAGTCAAGATTATGTCTTCGGTAATCTTTTGTTACAAGATCGTGTACAACATCATCACCATCATCATTACTCTTGTGTTAGCGGCCGGTAGAAGAACGGTGTGAGGTACGATGTCTAGAAGTGAAAATTGAACCGATAGATCAGTACCGTGGAAGATTCGATCCGGAGCAGTGAATTCAGGGACTGCCGCCCCTGTAATATATCAGTGTTTTGGAATTATACTATTTATCCTAGTACATGTAATGGCACTGGAAGAATTCACGGGTATATTTTGAAATCCCCGTGTTCTGGCAGTGGCATCCCTGGTACAGGGCAGATCAACAGTATGTTCCATATGACAACGGTTATTGTATGTTCTGTGAAGAAAGAAAGAAGTGGTGAAAATTCGAAACAGTCAGGACGCTTCCGAGGGTTCGTCGTCTCGATGCGTTTATGTCTAACGAAGAAAGTGCTCAGAGTGAAATCTATTTTTTGCTACTAACAATAATTTATGAACTGGTGCAATGTTATAATTTTTGTTGTGCTTATGATTTATGTGCGTTTATTTTCCAATCTTTTTTTATATTTTGTGATATTAAAGCAGTTTTACGTTATTTGCAAGTCGGAATAGTAAAAAATAATGAAATCTCCTGAATAACAGACTTGTTTTCGATGAACTGTCTTAATTGAATCATTGGAAATTTTTATACCGTGCATAAGACAAACCGGACAAACGGCTCAAATGGAGAAAAAATATTGTGTATTTCCGATAGTAATTCAGAGCGTAGTATGAGAAGTATAAGTTTTGAAAAAAATTAATATTTTTTGATTATATAAAGGTTTCTCAGTTACAAAATAGCCGGTTCGTGCAAAACAACATATTTATTTTCATTTCCTTTGCGTTTCATCAGTACTTTAGTAGTTTGAATTTCACTGGCATTGCCGCTTAGCAGTTCAACTTAAACCGCTAACTAGACGCAAAGTTTACAACACTTATGTAACACTTTTAAGGTTTTGCACCGAGATACAATATCCTTCCTGATAGCACGGACGTAAACGAATGACGACTGATGTGTTAAATGCAGCAGCTGATGAATCTAAAACCAAAACTTGGACCTTAAATTGAAGCTCCAGCAGGCGTAAATTTATTTCTGTTGGAATAACAAGATTTTTAACGACACAGTAGTGCAAGTACAGGTGATTTCCTCGTCATTGCCGTCCACGGATTTCAATAATGAGTCAAACGTGGTATATAGAAGAAAAGGCTAGTTGTGTGCTTCTATTAAAAATCTTTCATACTATGTTCAATACAACTTTAGCAATTTTTCTCATTTCATATTTATTCATATCGTATCTTTATTTTATATCAAGAAGAACAGATATATAACCTAAATACTATCATCTCTACTAACATAAAAGATCTTCAATATTTCAATAAATATGACCAATTTTTCGCATAAGTTCGAATAATGTGGTCTCCATCACATGCTCGATTTAATTTGTTTTTTTTAATTCATGGAACTATAAAATATAAATGGAACTATGGAATATAGAGATAAAAAATATTTTAAAATTTTTCGTATGTAGGGGGACCGGGACTGATTGGCCAAAGGGGCAGGTTGGCCGAGTTGCTTTTCTGAAAAGCCTATTGTGCGCAGTGGCGACATCTATAGTGATTTTGGTGGAGTAGAAGGTCACCCATGTACCGACAAAATGTCAGGTGTTTTGTGTGGTCGTTTATACAGAAGCACGTTTGTTCTGTTTTTCGGTGCTGGTGAGTAAATTTCTGTTTTTGTACAGTAATACGTGTAACGCGGATCAATTCATATCAGATTTCCAGAAACGTGGTACCATTGGAAAGGGTAGTCTAAACTTTACAAAAAGTATATCGCTTTCCAGCATAATCTCATTTATATTTTTGTTAATCGTGATTGTTCTCAAAAACTCGAAAGGTTGGCTGAATTTTATGCTGGGTTGGTTGGTCGAGTTGTAAAATAAGCGTAGAAAAGCAAAGTCCTGGCCACACATTCCTTTTGTGGAATTTGGTCTTTCTGTTTCAACAGACTTCGCAGCCGATTCATAGCGTACAGAACCATTGCATGGCTAGTACTATGATCCTATTGACACTAAGAATCCTTCCAAGTCGAGACTCGAACATACGACTACTGGCTTGTAAGACCAGCGTCATATCCATTGAACTGTTAACCCGGTACAATTTAGAGTAGAGAAATATGCATTTTGATATTCGTGAAATGTTATTCGTTTTTTGAACAGAAATTCGCAGTTCGAAAAATTCTTGTACTTTTTTTAGAAATAAGAAAATAAATTAAAATTATTAACAAATGGAAATAAGAGATACGAATTATTAAAAGTTGTAAATTGTCGTTAAAAAAGATGATTCCAATTTTTATGAACTAAATGCCATCAACACTTTTAGAATTTGAAACCAGATTGACTCAATCCCGAACAAAACTCGTTCATCAGTATAAAATCTACTGCAGATGTAAGCCATCCAGACGAAGTCAGACCTCTCCCCAAGGCGAGTGTGTGAACTGATTCTGAGGATAGTTAAGATTATAGATCGTGAGTTAATACAAATTTTGACCGATTTCCCAATAAAACCAGCATTGGAGGAGGAGAAAATGTAATCGAATGTAAGCGTTTACGCTGGTGGAGGAAAAAAGAGAAGCAAAGCTGGAAAAGTTTACTTATGCTACCGAAACTAGTCTAAAAAAATCCAGACTAAAAAGTAAGGAGTTTTTCTTACGTACCTACATGATACAAAATGATGAATGCAATTTTTTTTTCACTAATGAACGTTTTCCAAAGATGCATTTGATGTGTTTCACATATTTTTCCAAACTCGATCAACCTACCCCGGCTCTGGTGGTGATTGGCCGATTTTTCCCCGCATTAGATTGTTAATAACCCTCCCTGATGTTTATTCAGGAACGAAAAAAATCACATCACCTTCGAAACAGAGCAAGTCGCTTATCAAAAAGTCTAACCAGAAAGAGTACAGAATTCCGAAAGCCAAAATCGGCCAACCAACCCCGTCTCCCCTACATGAACTGTACGTTTGCATGAATCGTATTGCATTGTGAGTAAGTGAGATTTTTAATATTAGTCAATACTTGTAGCTGTAGCTGTTCAATGAAACATCATAAATCTTGCATTGAAACTTTACTCCCAACGAAAGTCTACTGAAAGCCTCTATAAGAGGATATTCTTGCCAAGTGGATCATTTTTCATAAGGTTTATAAAGCATAAACCTGTGGTTAATCTCCAAATTCAAGAAAATATTGAAACCAGCTTTACGATCAACATTAAATTTATTCGAATGGGATAAATTCCGCAATTAATAAACTGTTATTTTGATAACTTTTTTGTTTAATATGTGCTTGCCGTGTCGGTCTTGAATGCAATCGATTAAAATATCTTAAATTTTAATTACGAGTTTGAGGCTTTTTCTGAAACTTCGTGCGCTTTTACTTTTACCGTTAAAGTTTAGATAAAAATAAGAAATATAACAAATCGCTTTGTAAAAACGTGCACCTAGTAGTGAGATGATACCTTTTTTATCAATCTGCATGTGTTTTTTGCATGAATATTCTTCGGTGCTTCAGTTTTCATGACATTATTCTAATGTCCGTCGTTCTAAGCGGCAATTTGAGATTTTAATCACTCATTACTCTGTAATGTCGAAACTGCAAATCGGATCGAATTTGAATCCAAAAGTGAGACAATCGATTAAACATTCCATGGTATGTCGAAGTAAGTTCCCCTTTAGAGTTTACGGTAATTTAAGGTACTTCCAGAGCCGGTATTCAGAAACCAGCATAACCCAAACCGATTCGTATGGCCATATGACGAATAAATTGCAATAGTTTTGAGTCCAAATAGCTTTTCGGGATTGTCATCTTCTATATCGGTTTGAATTCCATAAATTCATCATTCTGTAATTCCAGAATCGGAAGTCAGAGTTGGATACAATTAATAGATTTTGTATGGGACTATAAGTTTATTTTGATTTGAATTTTTGTTTCTGAAATTCGATTTGGCTTTTTTTTTTGAGAAAACGATTGAGCTTTGAGAAACGATTCGACACTGGAATCGGAATTCGAAAATCGGTGTAGTCGAAGTCAGATAAATTTACATTTGTTTCAAAATGGTTGAAAATCAGTGTAGACAGACATCTATGAGAAATCATAGTGCGAATTAAAGTTTTCGGTACTTTCCGAATCGAAAACTGAATACCACTAAAACTAAAATAAGTTTATTTGGTTATCGACTATCCAAATCTGCGAACCCGATAAACCTGATTAATTTATGTGAAATAGACATTTTTATGCTATTCACCCTGTATTCCCGAAACCGGAAGTTGGATCTGACTGAAAGCATGATGTTTTATAGAATCTCAAAACTTTTCATTTGAATCTTAGATCGGTTCAGCCATCTACGAGAAAAATGAGTTACACAATTTCAATTTCGTGAATGAAATGAATGAATCTGAGTTTGTAGAAAACGGTTTAGCCATCTCCGAGAAACTTGAGTGAAATTATTTGTCACACACGCATTTGCTGATCTCGATGAACTGATGAACAGCATTTATTCTGTACTTTCAAGTTCTCAAAGCACAAGCTACACAATCAGTTGAACGATTTTTCTTTTGCCTCGATATATGTGTTTGTTCCAGAGATGACTTCCTCGTTGGAGAAGAATCTCTTCACAACGAGCATTTTATAAGATTTGCAAACAGGTAGTAGTCACTGGGGGTCAAATCCGATTAATATAGAGTGTGCAGCAGCAATTTGAAACTAAATTCATTCAATTACGCCATGGTTGTCGTTGTTGTTCTTAGTCCACCGTGAGAAAACCTCTCACCCACTTTGACAGCAGCTTCCTCACAGACAATTGTTCATGCAAAATGGGGTACACTCTGTCGAACGATATTTTTAAGATCTCAGCTATCTCACGCAATTTTGATTTACGATATGTTGAGCTTTTTTCACTGTTTCCGGTGTAATTACCTCCTTTGACCGGCCTTTGCACCGACATATGTTTTTTTTTAGGAACTGAATCACCGTAGCACTTTGCTAGGCTTGAGCTATGTAATTTAATTCTTTATTTTGATAACCAAACATCAGAAAGCCATAAAATTACAACAGATTTCTTTTGAAGGTTGGTACTCATGGAAAAATACGGACACCATCTATGTATCAGTCCCGGGACATATTGATCCTTGTGATATATTTTATGAATGAAGTAGTAGGTATACCTACTTGAAATTTCTAATACTACACAGATAAAAATATTTTGTGAATTTACATTTATTTTCATGCACATATTTGGAGCAGGCAATTGAATGGAAAGTTACATTACAAATCTAAGAGGTTTGTAAATATACAGTCTTGTTCAATGAAAAACTAAATGAATTTTAATGTAATTTCACATCAATCATGGTTTTAAATCAGATTTTCGTTTCAACTGATGTCTATATCATAGTACTATCGGTTTACATGTCGTGTAAGTTTCATCTTTTCTTTCTGTGTACGTTTGAACCATTGCTCTAAAAGTTTCAGATTTTTTATACAAAACTCAGGATTGCTTTCCGCTTTTGAATCGGAATTGTTGAAAAGGCTAACATGTTTAGCTGAGAGAAAGTCAATAATTTTCATGAATACTTGAAAGTACTATTTTTTAAATGTAATCAATATCAATATTGTTTGTTCGTTGTGCGTTACACCCCTCCTGTGCGCTCTGTTGCGATATCCAAACACGGTCCAGATCTCATGTCAGAAGAGAATAACCGGTGAAATAAACGTTTATTGTAGGACCAATTTCATGCGGAGTTGTACTGTGAAGATTGTACTCGAACAAAATGCAGTCTATCTTCAAATCCTTGTCGTTTTCCAAAACCTGCCCTGTTTCCTGAAACTTGCCCTTCAAAAGCGGAAAGAAGTTTTCTTTGGGGCGAATTTCTAGCGAGTTCGGTGGATTCACCAGTGGATTTAAAAGCACAAATACAACATCATGGACTTCATGCCACTCCATCATCGGTTTCGCACAATGGCACGATGCCAGATCCTGTTAAAACAGATTGTCATCTTTGTGGGCCGTGAGGAAAAGCAGCAGGCGCTACTTGATATATCTGGCCAATTTGGTGCCAATGGTTACGTGCGGCTAACGAATTTTGCCGTACCCACGGATCGCCTGCCACACCAACTACTTTTTGGCCAATTTGTCGATTTCCTTCTACGGGAACTTCTCCGGAACATACTTTCTGATGAAGAACTACTCGCTGGGTTTCTGCTTGGTGTCCTCTTGAAAGAACGACTCGTCGTCCATTATTATGCATTTCGGCTGCATGAATCGCTTGCGGTTTATCGGTTTATCGGTTCGGTTAGGTGTCTCCCTTGCCTTGAAGACATAAAGTCTGACACACTTATTTGTCTACGGGATAAACCAAATGGGAAAATTTAGCTTGTCCATGTCCTGATTCGAAAGGTTCGGATAGCGCATGAAGTAATCCCTCGCCATCCTTGCGTTCATGGCGTTGCATGTCTCCGCTTTTCTACCGCTTCCATGACCGCGCTCATATTTTTTTGTAGAACCACTTCTTGCTTGAAAGCTATCTCGATAATCACTTGTACACGTAAACTTTTTCTACCCTTAATTTAATAAATTATTAACCACCGAAAAGTTTTATATTTTGAGAGTACAGTCTTAACATCAAGACAGTCACATCAGGCTACATATCTTTCAACTGCAAACAAATCATTTCAACTTTATGATTGTGATGCCATTTATGTGTCTTCAAACATGTATTGTGGCAATCATCATTATATCGTACACAGCAAAAAATTATAAAATGTGCAAGTGATACAAATCTTCGTATACTCGATATATGAAAACGTAATTCGTTAAACTGCTGAATTTCACAAGAATATCGTTAATCTGAATCAAACATGCCCAACCTTTCTATACGCTAAGAATGAAAAACATTGTGAAATGGTTGACTACTATTTCTGGTAACAGAATAGAAAAGTAAATTCGTATGGCCATACACTAACCAAGCCTATATATTGAAACAGTTTCAATCAGCTTACCTTATAATTTCTGAATCGGTTTCGATTGAAATTTCATAACAACCTTTGATACCTAAAAGCCTTTGATTCAGCACTAAGTTTGCGAAAAACGCTAGCTATCCCTGAGAAAGCGGAATGAGTTCCGGTTTTTGCCTCTCTCATGAAGAATCACTGTGAAAAATGATTTTTGAGATGAGGATCGACGGACCGAGTATCATATACCATTCGAATCAGTTCATCGAGATCGAAAAATACGTGTGTATATGTGTGACAAAATATGCACTTACTTTTCTCCGAGATGGCTGAACAGATTTTCACAAACTTGGGTTCAAATGAAAGGTACTATTGTCCCACAGAAATTCTTAAAATATCGTATTAATTCCGATTCCGGAGCTACGAACGAAAATATGCGAAAAATTGCAACGCCAATCTAATGTCGTTTTTCATTGATTCCACTCGCTCGGTGCCAGTGTTTTGCTCTGACAGTTGATCAATGAAACGGTTTTGTCAAGTTTGGTTTGCACGCTTGCTGCTCGGAAAAGAAAACGGGTGCAAAATAGTTGCCCGCGAATTGCCTCGAAAGTGCATTTTTTCGTGCGGTGCAAATCAATGAAACACAGTGCACCTGTTTTGATTGCCCAACTGCACGAATCGAGCAAAACACTCCACAAGTGTTCTCAATGAAAAACGATATAAGTCTCTAGTGACTGATACCGTTTTCATTTTTGAACCTACACGCAGGCGACTCTGACTTCGATTAAAACGAACACGCCCTGAACAACAGCTCAAAAAAAAAAGAAAAAATAAACAAACTCGCATGGATGTCGTGGTGCAACCCGAGAAAATTTTCAGAGCGAAACTACACGATTGGAGTCCGATCTAGAGCGACCCCAGGTTGCTAAAACAAACATCTCAAAAGTTGTTTTGGTGACTCTGGGCCAGCTCTCGGGCTGCTCTGATCAATAAACGAAAACGGTATTATACAGCTTCTTTAGTACATGAGTAGCTTCAAACCAAACTAGGCTTCGTTAGTTTTTTTAGAATCAATATAAGTCAAAAATAGGAAAAAAAGGAGTTTTTTTGTTTGGAACTTTCCAAAACACATTATTTCTCTTTTTTTTTGTTCATTCTAGATCCAAACATAGTATCAAGTACCACGCATAAAATGGTGTACGGTTTTATGATATCCGATACACGGAACAGTCAAAATCATGGAAGCAGTGGAGTACCTTTTCTTTTTCATCTGTTCCTGTTGATCGATGTGTGTCCATTAATATCCTATGTAATGACCTCAAAAAATTTCCAAACTTTGTTTGAATGTATTAAAAAAGGATACGAAATATATCAATTCTTTTTTTTCAATGGTTTTCCAGAAAACAAATCTCCAAATAGGCTTTAAAAATACTAAAAAATTTTTAAGGCTTTTTCTAGCTTAAGAAAGTAAAACAGATAAAATAAATAAGATATAAAGCAATAATTTAAACATTAGAACACGGTTTTGCTGTTCAGGAGCGATTTAATTTACTCTATATCCTACAACTAACCGATCTTGAGATATTTAGACATTAAATTGAAAGGTTTCAGATTTTTGTTGAATTGTGCAGATTCAGCTAGTTATAGGTTATTGAATACTGCATTTAGAGTAACTGCACTTTTGTCCAATAAAATAAACATGAAAAATATCGATTGAAAAGTCTTTGAAATAGCTCTTTTTGGGAATTTTTTTAGAGCTATCGTTCAACAAAATAAATTCAAATGTTTTGCATAATACAAATCATCATTCGAACAACATTCCGTAAATTTTTCGTAGAAAATAATGAGAAATAAACCTGTGAATAAGTGTTTTTGAGAACGCTTCTTAGAAATCATGATTTGCAGTGTTCACTGTATCTCAGCGTAGACTAATCAGAAGTCAACAAATCAAAGCAGTATAGTTGAAGTAGATGTTTTTCTAGACCTCAACGTTTTTATTTAATTTTTTTAATTTGTTGTGGTTGTTTAAAGTCAAAATGCGATTTTTAACGAAAAAATCCGCCATTTTGTAGCTGTAAAACCTCCCCAAAGCAACAAAAAATCGAAAAATTAAACCGTTAGGATCTGCCCAAGTAGTAAATGTAACTTATTGAAATCTCAAGAGGTTCTACAATTGTTTTAGAATTGCTTTTTTATGTTAAATATGTACAGAAAGATTTTTAAATATATTAAAATCGGTTGTGCAATTTATCACTATTAAGTTTTACAATACTACCGAAAACATCACTAAAGAACAGTGTTAAGTACATCTGAAACAATTGTGCAGCAAATCACCAACATGCCCATGTTGAACTAGCAGTTATAGAAATTCTGCAAAAGTTTTCACATTGTCATGTGAAAACGAAGTAACTAAACAATTGTTCAACTTATCAAAAACTTTCCAAATGGCTGTCATAATTGGCATTGGGTACAATATGTGCTGAAATGGCTCTATATTTCGAGTGAAGAAAAAAATAGTGAAATTATGCTTTCCGCAAGGCGAAAAATGATAAGCCGAATTGAAAACCTCGCAGTAAAAATGTTTTGCTACCGAGTCCGCATAGTCTTGACTGCCTCATGAAATTTTAGGTTAGTGTGTGCAGTTTTCTTCATTTTTAGACAAGCAATTCGAAACTTGCAAATAAGTTGTACTAGATTTATCTGCTTGAAATCAACGCAAAACTTATTGACATGAGAATATTATCATAAAAGTTTTAGAAATACAGCATTACATACGCAATGAAAACAAAAATCAATCAGATATTTTGTAATCCGTTTTCATATCGCGGAAAAAATGAGCAGACCTGACATCACTTTTTAAAGATATTGAATGAAAAGTTAAATTCATCATAGTTACTTTCATAGTTATACATTACCGCTTGAGCAACCTGTTTTCGCAACTTCAGCACATGGGCTTATCAAAATAATACCTACAGTGCGTATCACAAACGTCGGGTTCACTTATGGCGTTTTCGTTTTTAATTTGCACTACACCGGTGCAGTGCTACACTGAGGCATGAATAAACGAACAAAAATGACGAAAACATAAACAGTAACCATTGACTACCATAAATGATTCTATTGCACAGAGTTACACCAAACTTTTGATGAGTGCTACACCAGTGGCATCGGTGCAGAAAAAGTGTAGCACTGGTGTAGTGCAATTGATAAAAACGAACGGTTTCAGTGCAGCTTTCGCTACACCAGTGTAGTGCAATTTAAAAACGAAAACGACATTAGATAAATGACTAAACTGTATTGTTGTCAACTAGTTTGATAAATATAAAAACAACTAGTTTGATAAAAAATCTCTTTTTAACATTTACATGTTTATATTTCCTTTTATTTAGATAAAACAAATCATTACGTCGGGGGAATCATTTTCTTTTCAACACACTGTTACCATCGATGCCATATTGGAAAATATTTCATTTCAAGATGTTTCACACTATGATTAAAATCGTCTGAAAAGGTGTATGAATGTTTGATAGCTTTCTTATACATATTTTAAACACTATCCCGATTGTACTCATTGAAAAGAATAGAATAATATTTTCATAGAAATTGATGTGCAATCATCAAAACACGTATATTCAAAGGCGCTTGGAAATTTCAGGCGTACGAGGACATGTTTCACCATAAAAATGCAGTTCGTTGTCGATTTTCTATTTACTAAAACATAAAAGATCAATTCTACAATATGTAGTATTACCATTCATTTATTTGCAGAATATTTTTAAATATCCATGTTGGTGTAAAGAGCAGTTGTATTGAAAATCAAATGTGAAACTTATTCAATAGAAATTAAGTTTGCTATGTTTTTGTAAACATCAATTCAATTCTTGTTTACATTACGTAGTAGTGTTCATGAGTTTCACAATTGTGTTTTTCGCTAATTTAATTACTGCATTTGTAATGGGATTGATGCATGAGTTTTTGTATCAGTTGCTCAATCATTATGAATAAATGTTCGTAATAACAGGAGAACTCAAAAATATGTTGCACAACACAGAAAAATTGCGCTTTTTCCATGACACAACAGTTACCAGAATAGTAATATAAACTAATTTGATAAATTGCACAATCAGTAGAAAAATACAGGACAGCAACTTAACGTGCTACTTGGGTGGTAATTTACATGTAGAAAGTGTGTGCAAAATTTTAAAAAAATGGTAAAATAGTTTTCGAATGGCGATGGACACGGACTTTCAAGACCTGCTTTCGAGAAAAACGCGTTTAAAGTTGATTGTCTATTAAATCGAAGGAAACAATTTACTTTTCTGGGAAACGCGTAGGGTCTAACACTTTCGAAAAAATCATATTTTTTCTTAGTATTTTGTCATAATAAAACATTTCAAGAATGTTTGGTCAAATTTTCAAGTCAATCGAAACAGAACTCTTGGACCTATGCACCGAGTTCTTGCTTCTCCTTAGTATGAGATAAGCAAAAGTAAAGGCCTGTACCTTCCAGAGTTTTACTCCGATAAGCTTGAAAATTTCACAACATATTCTTGAAATGTTTTACTATAAGAAAATATAAATAATTTTTCAAAAGTGTTACAAAATATCCATTCCTTAAAGTTTTGTGTTTATGGATGAAACCATCGCGATGCGAACATACAAAAGCACCTCATTCGAAGCAACTGTTTTTTTTTTGTTTTTATCGGGTCAACTGCACGCGGCCTGAGACTGTATCTAGCAGGTCTGATCTTAACTGGTCTGACTATTATCCGGAAGTATGTAAATCTCGACCATCGACAATAAAAAAAATATACTGAAGTAACTAAGCTCAGATCCATGTCAAAACCTTTCATTCAAAGTTGTAATTGAAATTTCTACTCCTCAATGATAGCGATCCGAGACATGTATTTATAGGGTTCTATAAAAGTGTGCCATATAATAATTTACAATACGCAAAAAATATATCAATTAAGATTTATTTGTATACATTCATGATGGATAACATATGTTTTCTCAGCTGTGATTTCAATAAATAATTTCTCTTGAATAAAACATCACCCGTTACCATCGATGCTGCGGAGAAAACACAAATCCGATGACACGTTAGTGGGGAGGCAAACAGCACACGCAATTTTCCAACTCATTTTCCCTCGGGCCGGTGCGATCGATATCGCAACCATCCTGTCCGAAAACATCTGCTCCAGCCTCGCGGAAGTAATTAGATATTTATTGCCGTTGCAAACGAAAGCTCAATCCTTCCCCATTCGGCAACCGTTGATAAACCGAATATCCATAATCATCGTACCGAGTCTAAATTGATCTCGGATACGCCGGAGATATAAAAATTGGAAGGAAACCAATTGCTGAGCAGCAGCCTCCGAGGGATCATTAACATTGAGGCGATTGTGCTGAAAGCAAATAATTTCAGTTCCCCTAAACATCCAATGATGCGATCGAATGGTTTTCTAATTAATGCTAGGTATCTATTTTGGAGATATCGAAAATGTTCCACTCTCGTGGCGGTGTACGAAATGGGAAACTTATAGTTCTCCGTCTGTTCAAACGTTAGTTGGCCTTATTTTTCTAATAGTACTTGTTAGATACTGCTGTATCAAACGATATCACATTGATCCATCGATTCAACTGATATGCCTGCTATACCGTAGCACATGGTCTGAGGTCATAAAAATCATAAAAATCCAAACACTCACTACAATCTTCCAGGAAACTTTACAATCTCATTTATGGCTTGTCGAACTGATGGAAACACTACTGCAAATATTCTCCAGATACTTGCCGAGATGGATGGATCTAGTTTGATCGTCTCTACGGTCTGGTGGAGCGACCGACGAAACAATCGCTACGTATATGACGGCAACTCATACCAAACGGATTCACAGCCCGAGCGTGTGTAATTTGATAATAACAGATTCGCACGAAACGGCTTCGTCCAGCCGGCTAGAGCCAGCAATGTTTCGACTTTTCCTGGGTGTCCGAGGGGGTGTCTGATGTGGATAACCGAAGGTGGTGGCAGCCGGCCGGTAACGAAGACTGAGAAAATAATTGGCTTATTCTATTGTCAAGGTAAGCCGGGGAGAAACCTGGAGAGCTCAAATCGAAACCGAAGCTCGACGAGGAGCGAATTACATCCTATCAAGGTCATCCGGGCCCCCATCAAGATTACTTTTCGTGCCGATTCGAAGTTGCTTGAAATGAAGAAATGAATATGATGGAAATGTTTGCGATGCAATGAACATCTGTCTATTCAATGGTATTTTCTATTTTTCACCACACAAATTTTTATTCATGTTTTAACGTTACAAAGTTGTGTTGAATGAAATTTAAAATATTAGCTGTTTTATGCATTGAGTTTTTTGCTACACGCTGCTCCGAATATATTTAAAGTTTTACTCTATGATTTGGCAAATGACAAATTAGTATGTATCTAATTGATGATTCGAAATAAATTAATTTTATGCGTGAAATCGCCCTTTGCTGGAAACAACTGTACAAAAATACATCTCATTCCGGAAAACAAACACGAGTCCGTCTGATTTCAGTGCTAGTGACTCAGTAATACACGCAAGTTGGTGCTGAGTGTCATCGATCGTTTCATGTTCGGCTATTAGGCTATAAGATCTTCTGGGTATGATTGTCTAACACAATGCTACTCAAATGATCCCGTGATGACCTAATGCTATTATAGTCGAAAACTTCCCAAATGACATACTTGCCGATGGATAGATGTAATTTTTTCTACGGCATCATCATTAGTGCTTTATAGTCATCGTTGTCAACTAGTTGAAAGGGGTCGTGTGCAAAAAGCTCGAATCAATGGAATACGTTTACGTGAATGATGGCCGAAATTCGGGTCGAGATTGAAAATGACATTGCCTGCTAACAGATATCCAATGCATGCATTTGTCTATTTCTGATTTTAGGAAGTAATACACTTTAAAATGTCTTCTATTCTTAAAAATCAAGTTACCGAAAATTGTGCTTTGTATTTACATATATATTTTTTTTTGATATTTAGGGTATGTCAAAACGGCTAAAAGTATATTTGCAATGTGCGATAAAGCAGAAATATTGTGCAGTCGCAAACAAAATTTTGTATTCTAGCATAATCATCGTTTGCATTTGAGAGAAGATCTTAACCTATTATGTCCTAGCGTATGATATATAAAGACGCAAGCTTTTCAAAACATGTTTACTGTGGAACTGCACTACCCAACAGCTTCACTATAACAAAAAACGTGCTTAATCCACCTATCAGTGAGATGATACCTTTTTTTATCAATCCGCATGCGTTTTTTTCATGAATATTCTTCGGTTTTCATGACATTATTTTAATGACCGTCGTTTTAAGCTGCAATTTGACATTTTAATCACTCATTACTCTATCTAAAAAGGTTACAATCGATTAAACTTTTCATGATATGTCGAAGTGAGCTCCACTTTAGAATTTACGGTAATTTAAGGTACTTCCAGAGCCGGTATTCAGGATTTATTGCTGTAAGCAGTTTAAATCAATATAATTATGAAACTGTTCAGAATTCGGAAGTACTGCCATCTTTCCAATATGTCATATTCGAACGATTATGTTGCCAAAAACGAACCGTGCTAAAATTGGTCCGAGGCAAAATGTCATGAAAAATAATGCTGTTCACAGTTTTTTGGTACTTAGAAACTATTGTATGTAACAGTATAAAAAATCGTGTTTTACGTTGCTCCCAAGCCTTTCTTTGCCATACAGCGCTCAGAACTTCTACTGCTGGAATATGGGGGAAAAGTCGCTTACACAAAAAATTCGATATCTCCGTTAAAAATGGACGGATTTTAACAATCTATGGCTTGTTGGATAGCTATTACCGTGCGGAATCTAAGTCTGAAAACATATTCTGTTTTCAAGGTCAATTGTGACAGATACTGTCAAAAAACTGAAAATTTTGACATAAATTTTCGTATAACTCAAAAAGTAAACATCCTATCTCAAAACTATTCAATAGCGGTCTGGGTGACGGGGAGACCTTTCATTTGCGACTAGTTTGATCAAAATCGGTCCAGCCATCTCTGAGATCTCGACCTCTTAGTTGACAACACACATACAGACACACACACATACACACACACACACACACAGACATTTGCTCAGTTCGTCGAGCTGAATCGATTGGTATATGACATTCGGCCCTCCGGGCCTCGGAAATTTTTACGAAAGTTTGAGCGAATTCTATACCTATTTTTTATATATAAAAAAAAAACTGTTTTAATCCACCTAGTGGTTTAATGATGCCTTTCTCATACATATAATACTGTGGTATTCTTTTCAAAATGTTTCTCTTCAATTTTTGGAAGAAACCAAGGTATTGTTTGTGCATTAATTAGTACAACCTACAGAATGAAACAGTGCTTTGTTAGCATAGATCATCCTTAAGAAAACGAAGTGGGTTAACTGTTATATGTAATTCCAGCACCGGAACCCGAGAACTGGTATAATCTAAGTCGGTTTGTACGACTAAACGACGGTTTAAATTTTTGTTGAATCCGAAAATATGCAGTTATTTTTGGTAGGACCATAAGACCTAACCCTTCATTTGACCCTAAGATTGCAAATATCGGTTCTGCAAACTCTGAGTAAAGGGAGTGAGATCCACTTTTGAGCATATGACTATTTTCTCCCGTCGTTGATCCGGGAGCCAGATAACCATAATCGGATTGTTTAGCTGCCTACTGATAATGGGTATCGATTTGTGTAGTTTTGAGACCAGTTTAGATTTTTTTTTGCGTTTTTTATTTTACCGGTTTAACCCTTTCACGACCATAAGATGTGCAGGACGAAATATGTCAGTACAAGACAATAATTCAGCTGTTGGGGATGTAAATTAAGAGAATATAACCAGAAAAACATAGCAGGGTGCATAAATTTCCTATAATTTCTTGGGAAATATTTTTCCCTATGATTCTTAGAAATAAATAAAAGAAGAGTTTGGTTTATTATATTGTAATTTAATGTACTGCTTCAATTACTTCAATTGTCAGAATAGTCAAATAAATAGTTAGTTATTGCATTCTACGAAACGATTTTATGTACTTGTGGACGTTGCATATAACACATTTATTATGTGTTCTATTTTCTATACGTCATTTTGCACAAACTTTTTTAGTGCAATAAAGATTGATAGTTCTTTTGACTTATTCGTTCAGAAACACATTTGTCGCCTTGGAAATAAGTTTTCTTTAACATTCAGTAAAAAAACATCGATTTGATAGTAATTGAAGAATCTATAACGGTTTTTATAAAAGGGAAACATATTTCCCTTAAGCGTTAAGGGGTTAAGTGACGGTGTACAATATTTAATACACTTTACCCTAAAACTCCGGATCCATCGTTCCATTCTGTATGGAACCGTAAAACCGTTCATTAAAATCTAAGTTTATAAAAACTGGATGAGCGGTCTCTGAGAAAATCGATTACTCGTTTTTAGTTCATTTTGCACATTTTACCCTATATCTCCCGAACTGGAAGTCGGACCCAGATGAAATTCAATAGCAACCTACGAAGAATACATGGCCTTCTACTTTAAATCTTTGTTGAAGAAAAGCGGTAGAGTGGTCTCCAAGAAAATCGAGTGCACTTTTTCTTAATTTTTTTGCACATTTTACCCCGTTAGTGCCGAACCGATCCGGGTGTTTATGAAAATCGGTCCAGCCATCTCCGAGAAAATCGAGTGCACATTTTTGTTACATACACACATACATACATTGTTTTTCACATATTCATTTGATCCTTGACCCTCAACCTACCAACTACTAGAAATACAACTTTTGAAACTTCGATTGTTTGCAGACATTCGCCAGACTTTTGAAAATTTTTGTGATCTTTTCAAAAGTCTGGTCACTTTTACGTATTAATCGGTCCGGGGGCAAGATTTAGTTATGTGCCCCTTACTAACTAAATGATCTTTTGTTTTGCTCGGCGGGTTCCGTCAAGGGCTCCTAAGATCCTTTGCTGTATCAAGCATACGTCTCCACATAGCTCGGTCCATGGCTGCTCGTCGCCAGCCACTCAAGGCACGGATGCTTCTGAGATCACCCTCCACTTGATCGATCCACCTTGCTCGCTGCGCTCCTCTTCTTCTTGTACCAGTCGGATTAGATTCAAGAACCATTTTCACTGGGCTGTCGTCCGACATCATTATGACATGCCCAGCTCATCGTAGACGTTCGATTTTAGCTGTCCGTACGATAGGTGATTCTCCTAGCAGCTGTTGCAATTCGTGATTCATACGCCGCGTCCACGTTTCGTCTTCCATCTGCACTCCGCCATAGATGGTCCTCAGTACCTTTCTTTCGAAAACACTGAGGGCGCGTTGGTCCTCTGCCAGCATAGTCCAGGTCTCGTGGCCATAGAGAACAACCGATCTAATGAGCGTTTTGTAGATGGTCAGTTTCGTGCGGTTGCGTATTTTTCTCGATCGGAGGGTTTTTCTGAGTCCAAAGTACGCACGATTCCCTGCCAAAATACGTCTATGAATTTCTCTGCTGGTGTCATTATCGGCGGTCACCAGTGAGCCCAAATACACGAACTCGTCAACCACCTCGATATCGTCACCGTCTATCAATATTCGTGGTGGGAGGCGTAGCGTTTCTTCTCTAGAGCCTTTTCCTCTCATGAATTTGGTTTTCGACGCATTTATGGCCAGTCCGATACGCCGAGCTTCAGCTTTAAGTCCAATGTAGGTTTCCATCTTCTTCGCAAGGTTACGTGTCACAATATCTATATCGTCAGCGAAGCCAAAAAGTTGTACGGACTTTCGGAAGATCGTGCCACTCGTGTCGATCCTCGCTCTTCGAATCACACCTTCTAAGGAAATATTGAACAAGATACAAGAGAGTCCATCACCTTGCCGAAGCCATCTCCGAGATTCAAAGGGATTTGAGAGCGTCCCAGATACTCGGACGTAGCACATCACTCTATCCATCGTTGCTTTGACCAATCGCGTCAGTTTATCCGGGAAACCGTATTCGTGCATTATCTGCCATAGCTGTTCTCGATCGATTGTGTCGTATGCCGCTTTGAAGTCAATGAATAGGTGATGCGTAGGTACGTTGTATTCACGACACTTCTGGAGTACTTGTCTTATCGCGAATATGTGATCCGTGGTGGCGCGGGCTCCAGTAAATCCCGCTTGGTACGGCCCTACGAATTCCTTAGCTATTGGTGATAGACGACGGCAAAGGATTTGGGAGAGTACCTTGTAGGCGGCGTTCAGCAATGTGATTGCGCGGTAATTGCCACAGTCGAGCTTATCGCCCTTTTTGTAGACGAGACATACCACTCCATCCATCCATTCCTGCGGTAGAATCTCCTCCTCCCAAATCCTAGAAATCATCCAGTGCAGCGCTCTAGACAGTGCCTCTCCTCCATGTTTGAGCAGCTCGCCTGGCAACTGGTCATTGCCGCGGCTTTGTTGTTCCTCAGCTTGCCGATCTCCTCACTTATCTCCGACAGATCAGGGTCTGGGAATCTGTCGTCGGCTGAGCGTGCACCCAGATTGATTCCTGTACCGTTCTCTGTATCTTGTGCTTCGCCATTCAGATGCTCGTCATAGTACTGCTTCCACCTGTCGATCACCTCACGTTCGTTCGTGAGAAGGTTACCAACTGGTATCTCTACACATTTCGGCCTGTGGCGTGTAGCCTCTACGTGAACGATTCACCTTCTCATAGAACCTCCGTGTATCATTTGCGCGATACAGCTGTTCCATCGCTTCGCGATCTTGGTCTTCCTGGTGGCGCTTTTTCCTCCGGAAAACAGTGTTCTGTCTGTATCGTTCCTCGTTCGCTCTAGTGCGGTGTTTCAGCATCCTCGCCCTTGCTGCATTCTTCTCTTCGACCAACTGCTGACATTCGCCGTCAAACCAGTCATTCCCTCGATTCGATAACCTCGTACCTAGAACGGATGCAGCTGTGCTACTCACGGCGGACCTTATGTTCCTCCAGCCGTCTTCAAGAGTCGCCGCGCCAAGCTGCTCTTCCGTTGGTAGCACTAGCTCCAGTTGTTGCGCGTATTCCTCTGCAGTACGAATGCTACGTAGCTGCTCGAGATTGAGTCCCGGCGTTCCTGTGCGACGTGTATTGTGCACCGTCGATAGTTTTGAAGAATCAATATTGGCACTGCGGTAAGTGCGGACATTGATGACGTCGGAGAAGAATCGCCCGTCGATGAGAACGTGATCGATTTGATTTTCCGTATGTTGATCAGGTGATCTCTAGATGGCGTTGTGGATATCTTCGCGGGGAAAGAAGGTGCTTCGAACTACCATTCCTCGGGAGGCTGCAAAGTTCACGCATCGTTGGCCGTTGTCGTTTGTTACCGCGTGTAGGCTCTCCAGCCCGATCACGGGTCTGTACATTGCCTCCCGGCCTACCTGAGCATTTATGTCGCCGATGACGAGTTTTACATCCCGCCGTGGGCAGCTGTCGTAGGTTTGTTCCAGCTGCGCGTAGAATGCTTCCTTCTCGTCATCGGGTCTCGTCTCATGTGGGCAGTGCACGTTGATGATGCTGTAATTGAAGAAACGGCCCTTGATCTTCAATACGCACATTCTATCACTGATTGGCTGCCACCCAATCACACGCTGGCGCATCTTGCCCAACACTACAAATCCCGTTCTAAATTTAGTAAACCGTGTTTGAAATACAATAATATAATAGTACAAAACATTTTTGTAGGATCTGTTTTTTTTTTGACTATAAACTACATTTTTGTAGGATCTGTGTTTTGGACTATAAACATTTGAAAAAAAAAGTTTGGTCTTTTTTCAAAAGACAATCTAACTGAACTTTGGAAAAAAAATAATGTGTTTTTTTTTACAAAGTATCCAAGTCCAGAAGGTTTCAATAAAACCTGAAATGGTGCTTAAATACGATTTGACGCAAAATTCGTTTAATAGAATTTTACACCCAATCGATTTCAAAAAATATAAGGACGTTTTACACAAAAACACCATTTTTGATTTGAGAAAAAATTGTCCCAAAATAGGTCATTGTGTTTCCTACCAAACGTCCGTAATATTGCGGAATAAATTTTCCTTGTATGGTACTGATACTTTTAGCAAATATTCGGAAACTAGCTGAAGAGTTTTTTTGTGAAATCTCCTCACGGATTATTATTATGACTTTCAGTTTAATTTATTTTTCGATAAAAATACACAGGAAAATGATTAGTTTTGCCAAGAAAAATTTTTCGCTAGAATATACTCATAATAAATTTGGAGCGGAAAATAATAGTAATACCATTAATATCTACAGTAATAAAAAGAATGTTTCTTTGTAACTCGGAATAACAAATACAATCGTTCAAAAGCTATATAATGTCGTATTTGAAAAACATTTTCATTACAACAGAGGAATACTTCAAAATAGTGAATCGCCCCCCGGTACGTGAAATAACCCACCTGGACTTAACAAGAATTTAAAAACAAATATTAAACATTTCCCCGAAATTACTATGTGCCTTTTGTCAACAATTTTGCTAGTGTTTTGTACACTTATTCTCAAACTTAATAAAACTTCGGTAGAAGCATCCAAATTATCCTTATTTTCTCATTATGAGCTTTCATTGTGCTGTTATTGATAACAACTAAGAAAGCTCTGATGATTTCTGATAATTTTTAACTGTTGTTAAACACTTAAAAATCGTTGGATGAGATCAATTACCAATGGGTCCGTGTGGGACAGTAAATGAAAAATTTGGTATTTTTTCATACTTTTCACTTGTTGAATTAAAAAAAATCGTGGTACTGAAAATTGTTACTTATATTTGGGGTAATGATATTTTTCCCGGTTTTACAAGAAGATTCCCGGCTTTTTCCGGTTTTTCTCGATGAAACCGAATACCCGACATCTTCTCGATCACCTGTAAAAATATCATTGAAAACACAGGGAAATCTATAAGTTCAGTTACTTATGTCATTTTCACTTGAGAAAACTGATACTGACTCAGGGTAGCTTCATCAAACAAACACTTTGCACGAAACTGTGTTGGGTTTGCATTTTGCAACGAGGGTTTAAGCAAACCTAATATAAAATTTGGGTTCGAAACTGACTCGATTTTCAGTTCAACAACGTTAAAACTGGGATCGAAACATGGCTTCAAACAAACGGTTTGACCGCAGTTTGAGTGGAAACTGGGTAGGTTTGGCATCAAGCGAAAACGACATTAATCTATTTAGTGATGCAAATAAGTGAAACCAACTACATTTCGAATTTGTTTGTAATTTGTGAAGGAGAAGCCTGAGCAAAAATAACGAAGCATTCATAATGCAATGGATCGAAATTCACCTTGGCTAACACTAAAATGATTTGGATAAGTATTGAGAAAATAAAGCTTCATTATATTTGTTGTAAAAAGAAGAAAACAAATTATATGGTTAAACTTAACAAAGATTTCTAAAGATAATCCAGCCCAAAATAAATTATTTGAACCTGCGAAATTTTTCTTTTCTTCATTGAACACTAGCTTTACTCCGATCTTGAGATCTAATAAAATACAACGAAGCTTCTTACGCACAACTAGAGAATTCACATCATTTGAATACAATGGTAAATTCGTTGTCATTTCTGAACCAAACCTGTTCAGAGGAACTCAAATGAGCCCAGATGTGTCGTTCTAGTTCCAGATTTTGCTGTGATATTCTCTAGTTTCAGAGCACTAGAGACAAACCTTCATTACCACCTGCGAAAATTCAGCCTACCTGGTCGGTGTCGGTGCCGGCCCCAAACTACAGCCGATGAACCCGGAAAGGTCATTCTCGGGATCGGACAACGCGTTTGCAATTGACTCTTTTCTCTTCTTTTGGTTTTTCATCCAGTGCGTGTGATGGAAAAAGTTCCCACGAGACAACCGACTCGTATCCCCCTGGCACAAGTCAACAAGACTCAACGCCGTATAGCCACGGTGAGCGAGATAGGGATAGAGAAACAGCTAATGTGAATAATTGCGACGGCTATTCCTACTATTGCATGATATGTCTGGGTCAACTAGTACTTTGCCTACTGCGAAATTTGATGGGATTTTCATAACACCAGGGATGTTCAGCCAGTGTTTAAGTGAAGCTTCGCAAATTAATCGCAAACATTCTTATGAAGGGTTTTATGTGTATCAAAAAACTTTTTTTTTAACTTGAAATAAGTACATATATTAAATAGCTGTGCACAAGAATTGATATTTGAGCATCTTGCTTTTTTTTTTTGAAGCCATCATTACCCAATGTTCGACTCACGATGGTGTCTAGTACAATCGGTAGCCATTGAAGGTTTCATACTATTGCTTCTGCCAACACGAACCGGACCATCATGAAGATGAAAAGCAATAAAAGAAAATAGTCATGGTTCTCCATGAACCGGAAGTGTTATGCTGGGCTTTTTACTGACTGACCACACCAACAGCCGAACGAGTTTTATGCGTTTACGATGGGATTCATCAAAAATTGACTTATCATAAAGTAGACAAAATATCTTCGGAGTTAAGCGCAAGAAGACGATCCAGGCATACACAGTCTGCTTGCTCAATCTATGCTCACAAAGGTTTTCTAACCCAAAAGTTGAACGACCATAAGGTTGAGACTAGAAAACACTTCATAAGTGGGCTCGAAGCTCCAGACATTTGAAAAAAAAACTGATTCTCAGTAAATGTAAAAGTGAAATACATAACGAACACCATAAAGTATTTATACAAAAATTGAAATGTATCATTCTTGATGAAGTTTAACATTTTCACACTCGTGAAAATAAAAATAAAAACATCCTATTTCTTCACACAAAGGCCGTCGTTGTAGCGATAGCAGCCACACTGAAGTTACCACATGATTTTCCGTTCATTGTTTTAAATTATATAAGACATCTACCCGTCAAAACACTGTCATACAAAGCCTCCAAAACAGGGCAAAGTATCATAATAAAAGCAGATACCAAACTTTGAG
Organism: Malaya genurostris; assembly: GCF_030247185.1. Classification (NCBI taxonomy): domain Eukaryota; kingdom Metazoa; phylum Arthropoda; class Insecta; order Diptera; family Culicidae; genus Malaya; species Malaya genurostris. The sequence goes on along the minus strand of NC_080571.1, from coordinate 236,172,810 downwards.
TGAACTGCATTCGTCATCGCGTGCCCGGAACGAACCGCGCAACAAAACCGCCGCGACAGCATTCTCATTGAGGGGTGACTGAAACATTGATGATGAGTACACACGGGTTTGACGAGCGTATGATTTCTTTCCTTCAACACAGCATTATGCATAAGAGTTCATTGGGTTGGAATGGATTGGATGTTGGGGAGGGTGGTGGTGGTAGTGTAAGACAAACGCGCTCCGAAGCCCAGCTCGAGTCAGTTATAGAAGGAAGAAAAACTGGTACGAAAAAAAGCTCTATCTCACCGTAAAACCAGTTGAGCAAGAATTTCTTCCTTTTTGTGTGTTCCTTGAATTATGTTTCCATGTATTTCTCCGCTCGACCGGCGCATTCTGCCAGTGGTGAAGAGCCTCCGGCACTGACTTTTTCCTGTACTTCAGCCGAATGGTTCTTGAATCATCCCAAGATCATGCTGGATCTACCTACACGAGCCTACTACGAAACAAATGATGATTATTGCCGTTTAATGTCTGAATTTTTAGATTTGAGCAAATCGAGTACAATGACTTGTCTATGGACGGAGAACTGAACCGGATGGAATGTGCTTCTGAAAACGTTGTTCTAGCGAACGATGATGCGGTTCCACCCAACAGCTTTCACAACAATTAAATTTAATTAAACGAATTCTCATCGTTTTCCGCTGATGTCTTCGAAACGGAACAACATCGTCTAATATGAGGCAGTCGGTGTGGTAATCGTAGCTACAACAACCATACCAGCCATACATGATTGGAGGTAATGTAGCCGAGGATGCCGCGCCAGCAGCTGCGCTACTAATTCAATTATAGGTACAAAATACCTACTCCATTGCCGGTGTTTTTTCGAAGGCAGGTGGTCTAGCTAGTGATGGCAGCAATCGAGCATATTGCACTTTGTTTATCGCTTAGCACTAGCAGATTGAGGTGTTTAAATCGTATTCTTTTATATATTTGAACAATTATTGTGAATTTCAATTCTATAGGGCAATAATACCAGTAATGATCTGTTTAGTTGAAACATCGTCTAATTTTGCTGATTAAGGAGTGTATCGAAAATAAGCTATCCACAAATTCACATAATCTTTCAAATTTTGATAAAAAACGATATTTTATTCAAACTAAAATTTGATCCTTTATTGTACGAGGTTAAACTTTAGCATAATGAAAAACGGATAAAATTTAAGTTATTCCTTCACGAATTTTCGAACTTTTGATCGAACGCTTTTTTTTAAGCTCCTGCATGTTCCCAGCTGCCTTACCAGTCTTCTTGAAGACCCTCCTTACGATTGCCCAGTAACGTTCGATGGGTCGAAGCTGACGCAATTTGGTGGATTGATATTTTTCTCAACGAAATTTATACCTTTTTCCGTAAGCCAATTGAGAGGGCTTCTGGCATACCCAAGTAGCATGTTAAGTTGCTGTCCTGTATATTTCTACTGATTGTGCAATTTATCAAGTTAGTTTATATCCCTATTCTAGTAACTGTTGTGTTATGGAAAAAGTGCAATTTTTCTGTGTTGTGCAACATACTTTCAAGTTTATCCGTTATTACGATTGTGCAACTGATACAAAAACTCATGCGTCGATCCCATCAAAAAGGCAGTAATAAAATCAGAGAAAAATTGTGAAACTCGTACAATCTACTACGTATTATAAACAAGAAATGGAATGACGCTTACAAAAACATAACAAACATAATTTCTAATAAATAAGTTTCAATACAACTGCTCTCAACACAAACATGAATCTTGTAAAATAATCTGCATATGAAAAATGATAATGCATATATTGTAGAATTAATCTTTTGTGTTTTTGTAAATGAAAAATCGACAACGAACTGCATATTTATGGTGAAACATTCGTACGCCCGAAATTTTCAAGCGCCTACAAATTAACGTGTTTTGAAGATTGTACACAAATTTCTGTGAAAAAAACAGTCTATTATTTTTAATGAGAATCATCGGAATGGTGTTTGAAATACGTGTATTCAAACATTCTTTGAAATTCTCAGACGATTTTGATCAAACTAATGTGTAATTAAACCTGAAAAATCTCGAAATGATTTTTTCTAGAATACTTTAAAATATGGCATCGATTGTAACAGTGAGTTGAATAGAAAATGGTTCACCCAACGTAATGACATATATTATCTAAATAACAGGAAACATTAACATTTTAATATTTCGGAAAGAAATTCTCTACGTTTTGTTTTTTATCAGTTTTAATCTTCTAGTTGAATTGAACAACAAATTAGTATAGTCATTTATCTTAGAGGGCCCGACTTTTGTGATACGCACTGTAGGTATTATTTTGGCAAGTCCGTGTGCTGGAGTTGCAAAAACAAGTTGCACAAGCGGTAATATATAACTATGGGAGTAACTATGATGAAATTAACTTTTCGTTTAATATCTTTGAAAAGTGATGTCAGGTCTACTTTTTTTTTCGCGAGATGAAAACCGAATACAAATTATCTGATTGATTTTTGTTTTCATTGCGTATATAACGCTGTATTCCTGCAACTTTTATGATAATAATCTCATGTCTGCAAGTTTTGCGTTTTATATCAATGTATTCAAGTTTCAAACATATTGCATAATTTTTTTGCAAGTTTTGAATTTGATATCAATGTTTTTCTAAAACTGAAGAAAACTGCACACACTGATCTAAAAATTCATGAGGCAGCAAAAACAATACGGATATATATTTCTAAACATATCTAACATAAATAACATATCTAAATCAATTGTAAAACATCTTGAAAGTTCAATAAGTTACATTTGCTACTTGGGTAGTGAGCCCACGCCCACAGTGGAGGTGTACTATGCTTCCTATATAAAAACAGCAATCGCTTCTGTAGACACTCAGATCGATAGATTTTTGCATTTATAGTTCCAGTAGTGTAAAAAATGGTTGACTTCAAACCACAGGAACATATTGCTTGCCATACCAGTACTTTTCGACCGAATTTCTCCACTTGAATCGACCTGTCCGCATCGCTCACATTCTACCCAACGACGACAGTAAAGTATTGTGGACCTGGAAGGGTTTTTGAGTCCTCCTTTATATAAGTCTCATCGTCCATCGCATCCGGACACTGCAAAATGCATCCGGACACTGCAAAAGACGCGAATACAATTTTCGCGCCCTTGTTGCTGCTCGCTTCTCCTGTTCTACACTTTGTTTCGAGATTTTCAGCTTCTTGTAGGTCTTCAGGTGATTCCGACTCTTGATACGCTGGATCATTCCGACACTCGTTCCTGCTTTTTTGGCCAAATCACGTAATGACATTGATTCGTTCTTCATGATTAGAGATACCACTTTCTGGTCCAGTTCCGGGTTGGAAGAATCGGGTTTTCTGTCTCTATCTGGTAGCTCATCCAAAGAATAGTGTTTTACAAACTTATTATTGATGGTTTTAACACCAGCATGATGAATTCCAACCTTAATTTTCACTTCCTTTTCAATACGCGACATTCTGAAAACGCAGAATTTCAACCGCACAAACAAGTAAACATGCGTACAACGCAAATGTATGTGGATAGCTTATTTTCGATACACTCCTTACTATTAAATTACACATCGCCCAAATCGGATCATTCTGACCAAAATTCGTACATCAAAAATCTCGTCTCAAAAATTTTAGCGATTTAAAGCTTCATGGTATGACTTCAGTACATAATGGTGAGAGAATCTCTGAAGCATCAATTTAATTAAATTTGTCCAATCAGTAATCCTACTATAAATATAGCTCCGAATATGTTTTGTTGTTTGGCTAGTGTACCCATATCTAGAAAATGACAGAGCTCGGTGTAAGGTGGAAGTTCTAACGGATGAGGTCTTGTTAGACATCTAATGAGTTTAGCCCAGAAGTAATCGGACTGAATTTGTCCCACTCATACAAAACCTTACATACTTCGAAAAAACCTTGTGATTTTACATAAATTAAGAGTCGCATTTCACGCAAATTAACGGGCAGAACAAGTTCATTAAAATAAAAAAAAGACTGTTGGCGACAGCGGTGACTTGATCCGATCATCATTGAATCACAAAGCACACCCATTAATCGACTGATTCACAGAAGCACAGCTGATTCATAGCGTACAGAATCATTGGATGGCTAGAACTAAGATCCTATTGACGCTAAAATCCTTCCAGGTCGGTGTTCGAACATACGACAACTGGCTTGTAAGACTAGCGTCTTATGCATTGAACCGTCAACCCGGGCACACAACTGCTTGCATATAAGTTCATACAGTCGGACTTGCAGGCAGCATGCAAATTTCAGTCGGAGCGAATAAAATTCATTCTAATCCAACATTAAGTCATTACAAAATGGAATTTTCCGTCATTGAAAAAATTAGGTCTTTATGAATCGCATCGTATGTGGGATTAAGTCCATTTTTTGCCTATCTCTATAGAAAGGTAATAGAATTGCTGGGAAAAACGACTTTCGGAAGGAGCTTTGGTGATCCATAATGTTATATACCATTCGACTCAGCTCTACGAGATCGGAAAATCTGTCTGTGTGTATGTATATGAGTGTACCTTTCAACGATTTTCGAGCTCAATTATCTCAAAGATGGCTGAACCGATTTCAAAAAAACTTATGCTCCGTTCGAAACTTACTTCTGAGCCATTAATCAAGTTCAAACATAAAATGGCTGTGACTTCTGATTCCGGAGATATAATGGTTTATGTGACAAACTTAGTCTCGTTTGAAGGCTGCTATTAAGCCATTGATCAAGTTTGAAAATCAAGTGGCTGTGATTTCTCGTTCCAGAGATATGAAGGCGTAAGTGACCTAACCAACAGAGCCCGTTGTTCAATTCGCGATCAATTTTCTCAAAGATGGCCAAACTTTTTAAAAAACTTCGGCTCGTTTGAAAGCTACTATTGGATCTCTTATTAAGTTCGAAGATCAAATGGTTTCGGAGATATAATGTTACCAGTATCGTAACCGACAAAACGCATTGATTTTTACCGCTCAATGTTCTCGATTTCAATAAACTTTGGCTCTTTTGAAAGCAGCTACTTGGCCATTCATCAAGTTCGAAGATCAAAGGGCTGTAATTTCTGGTTTCGAAGATAAAACGCCATAAGTGACGTAAACTACAAAATGCTTTGAGTTTTTCGCACTCAGATTTCTCTTAGATAGCTGAACCGATCTCAACAAACTTAAGCTCGTTAGAAAGCTTTCTAATTATTGAACCATTGATCTAGTTCAAAGATCAAGTGACTGTGATTTCTGTTTTTTTTTCATCATTTAGACCCTGCTCCCTCACGAGATATGATGAATTTATTAGATGAAGAATGCTTCGCGAAGAATGGAATCCAACGATCATCGCAGTGACGTTATTCGAACCAATTCGAATAGTAAAGTAAATGAACGAATGACAAACGAATGTATAAAACGAACATGCACGATGTATACCAGCAGCGAAGAATTTTCACCCTTCTCTCTTCCGGGCAGTGGGACGGGCGGGAGTAATATAAGAATATTCGCACTGACGATGAATGAATGATTTAGCTGCAGTATGAATATGTGCAACATTGAATATAATAGCAAAAACATACCTAGTTACATTTGTACATATGTAAGTAATTTTTCGACATGGTCACCTTCTTTCTCGATGTAAGTGATGAGCTGCGGGATCTATTTTTTGCCTCCAAGAAATTTCCCGGTTGCTCTTTCGTCCACTTCTCCATCTCCTTGTCTGTTGAAAACGTTGAAAATCTGAAAGGGCCTAGCCAGGAGAATACGGGGGGTGGTTTAAAAAGTCTCATCTAAAAAGTCCATTTCATGACGTTGGTCGTGTATGGTCTGGCATTATCGTGCAGCAGGCAGACTCTCTACATCAGTATACCCCACCTTTTATTCTGAATCACCCTTTTCATTTGTTTTAGCGTCTCACAGGAGCTTTGCCCACCGTAACAAGGTTGCGAATGACTTAGAAATTGAATTCCTTATTTGCAATTTTATATAGAAAACAAAGTTGTGTTCCAGATAAAAAAAAAACTTTTTTTATGCTGGATCTCGTTGTCGTCTTCTTCTTTGGAAAGGAGTTTTCATTGCTATCCAGCGAATGAAGGGGGAGCAGTGGTTCGCTTATTACGCTCCCGTTCATTGGTTCGGTGTCACTGTTGTTGGCAGAATCATCGTGTAGTTGTAGCTGGCGTGCCTTGTCCTACATAGGGTACAACTGATTTCGTTGAGCATGTTTCATTGTTGTTGATAATCGTTACAGATGCATTGATGTTGTTTTGGTATGGTAAGAAGGTTTCACTGTTATCCTTCGGGGTATTTGTCTTTTTGTCAAGTTTATCACAATGCTTACCATAGTGAACAGCTTTCCGGCAATATTGCCATGTAATTATCCGATTGTCATAGGTAACAAGTGATTTACACGAAGTCCTTGTAGCCTGGCCAAAAATCACATACGAAGGTATATCCATCATCAAGCGCTTTTGTTCGTTTGGCTCACTCATTTCGGGATCGTTCTACTGTTAACTACACAATACTGTACTTGGTTTCTGCCGTCATCATTTGTAATTCGGTAATATTTTGTAGGAAAAATTGTAAACCTGCTTGTAATGTATAAAGAAACGGGGGAAAGGAACTTATACACAACCCCGAACCACAGTCGTCAAACGAGCGTTCTTCGAAAATGCAATCCATTGTACATATATGATTATAATTTTTTGCTCCTCTCTCTTCACCAACTTTCCATGATAATTCCTTTCACCGTGATGTGTTTTCTTCACATTTTCCACCCTAATTAGTTTATCCTCATATTTTCCACCCTAGTTAATTTTGCGTATCGGTCTGTAAAATTCGGACTTAATTCTTGTGTTTTCGTCACTTCATTTTTCTCTATAATACGTCATGTACGTTCTAAGTGAATTTAAATACAATACCGTTTTTCATCTTAAAACTAACGCATCATGTGCCGTTATTCTTTCTCTCTGCATATAATTTTATTGTCTACTCAAAACTAAATATTTTAGTTGGCATGAAACTATTTCTTCTGGAACTGTTTCAACAGTGGGTCGCACTTTCGAAACGTCTCTTAATTACGAAGTAATCTTTTCATTATACCCAGAAGAAAGTCGTTAAAATTGCGCTTTATGCTTCATAAACGGGAAAGATAACAGTGTAGACATTGCGTGTCACAGTTTTTTTTCGGACTATATTTGAGCAACGAATAAAAAAGTAGCTCAGAGCAACGTCACTATCTATATTAGGATTATTGTGATTTGTTGAGTCAGCACGGGGCCACCCCCGCTCTTCGGTGCTCCATCGGAAATCGAGCCGGTCCGTGCTGCCGGCTTCAAACGAGGATATATCTCAATTGGACCTGAAAGTGACCGCGATAACTCATTTTGTGAATACGTGAATAATTACGCGTATTTGCCGAGTTTTGCTCTGCTATACACATCTCGCGGCAATTCCCGTACGCAAAACAAGAAAACGGAACGCCCGGAATGATCTTTCTTTCTTTCTTTTCATTTCACGGTGGATCAGAGCCGGCTTCTGATGGTCAAAATCGGAAACACAACTGCTAAATAAATGATTGAAGCATATTATCAAATTAATGTTATGTTCTAATAATCGTTATCAAAATTGTCGCCCTAAATTCGATATCCGAAATGCCACGAGCCACTGTGCGGCTTAGCTCGGCGCCTGATCGAAGGCAACAGATAAACGATGGGCATATCGGCACAAAAGCGAATTTGCATTTAACTGTTCCCCGATGCAGGATGGCTTGGTTTGGCCTGGGAGAGTGTCTGGGGCGCAAGACCGGCAGCTTCGTCCACGGTCGGCCCCATACTGTGAGTATTTTGCCAAGCAACAAGGAAAACGGTGCATTCGAAACATTCGAACCCAGCGCACCTAACTCGCAAGTGTATGTGCCCTGGTTCCCGTTACAAGCTAATTTCATCTTGCGCTACATTTGAGTGGCAAAAAATCATAATGATCATAATATGTGTAGCACTAAATTTGCCGGTGAGGCAGAAACTAATAGGCATCTTTCTTGTTCGTGCTTTCCAGAACTAGCTGGTGAAACACTTTTAATTTATTTATTAGATTCTTGCTGACGCTGGAAGAGTTGGAAATGGTGTTTCCCAGTTTATGGCAGCAAGCTGTAAAGCGTGAAACACATTTCGGTTATAAACGGAAAAAAGTGGTTAGTGCAGTGGAGAAGCGTTAAAAGTAATTTTCATTTGAATTGCTACAATACTAAAATGCCACGAGAGGCGTTCATTACATTCTCCATTACGGAAAGCGACACGAACAAATTAGCAGGTTTTGTTTTTTAAAGAATTCGCTCGAAGGGACTGAAGCCGACGTTAGCCGTGCATAATATGAATAATTGTATGTAACAAGAGAGAACCTTTGAGCAATCTAGATACTAAATTAAACAGACACTGAAGTTCCTTGATCTAAAACTAATCTAAAAACTTTTAGCCTATTTGTGTTTTTAGTATCTTAGGACGCAGTACTTGCAAAAAAAAATTGATAGGTTCATAAATACTGCACCTATCATTTTAACCAAAAATTGTGAACATCTATTTAGTATTCATCGAACAAACGACAATCATTTGGGCTTTAAAAATATCTAGCAACTACTTTTACTTTTATGTTATTCGTAATCAAGGACTAGGATCGAGAAGATTTGTAACGGTTATCGATTATTAAAACCTGAAATTTACAACCATTTTCCGTATAGTTTTTTGAGAATCTGTACATATTTTAATTCACCTAGTGTTTCACCAAGTTCCGATGGAGATGAAGAGCCGGAAGACGGAGACCGTCACAGACGTACAAAGTTTTTGCGACCATTGAATAGGTCAAGGTCTACAAGTTTAGGAGTAAAAAAATCTGTTTTGAAAATTTTGTACTTATCTGTGTCGTTAATTTTATGACGATTAGGAATTTTTACCTACTGGCAGAATTTGAACATTTAGGGGTTTTTGGTTTTTACCAAATGTATGCAAATATTATTGACTGTTATTACTACACAACCGGCTGCTGAAACTTCATATACATCGCGAAGCGTAAGATTCCAATGCATGCCTTTTCTACTGAGCTTCAATCCATTGAAATTCTTTCATTCTTTCGGCCACAGTGGCGTAAAGTGGCTATGATTTAATTCAACTGCAGCACTGATGACGCAGCACTGTGGTCGACCAAACCAAACACCGGTTACAGACAATTGTGCCTGCACTGGCGTTGTGGTTTCTTCACGTGCTCATGCAGTGCCGATGAATTTGGTTGTGTTTTGAAAACAGTGTAAGTTTTCGTTCTTCCGTACACGCTATACGAAATTGAACAAAGCACGCTGTGTGCTTCATTCGCGAAGGCGGTGCTGTTTTCTTCTTCCATACCAGCACGTACCGATGCTTACCGGTTTTGCATCGTCATTTTGTATTACGGTTTGAATGTTTTGACATCGCCCTATAATTTCGGAACCGGAAGTCGGATCTAGATGAAATTGAACAGTATCTTTTAACACAATGCACAGTGGTCCGTATCCACAATTTAGGGGGACAAAAACATTTGTGGCTTAGCCTTATACTTTAGAGCTACGATGTCTTCAGAACAAATGATCAGTGAAAGATAAACCATATTTTGAAGCATATTGTATTAGGGTGGTTAATATTATTATGGTGATCCAAAAATTATTTTCCTTACAGCTATTTTAATATAGCAACTTAGGGTGTTCCTAAAAATCAGATTTTTTGCTCTAGCTTTCTTATTTTTCACTTCTCGATTTTGGTGTCTTTGAATATCTTTTAGAGTTTATTGAAACCAATTTTTTTATGACTAGCGAATTCGGGTAGCGTTGTCTGGACCGAAGTTATGAGCAAAACTAGTTCAAAAACAGATCATTTTAAACTGCTATATCTGACATTGGAGCGAATGAAAAAAAAATCTGTTTCTTTCATTTGATAGAAAATACTTTCAAGCATGTTTATAAAAAATGGCGGAGGAGATATTTTTTTAAATTTTTTAAATTGTGTTCAAACATTGGGTTTTTTCATTGAAAAATGCTCTTTCATGTAAGACATTTATTAGCTATATATATTAAAATAAGGTATTACTGTCATCTAGCGTGTTAAAACTAGCTCAGCTGCATAATTGGGAAGAAGGAGTACACTCGCGTTGGTTGTTACTCTATTCGATATTGCTATTACAGGATCAGACGTTAAAAGAAATCGTTTGAATACATCCTCTAGATTCACTAAACGATCGAATTTCTGCGAATGGTACTGCCTATACTTGCGAATTGATTTATTTCGACTCTCTTGCGCTTCCTTACTGTACATTATTTGCTATCTGTTTGGTTCCCTTGCGATTAATTGTTGAGCAAGAAGGCTGGATGAACTGGAACAACAGTTATCCTTCATCTGTTTCCCTTTTCCGCCCAAAATAATCATCTTCCAAAAGGAAAACACGGAACTAACAAAGCAGGAAGTGAACAAAGTAAATGCAAGCGCTCAGGAAATGCATATGTACCAAGCTTGGGAGAGTATTTTTCAATGAAAAAATGTGCTTAATCCACCTAGCAGTGAGATGAGATTTTTTATCAATCCGCATGTGTTTTTTGCATGAATATTCTTCGGTGTTTCAGTTTTCATGACATTTGTCCGTCGTTTTAAGTGGCAATTCGAGATTTTAATCACTCATCACACTGTAATGTCGAAACTGCAAATCGGATCCAATTTGAATCCAAAAGTGTAACAATCGATTAAACATTCCATGATATGTCGAAGTAATTTCCACTTTAGAGTTTAGGGTAATTTAAGGTACTTCCAGAGCCAGTATTCAGGAACCAGCATAACCCAAACCGATTCGAATGGCCATATGACGAATAAATTTAAAGCTTTTCGGGATTGTCATTTTCTATATCGTTTTGAATTATAAAAATTCATCATCCTACAATTACGAAATCGGAAGTCAGAATTGGATAAAATTGAATTTATTTTAAGTTGAACTTTCGTTCCAGAAATTTGATTTGGCTTTTTTGAGAAAACGATTGGGTTTTGAGAAACGATTCGACACTGGAACCGAAATTCGAAAATCGGTGTAGCCGAAGTCAGTTAAAATCACCTGAGGAGCTGTATTGTTTGCAAATGTTTGAAAATCAATGTAGACATCTTTGAGGAATCGTTGTGCGAATTAAATTTTTGGGGTGCCTTCCGAAACGAAAACTGAATACAACCAAAAATGAAATAAGTTTATTTGGTTATCGACTATCCAAATCTGCTAACCCGATAAACCTGATTAATTTATGTGAAATAGACATTTTTATACTAATCACACTGTATCTCCGAAACCGGAAGTTGGATCCGACTGAAAAACAAGATGTTTTATACAATCTTAAAACTTTTCATTTGAATCTTAGATGATTTTTAGATTTCATTTGAATCTTAGATAGGTTCAGCCATCTACGAGAAAAATGAGTTACACAATTTTTAATTTCGTTTCACATATTATCCTGTAGTTCCGGAACCAGAGGCCGGAACCAAACATAATTCAGGAACCTTGTTTGGGAGTATACGACTTTTCATATGAATCTAAGTTTGTAAAAAAACGGTACTTAGAAACAATTGTATATAACAGAATAAAAAATCGTGTTTCACGTTGCTCCCAAGCATTGCTTTGTCATACAGCGCTAAAAACTCCTACTGCTGGAATAGGGGGAAAAGGCGCTCATACAAAAATGTCGATATCTCCGTTGAAAATGGACGGATTTTAACAATCTATGGCTCGTTGGATAGCTATTACCGTGTGGAATCTAAGTATAGAAACATATTCTGTTTTCAAGGTAAAGTGTGACAGATATTGTTTTAGTGCTACAGCTATTTTAATATAGCAACTTAGGGTGTTCCTAAAAAAAATCAGATTTTTAGCTCTAGCTTTCTTATTTTTCACTTCTCGTTTTTGGTGTCTTTGAATATCTTTTAGAGTTTATTGAAACCAATTTTTTGATGACGAGCGAATTCGGGTAGCATTTTCTGAACCGAAGTTATGAGCAAAACTAGTTCAAAAACAGATCATTTTTAAACTGCTATATCTGATATTGGAGCAAATGAAAAACAAATCTGTTTCTTTCATTTGATAGAAAATACTTTCAAGCATGTTTATAAAAAAAAATGGCGGAGGAGATATTTTTTTAAATTGTGTTCAAACATTGGGTTTTACCTTTTTTATATATAAAACATAGGTATCGAATTCGCTCAAACTTTCGAAAAAATTTCCAAGGTCCGGAGGGCCGAATGTCATATACCAATCGATTCAGCTCTACGAACTGAGCAAATGTCCGTGTGTATGTGTGTTGTCAACTAAGAGATCGAGATCTCAGAGATGGCTGGACCGATTTTGATCAAACTAGTCGCAAATGAGAGGTCCCCCCGTCACCCAGAACGCTATTGAATGGTTTGAGATGGGATGTTTACTTTTTCAGTTATACAAAGTTTTATGTCAAAATGTTCAGTTTTTTGACAGTATCTGTCACAATTGACCTTGAAAACAGAATATTTTTCCAGACTTAGATTTCACACGGTAATAGCTATCCAACAAGCCATAGTTTGTAAAATCCGTTCATTTTCAACGGAGATATCGACATTTTTGTGTAAGCGACTTTTTCCCCTATTCCAGCAGTAGAAGTTTTGTTCATTGTATGACAAATTAATGCTTGGGAGCAACGTGAAACACGGTTTTTTATACTGTTACATACAATTGTTTCTAAGTACCAAAAAGACTGTGTGCAGCATCCTTTTTCATGACATTTTGCCTCAGACCAATTTTAGCACGGATCGTTTTTAGCAATACAAGCGTTCGAATATGACATATGTAAACTAGATGATGGCAGAATTTTTGAATTTCATAATTATATTGATCTAAACTACTTACAGCAATAAATGCTGGAAGAGCATAACACCCATATACCATTCGAATCAGTTCGTCGAGATCAGCAAATGGGTGTGTGACAAATAATTTCACTCAATTTTCTTGGAGATGACTCAACCGTTTTCTATATACTCAGATTCATATGAAAAGTCGTTTGCTCCCAAACAAGGTTCGTGAATTATGATTTTATCCGACTTCTGGTTCCGGAACTACATATATGTGAAACGAAATTAAAATAGTGTTACTCATTTTTCTCGTAGATGACTGCACCGATATAAGATTCAAATGAAATCTAAAATTCATCCAAGATTCGAATGAAAAGTTTTAAGATCCTATAAAATATCTTGCTTTTCAGTCAGATCCAACTTCCGGTTCAGGGAATACATTGTGATTAGTGTAAAAATGTCCATTTCACATAAATTAATGAGGTTAATCGGGTCTACTGATTTCAATAGTCGAAAACCAAATAAACTTATTTCAGCTTTAACGGTATTCAGTTTTCGATTCGGATTTAATTTAATTTCCGGTTCCAGTATCGAATCGTTTCTCAAAGCTCAATCGTTTTCTCAAAAAAAAATTAAATCGAGTAAGACAAAATTAATTAATTCTATCCAATTCTGACTTCCGATTCTTGAATTACAGGATGATGAATTTTTAAAATTCAAACCGATATAGAAGCTGACAATCCCGAAAAGCTTTAAAATTGGACTCAAAACTGTTTCAATTTATTCGTCATATGGCCATACGAATCGGTTTGGGTTATGCTGGTTCCTGAATACTGGCTCTAGAAGTACCTTAAATTACCGTAAACTCTAAAGTGGAGCTTACTTCGACATCTCACGACATCGATTGTCATACGTTTAGATTCAAATTCGATTTGATTTTCAGCTTGGACATTACAGGGTAATGAGTGATTGGAATCTCAAATAGCCGCTTAAAACGACGGTCATTGAAATAATATTATGAGAATTGAAACACCGAAGAATATATATGCAAAAAACACATGCGGATTGATAAAAAAAGGTATCATCTCACTGCTAGGTGGATTAAGCACGTTTTTACTTCAATTTCATGTATGGAGTTTTAGACACAATATTAAATGTTCTTCCACGTAGATTTGCGTGAGCTGCGACGCTCCATTTATGTGCATCTAATAAAATGTAAAATCACATGGCTTTTTTTAAGTGTGTAGGTTGAAAAAATCGAGAATTGAGACATTTATCGAACAAACTTATACGAAGATTGACCAAAGTCAAATATATTTTCTACTTTCTACTAGATGTCTGATGGAATCTTCATTGACAAAAAATAGGGAAGTTTATATTCTTTACGCGATAGTATTGAAATTTTTTTCAGTTTCCTCGAATAAGAGCTGTGAATCAAGACCGGGACTTCAATATAGGATATTATTGAAACGTTCACTCAGGAAGTCAGTGAGTTTAGTGGTGCATCCGAGCATCTTAAAACCGGAACATACTGAGTCGCGCGCGAATAATACCAATACTGAATTTTTTACTAACAAATATCCTTCTCCCGTGACACTTGTGGAGTGCGCAGTACTATATAAAGTTTGCTTCAAATAGAATTGGAGCAAAGACAATTGCCTGTATTTCAGTTATTTATTATTGTATTCAAGATCTTTTTTTTATACAAATGTAGCGTTTTCTTCATACTTTTAAGAAAAAATACGGATAAAATTATTCGTCACGGTTTTGAAGGAATTCTCGAATTTTTCCTGTAACACGGCTCAGTAGGCGGCGCACACCTTCTTCGTCCATCGTTTTAGCTATCTTATTCCACCAGGTCGTCATCTGATTGATGTCCTTGACAACCTTTCCCTTTGCCTTTAGTCTCCTCTTCATGATTGCCCAGTATTTCTCAATAGGGCGGAACTGGGGGCAGTTGAGTGGGTTAAGGTTTTTCGGAACAAACTGGACCACTTTCTCTGCATACCATTCTTAAACGGCTTTGCTGTAATGACAGCTTGCCAAATCTGGCCAAAACATTACAGGATGTTCGTGGGATCGAATGAACGGCAAAATTCGTTTTTGGAGACACTCTTTTTGGTATAGTTCCGATGTCATTGTCTTATTTGTAACGAAAACTTTCGTTTTTTTGCCGCAGCTGCAAATGCCCGGCCAAATCATAAATTTTCTTGCAAATTTGTCGGCAAAAACAAATTTAAATTTGGCTGGAACATCCCCCCGAGCCGTTGCCAAGTAAAATTTTTGACCTGGGATTTGACCGAAGTCAGCCTTGACACAGGTTTCATCGTCCATCAGAAGACATCCGTTGAACTTGGTCAGCACCTGGTCATATAGTTTCCGAGCACGAATTTTGACCACACTATTTTGTTTCATGGTCCGATTTGGCTGTTTGCTAGCTCGATACGACTTGATTCCTTCCCGGAGTCGAGTTCTCCTCACGGTACTATGGGCAGCACCGAATTTTCTGGACAAATCACGGTCCGACAGATTAGGATTCCTCTTAATCGTCTTCAAAATCTTACCACGCAATTTCCGGTCGTCAGTTCGACTCCGACGATCGGCTTGAGGCTTCCGAATCGTCGTCAATGTTTTCTTATACCGTTTGATAACGCGCCATGCGGTATTTCTGGGCAATTTCAGCTGTTTAGCTAGCCTCGATGCAGACCACAATGGATTTTCCAAATAACTGTGCACAATTTTTTTTCCTTCTTTCGGCTTCCATGTTGATTGTTTACAAAGTACAGTCGATTTTCGGAATGTCAAAAATCATACGTGAAGCTGACAAAATTCCCGACACGTGGGCGCCAAGAGCTTCCAAATCCGTCCACCAGGAGCGCCACAATATGAGCAAAAGTTTGTTCCAATTCTAAATGAAGCAAGCTTTACGGCCTCTAGTAACAACAAGTGTTGGACTAACATCCCTTCCCATTCCTTAGACGATCTACGTTCGGGCCTGGCCGGCGCCGGTACTGATTATTGAATTCTGCGATTACCAGAAGATGTACATTGAAGGATGATTTACCAGTCCTAGGTCTGATCATCTAGAAACTCCCTGTACAATTTCAGCTAATTCCGATCAGTAACGGAGTAGCAACCAGGGGTGGTCGCTCAAGCTCAAGCTCAAGATGTCTGATGGAATCTTCATTGAAGCAAACCGGTTGATCCTAGAGTTCGTTGTGAGACGCGGAAGTCGAAGAGAGACAAGATCCGTTGATAATTTTCGCCACAAACGCGGCTCGTTGAATCTTTCTTCCAAGCTGTCAAGACCTAATAGGTGACATCGATCTGAGTACGGAGGGTAGATCCAAAGCATTTCGACAGAGGAGATCTCTTAGCACAAGTCGATTGAATCTTTTTTAAACACGATTCACAAGGACCTAGCGAACTGATGTGAACTCCATACTACACTGGCGGTTTCTAGCAAGGGGTGTATACCGTACGGTATACCGTTCTTAAACTATATGGATACTTGAAATCTCTACCGATTTTAACTAGGAATCCGAGATGTCGTACTGCCATAGATATTTAATCAGAACGATACGGACAAAAGGTAAGTTTTGTATCTATTACAAGACCAAGATCGTTAACACGATCAACTCTAGTAAGCGTTTGTCCATCAATTTTGTAGTTGGACAGTAGTACCTTTTCTTCTGTCCGCGAAATGCAGGTCGAGGTGAAATCTAGCAAGTTTGTGTTAACGGATAATCCTGGCATAGATTTTAAGTAAAAATGCACTTTATCTGTTGCTTCCAAGAAAATATTCACTTTTGTATGTGCAACTAGGTATAGTTGGTTAACGCTTTCTTTTGTAAAAAATTACGAATGATTTCAGACATCGAGTACTATATCTACTCTTACTCAGTTTTAGGTTTCGGGACCAACAATTCATTCGAACATTTTTAGTTGTATGAACTTGAAATGTCCAAAAAAATTATTATTATCTATTACCATAGTTGGTCTTTGATTAGAAAGAATTGAGATCTGGGAAGGTTCTCTGAATTAGATATGAACCAATGAAACAGAACATATGAACTGCTGGCCTTAGCAATCGAGTGCATTCTTGATAAAACGTCAAATACATAACATAAACAACAATTCATTAACAAATGGAATCTGAATCGAGCGATATGACGAAAGCGAGCACATGTTTTCGTTGTTACTTAGACAGCAGAGGCCACTTTTATTTCGCAATCTCTAGAGTACTATGTTTGCCACACCTGCGTCTTCCTCATTGCGTAGGGCTACCTAGAGCTATGTACATTTAGAAACACTTGGAAAGTCGGTTGAAATAGAAGGGCAAATCGGAATGCAATATCAAAACACAGGAAGATATTACCTTCATAATAGATAATAACGTTTACATCCGCGAAACAGCTTAGAACGATATTTTCTACAACAACTGACTGACTGACAACAGCAAAAGAAATCGATTCGAAACACCTGCCTGCTAGTAGGTAAAAAGCATCCTGCAACAATATTGTGCCGTAAAAAGCTACTGTGTTCAACATCGACGCCACAAAAAAACCTCATCAAACCCGATTGAATCCGTTTCCACCCGTTCTTGAAGCCATTCGTTAGGTAAAGGTTTCAGTAGATATCTTACAAAAGTGAAAAAAAACGCAAATCTTGTGCGGAAATGATTATTCAGATCCACGCATCGAGACGTCCGTCTGGACACCATTTTTAAATCTTCTATCGAAGCGTAGCAAAAATGCAAAGCTTTAGCTCACTCACACTGTCGATCGTTGGTATCCGTCATCGTTCTCAGTTTATGTGTCGCTGCTAGATTTGAACAGTGCTTATCTTTCATCATCCGGGAATACAATTAGGGGAAGAGTGGGTACAAATCTCAATGCGGTGAAGCCAAAAGATTCATCTGAAATCATTCAACCTCATTTGAATGCGAAAAAAATCAGATTCATCGCATCGACTTTTAATTTCGAATCGTCAACTCTATGTCAATTTAACAAATATAGCAAACTAAGCCCGTCCTTCATATAATATGGTTTTTTGTTCAACGTTATGAAAACTTCGTGAATACCCGATATGTAGCAAATTATTGCTTTCAGTTCGAATCTATCATTGAATTTAGTCATCGAAATCAAGTATTTTAAAAGTTCATTTGGCTTAAGCTTGTCCCTTAATGAAAATTTCAAGTCTTTTTATAGCTAGTCTCTCGTTTCGCACATCCAATGTCAGACAGACGCTTCTGAATGACTGCTCGCCATATCTCATTAATTTGATCATGTGATTTAAAAGCTCGTTTTTTATATATAGTTTGCTAGCTACTTGTGTGATGAGTACTGGTTTTATATACTTAAGGAAATGCAAGAAAAAGTATTTCGGTTAAACTTCTCCTCCTTGGGGTGTCTTTTCTGTAGAGCAACGCGTTAAAGGAAGAGCCTAGCGCAAACAACATCAATAATAATCATTCGTTTAGTTTTTGGTTTCTCTTTCCGTCGTGAAAACTACTTACATTTTTATTATAAAAATTCGAAAGTAAACATTCGACGTCACTATAAATATCCACAGAATTAATAACTGCCTCGCTAATAGTTGCAAACCGATGCATCACAATCTCAAACAACATTTCGTGTCGAAATCACATTTAATGCCATTTTCCCCTGCCAGAGAGCAGCACGCAGTCATCTCCACCAGTGAAGGTCTGTTTTTGTTTTACCCAGGCAAGCGTGAATAGGGGAGAAGTCGGAGAAAAGCAATTCAACAGAATAACAAGTGCAGCACGGTTGAAGCGAACACAATTTTCGAAAATAGACGGAGCGTGGAAAATCTACCGACGGAACAGGTTGATTGATATCGTCACAGTCGTCGGAATTTAGTGCTAGTTACTAAGAGTGCTTAGGTTTTGCTACTAATTATAAGACTCACGATAAGGGCGGCACAGCCGATGGGTAAGACGAACGGTTGAGTTCGATTCCCAATTCCGTACATAGGGTAGAAAAGTTGTCTGACCCGAGAGGCGGATGAGTCTTTATAATCGAAATAACCAACGTAATTTTTTTGCCATTTTACGAAAATTTTCGATATTTTCTACGGTACCTGTCTTTCGACTGTGGTAGCAGCTAGTTGAGTATGGCCGAAACTTCACAGAGCTTTTGAGTGTTCTGTTGAACAGTTGCATTCGGTTGTTCCGAAACGAGCTCATTGATCCGTTTTGAACAAAAATTTCAATTTTTTGTCCGTAACTGCGAATTGCTTTATAGTAAAACGATATTCCAAGCAAAAACGAATTCGCATCTGCTGGGGACCCTTTAACCTCATAAAAACGTCATCCATTAGCATCCATGCAATAACCTATCCATATAAAATTGAAGTAAAAGATTTATTTTTCTGGGGACGGTCTAACACTTTCGAAAAATCATATTTTTTTTCATTATATTTTGTCATAATAAAACATTTCTAGAATGTTTAGATGAATTTCCAAGTCAATCGAAGCAGAACTCTTGAGCCAGTGCGCAGAACTCTTGCTTCTTTGCAGTATGTTATAAGCAAAGATAAAGTCGCATAACTTCCAGAGTTTAATTGCGACAGGCTTGAAAATTTCACAAAATATTCTTGAAATGTTTTACTTTAAGAAAATACAACGACGGTGTTAGACTACCCGCCCCTTAAGAAACAAATGCATCTTGGTTTGGAGCAAGTGCCTTTGCTTCAACTGAACAATTCAAATAATGTTGTGTACATGCTAGAGACCGTCCGTATGTTGGTACTTATTGCTGCTTGCTGCTCTGGCTATCGAAAACACGCGTTGACATTTTATCGTATTTTGCATTCATATGTGCTTCCTGCTAAAATGATGGAATATTCGGTCGTGGAGAGATTCGCTTTCAATTCATGCATTCAATCCTCTGCGTTCTTTTTTAATAGACAGTGGTAATACTGGTAATCAATCGATCACCATCGATCGAACAACAACGCCTAACGCGATACGAAGTAATGTCGATATCTAACCCCTAACAAAAAACTACACGAAATGTATCCTCCTGGCAGTCTAAACTATATCTACATATGTCCTAGTACATAAACACATGGTCGCAAGAAATATCTGCACGGCTATACATTTCACGCGCGTCTACAACTTTACTTCAAACCCGAAAAAAACAATCCTCAATAATTGCAAAAAAAGGAAATAGATCCATTTATTAAACACTCCCAGAATATTCGACGGATTTTAGTCTATCCCGATTGTCAATGAGGAAATTGTTAATAAGAAGAAATATAATAAGACATTGTTAATAAGGAAAAATATGAAATATCTCCAAGAAAATATCTAACCAGTATCCTGTTTCCTATTCGCATTGCTGTAAATAAAACATGATAGCCACGAGATATTACACTATTGAAAAAGATAAAACACTCGCGGTTGGGTTTGCTGCAAACCAATTTTTGATTTTCAGCCAGAGTTACAGGATTGACTTGCAAATTTTCAAACATTTCTTATGCACTGCATGGTTGCAAGAATCCAAACATTCGATTAAATCATCTTTACCTGTCTTGCCACAACGACAACAATCAATTTTCGTTCGCTTGAATCTGATAACTCCGATAATGGTCTGTAGATGGCGCTTCGATCGGTTAAAATCGTTTATATTTGTGCCGAAAATTGTAGACGTGCATGTGCATTAGATCGCTAATGAAATTCCAAAAACAGAAAAAGAAAAATGAAATAATTTATCCCCAGTACCTTGAAAGGCGTAAGTTTGTTACGCATGCGTTTGAAGCAAGCAATATCTTCTTAACTAACTTTTGACCTGGAACTCCCATGTGAATTACAGACCACATACGACAATCAGTTGGCTACATGTCAACATGGCTATCAAGCTGTTGAATCTAAGCCTGACATAAGTTGTAAATAGTAATTTCAATCTATAAGGGTTCTGGAAATTAAAATTGAAGCATTTAATAAAGTGTGGCATACTATTTGCTTTATAGACATTGGCTATACAATACAGTGAAGTTTTAAGTCTAAAACTACACCTAGGTCTTCTACAATTTTACATTTTTTGAATGGTTGGTTTCCCATATCTCAAATAAAGGAGATCATTTTGCTACCAAGTGATATTTATCAACGTTTATTTGGAGTGAGCTTTTGTTGCAACAGCCACTAAATACGTTAAATCCAAATTGAAATACTTCAGTATTTCTTATATCCATCAAAATTTTATGTTGTCTGTATAATCAGGTACTTTTAGATGATTGAGTACGAAGAAAATGTCATTGATGTACAACATAAAAAGAAAAGGGCCTGAGGAACATCTGAAGTATCGTTAATTGATTTGGAGTATGTGTTTTGATAGCGTACAATTTGTTTACGTTTTGTAGAATATGATTCAAGCCATTTCAACTGTTTTTGTTTAGTGCCAAAATGTTCAATTTTGAATAGTAATAATGGTAGTCAATTCTACCGAAAACTTTGCTGAAGTCGGTATACGGGGTTTCAACGTAGTTTCCTTCATCCATAGCATTCAAAGTGAATGTAAGGAGTTACAAGAGATTTGTTGAAGATCGACGTTTGAAAAAGCCATGCTGCTTTGTGATTATGTAGTTTTCCACTTATAAAAACATTTTTCTATTTATCATTCCTTGAATCTATTTTAAAATGCATGAGATAATGGCAATCCCTCGATAATTACGTACGTCGAATTTTGAGCCTGATTCAAAGAAAAGTACTAAGAAGTAGGAATTCCATATCTCAGGAAACGTTTATTTCTTTAGTGATGTTGTGAGTTCGGTGGCCAATTATTTTAGAAATATTGGTGCTATTATGTCAAGTCCAAGTCCTTTTATTGCGTTAAAGTTTTTAAGTGAAGTGTAAATTTCTTGCTATGAAAATTGATCGACAATAGTGTAATTAAAATATTCCGGTATGAAAGAAACTTAGTTACGTTTACGATCGGTCTCGGCATGTTTTCCTAAAAAAAACATTGCTTTATCATGCAGCGCTCAAAACTCCTACTGCTGCACAGTGGTCCGAAACGGGAAATTAGCAAGACAAAAATATTTTCGCTACTAAATATTATTTATTTGTAGTTGGTGTCTTCAAAAAAGTTCTTTGTAATCAACCTGCAATTTTATACGGTTTCTAAAACGTCATGAAATAAGGAAAGTTTGAATTGCCTTTTCGTCGCCAGCATTTTCGATAATAAAAAAAATTAAATTGTTGAGTGAAAAATTCTATTTTCGGTTGTAGTTTTCTTGTTTATCATTTTTCGAAAAAATAATGATGTGAGGCACCGATAGGGCTAATATGAAATCTCGTTTTGCTGAAGGAGTTGTTTCTGGCGTTTATGAGTTATATGAGTTTTTCGATTTCTTGTAAGATAATTCGAACACTAAATTAAATTAGTTAAAAACAATAACACCCTCCCATATTTCCCTTCAATTTCGTAATTTGAGATTTTATCGATCTGGCATCTGTTGAATATTATTTTTATTAGAAGGTTAACTAGCTTTTTATGAAAAATCAATCGTAACTTTTGAATGGTAGCTTATATAGAAAAACGCAGTTGTGCGCAATAAATAACTCGATAAATCTTCGAAAGACGATTTTATCGTAAAACTGTTCACAAAAAAGTTAGAACAAAATAAGTAATTTTTTAAAAGCCACCTCACTTTTTAGGTGGCTTCTTCAGCAAAGTTGTTCAAAATAAAATTACCTGTAAATTTGCTGTTAAGTGCAAAAAGAAAGTTAGATTCCAGATTTCAATCCAAACATGGACCACCCTAATGATATTTTCCCTCAAAAGATGCGCTAGTTAAATACAAAAAAAAAACTTTTGTGAGGACACCAACTACAACAAAATAATATTTATTAGCGAAAATATTTTTGTTTCGCTAATTTTCCGTTTCGGACCACTGTGTACTGGGACATGACGAAAAATACGCCTGCGCAAAATTATCGATATGTCAGTTAAAAATTGATCGATTTCAACCATCTATGAATTTTTACATTGGTTTTACCGCGAGAAATCATTTTGGTCATTTGTGACTGATACTGTCAAAAAACTGCAAATATTTCCATAAAACTTTGTATAACTCAAAAAGTAAACATCAAAACTGAAAAAATTCCAAAGTTTGAGCGAATTCCATACCTATTATTTATAAAAAAGGAAAAACATGATAATAGGACATTTTTTGTGAATTTTGCTTTTATATATTGGATGAATGTGTCTGGAGGATGCTCTCCAGCGAGACCTATAATTTATAACTTCAAGTAAAACAATCTCCATTCAAGAAGTTGCTTAATACTAGAATAGCATAAAAACGACTTATGAAATATGGTCTCTGAATAACATTATTATCAGTATACTTGGAGAAATGCCCGAAGATCAAGACGATTAAGGTTGATACTAATGTATTTAGCCTTGGTAACACTAAGTGATACCCGGTGGATTTGACGTTTCCATTATAAAGTTTGACATTTTTAACTATTACCATCCTCAAAACATTCTGTAATTTGAGCCCTATTTGTTTTGTTTAAAATGAGTTGAAAATATTACCACTGCAAAAAAAATGGAATTGAATCGTGAACATTTTCGTGCAATGATCTATTACGATTTCCGTCGTGGATAATCAAGACAAGATTAATCAACTTAAAGACTGTCCCAGAAAGTATGGACGCAACCAAAAACCGCTGCCATTTCGCAAAGGTTGAGAATCCATCAATTTTTATGACTGCGTCCTGTTGTTTACACTCTTCTCTAACCACTTGTGCAGTTTTCATTAGTTTGTTTCGAAATGCGTGGACTTTAAGCAGAACAACGTCGAAAAATTGTGTGCAAATGGTGCACAGGACGCGGAATGTCACTGAGAAAGATAGCATAAATGGAAGGAGTAAGTGAAAAATAACACTTTGAGGATAAACCGAAAACGGGTCGAAAAAAGGTCCTGCTAACCCTCAGTTGGATAAACGTATACTGAAGGCGTTCGAGCAAAAGAAGGAGGTTTCAGTTCGGGATGTGGGCAAAAAAGTGGGCACTTCGAAGTCAAATGTTCTTCGTGCTAAAGAACGTTTGAATCTTCGAACCTATAAAAAGTAGAAACAACCAAAACGTAGTCCGAAACAAGAAGCTTCGATCAGGCCGAGGGTTCGAAAGCTGTACAATACGATTCTTGCTGGAAATTTGAACTGCATAATCATGAACGACGAAACCTACGTGAAACTCGATTACAAATCCTTTCCGGGACCACAATATTATACGGTGCGAGAAGGACAAGTGTTAAACCAGTCCGAGACATCGATTGAAGTCGAAAAATTTGGCAAGAAAGCTATGGCCTGGCAAGCAATTTGTAGCTGCGGTAAGATTTAGAACCCCTTCATCGCCACTGCTTCAATGAACAGCGGAATATACATCAAGGAATGTTTACAAAAACGACTTCTACCCATGATGCGAAGCCACATGGATCCTGTTGTCTTCTGGCCAGATCTTGCTTCTTGCCACTACTCGAAATCAACGGTAGAATGGTATAAAACCAAAAATGTCACTTTCGTCCCAAAAGACATGAATCCACCAAATTGCCCACAACTTCGACCAATTGAGGAATTTTGGGCATTAACGATGGCACATCTTAGGAAACATGTCTCGGTAGCCGAAATCATTCAACAGTTCGAAAAAGATTGGAAAAAAGTGTCAAAACTTGTCGCCAAGAAGTCTGTACGGAATTTAATGAGGAACGTTTGCAAGAAGATGTCTACAATGGCTAAGTAGCAAATGTTGAGAATAATATTCCGTTGTTGTAGTCTAATATTATCAGTATATCGAATAAAATTTGAATATCTAACACTTGTGAATTATTTACAGCGAAATCAAAGTGCGTCCATACTTTCTGGGACAGTCTTTGGTTCAACTTTTGGCAGTGCAGCACTATCCTATGGGACTGTAAAAAACTGGGATTGCCGATGAATTCAAAGAACCGTGAAATGGAGGCAGCATTGTACATTAGTGTGAAAAGCTCATATGTTATTTTGCATGAGCGCTTAGTCGTAAAAAAATTTTGTTTATGTAGGATCTTAAATAATTTGACAATCCCTCAAAAAATGTGTCGATTGGTGCAAAGAAATGCTGAAAAAATTCAATCGATGTGCTTCAAATTTGTTGTATAACATCTACACAGGTGACGAAACATGATTTACTCATATGAGCCCGAAACTAAACAGCAGTCGACTGTATGGGTTTTCCAAGAAGCACCAAATCCAACAAAAGTGGTTCGCACTCGAAGCACTTCAA
The DNA here is from genome assembly GCF_030247185.1 of Malaya genurostris. Taxonomy (NCBI): domain Eukaryota; kingdom Metazoa; phylum Arthropoda; class Insecta; order Diptera; family Culicidae; genus Malaya; species Malaya genurostris. The sequence continues at coordinate 236,147,638 of NC_080571.1, read as the reverse complement.
AGAAAATGATGGCTTGTTTTTTTCGGTATAAACGGACATATCGCTACCGTTGCTCTAGAGGATCGTAAGACCGTCAATTCTGATTGGTATACAACAATGTGTTTGTCAGAAGTTTTTCATAAAATAAGAAAAACGTACGTAAGACGCAAAATGCAAGCTCTCATACATCAGCTCAAACAACCGAATAGGTGAGTTCCCAAAACGTCGAATTGATGGGCCACCCGCCGTATAGTCCTGACTTGGCACATAACGATTTCTATTTGTTCCCTTCCGTGAAGATAAACTACGTGGAGAGCGATCCAGTACTCCTGAAAAAGCTGTTGAAGCGTTCAAAAATTATGTTTTGGGGGTACCTCAAGAAAAGCGTTAAAAATGTTATGAAAATTGGTTGAGGCGTATGCAAAAGTGTATTGATCATCTAGGAGAATGTTTTGAAAAACAATAAAACCATTTCCGATCGAATTTAATACTATTTTCATTTTTAAGCTAAACATATAACTAACAACCCTCGTCTACAGGGTTGCAAACAGTTACAATCTAACACGACTGACAACGTACTCGTAGTTTAAAAAAATGATATTGGTTGATTTTTGATTAAATAAAATTTCCGAACATTCTGAGTTTCACTACCGGTATATTCAGCAAAATTCTAACAAAGTTGTTACATCGATCCATTCGCAATGCTGTGAACATGTCGTTGTTAAATTTATTTAAATACAGTAGCAATCCTAATTCGAATCAAATTCGAGTGAAAATCATTCCGTGCATCCCCGAACTATTTATAGCATGTTGATTTATGTTTTCACCTGTTCTCCGTCAGCTGCAGGTATGTGAAATATGGTGATGTGTTCTGACCATCAAATAGAATGGCACCAGATGGGAAGCGTACCGTGAAAGATGATGCGGGTTTTGGATGAACCATAGCAGTCTCCGTTACTGCTCTAACCCTTTGATGCGATAATAAGTCTGTGGATTCTGTATGCCATCATGCATACTTTTACTAACCCGGTTCGATTCGAGAAAGTGATCGATAAATGAACACACACAAAAATCAAGCCGAAAAAAAATTACGGGTTAGCAGTCAGAGGGTTACCGCACTTGGAGCTGAGCTATATAGTAATATGTATGCATAATATTCATGCTTCTTAAACTAAGAGTTTTGGAAGATCTTCTCAATTATGGATTGTAGAGATTAAAATTGATAGTTTTTGCCACTGGGCAGTGGTTAGTCGTCACATTTGGACTTGGGCAGGGCATTTAATTACCATCATTATCCGATGAAATGCTGTCTATTATCACTCTCACTTTAGAATGAAGTGTTTGTAAGGGTCATTATGTGCACACGTTCAAGTGAGTGTAATTCTGATGTGGCATCACTCCTTGTATGAAGCTAATAGCGTGTAATACATAGTTCCACTGAGCACGATCAATTCCATTTATAAGCAACCCAAGCTGCACTTCCATTCGCCATCATGTCGCTATTTATCGTTATAACTGTAAGCTTGATCGCTTTCATCATTATACAGCTGGGTCTGGCCGAGGATACGCACGTTGTGCACAGGGAAAACCAGTTTCGCCAACATTCGTATGACACTCATCTGGTCCGCCGGAAAATCACTGGCGTTAACTGTCAGCGAAATGAAGCAAATATTGACGAATGGCGCCAGACAGCAATGCCGGGCTCTCTTCAGCCAGCCAGTCGCTGATTTTCATCGATTCATGGTAACCCAAGCGCCACCCGCCGATGTTGACAGCTGACGGTTTTCTACGCACTTGTGCCATCAGATTGTTATCAATCAAAACTGAATTTCTGATTGGCTGATTATAGGTTGGCCAACGGCACAGGGTACTGTCACTGTGACAAATAGATATTGATTTGCCATAAGCCAGCGGCCGTCGGAATGAGGAATTCGAACTCCACTGAGCCTGATACCGATCGAACACCCAATAAGCAACGAACCTGACCAACTGAATCCAATCTCATGGGAATTTGCGGTATCCGCCGACATGCGATGGTTTCTTTTTCATTTCTACACGAATCTCGCCATCTCGACTGGGCACGGGTACTCGAGATGTATTAACAGTACGCACCAAGTTAGAGCTCATGAGGTTGCTTGTTCGTGTGTTGGCTTGCTGAAACTGATAGACCATCTGCTCCAGGTACAGTTAAAGCTTGTTTAATGTTTTTATTTCCACTCCCAGACAAACATCAAGACATAAACCACTTCCTTCTGGGAAACCCAGTTCCGATTGTATTTTTTTTCTTAATTTAATCTCTTATGTCGATCAGTGAACCATTGTAAGTTAGTGATTGTCGATTGAGCGTAGAATATTAACACTCGATGGTAAACATGAAAACAAACATTTCGATTACGGTCGAATGTTTCCGTTTCCCATGACCCAACTTATTATTTTTTTTCTGGTTGCACCAAATTCATTCAGGTTAACTGACGAACTTTATCGAACTTTACTGGCCAACACAAATTGTTCAATTTCACAGCTTGGCCAAAAATCGAAGCACTAATCGATTCGTTACTATCTAAGTTCTTTCTTGATTAATCGGCTCGGAGCTAACCAATTGTGCAATTAAGGTGTAATAATGTGAATCATACACCGAATAATCAGATGGGCTAGAAATAACCAGCAATGATTGTCGATTTTACCAAATTCGTTCCATTTGCAAGTGCTAAATCAAGTTTTAATCGGTTGTTTTGCTCTACAGTGATTACTTTTAAAGTTAAATTTAAAAATCTGGTAGTTTTGGTTTTTAAACATAATATTACATGTTTCTACATTGTTGTAGAGTTTGTTATATTTAGGACTTTTTCAGTTGAACGAAAAGCTTTGCGAGAAGATTAAAATTATCTCCAAATAAATCTATTTTGCAACCTTCTGGAATAATTATGTAGGAAATATGACAATTTTTTATATACTATCCATATGTTTTTATAAAAACTGTCATATAGCTGTGAAGTTCTCTACAAATTTAGGTATTTTTACCATATATAACGTTAAATATGGTGAAAATACCTAAATTTGTAGAAAAAGCCATTTCCGTAGGAGTAGTGTAAATAAAGTTAGAATGCAAAAACTGATTTTTGTAGTCATTTGGGGGTTTGGAATCCCTTGGGTTCCGGTTTGTGCTAAAGTGCACATGACTAATTTGAATTATTCACGTTTCCCATTCAGCTCATCAGTGCATTAACAGATTATGTTGATTTACTAATGCCACCTCGCGGTTCAACATAATCCGCTAAGCAGACGTAAAGTCATTACTAAAAACTGTCCCAGAAAGTATGGACGCAACCAAAAACCGCTGCCATTTCGCCATGGTTCAGAATCTGTCAATTTTTATGGCTGTGTCCTGTTGTTTACACTCTTCTCTAACCACTTGTATAGTTGTTTATTCGTATTCTTTAGTTTGTTTCGAAATGCATGGACTTTCAGCAGAACAACGTCGAAAAATTGTGTACAAATGGTGCGCAGAACGCGGACTGTCACTGAGAGAGATAGCAAAAATGGAAGGAGTAAGTGAAAAAGCCGTGCGAAATGCAATCAAGAAGTTCGGTGAGGATAACACCTTTGAGGATAAACCGAAAACGGGTCGAAAAACAGGTCCTGCTAACCCTCAGTTGGATGAACGTATACTGAAGGCGTTCGAGCAAAAGAAGGAGCTTCCAGTTCGGGATGTGGCCAAAAAAGTTGGCGCTTCGAAGTCAAATGTTCTTCGTGCTAAAGAACGTTTGAATCTTCGAACCTATGAGAAGCAGAAACAACCAAAACGTAGTCCGAAACAAGAAGCATTGATCAGGCCGAAGGTTCGAAAGCTGTACAATACGATTCTTGCTGGAAAATTGAACTACATAATCATGGACGACGAAACCTACGTGAAACTCGATTACAAATCCTTGCCGGGACCACAATATTATACGGTACGAGAAGGGCAAGTGTTAAACCAGTCCGAGACATCGATTGAAGTCGAAAAATTTGGTAAGAAAGCTATGGTCTGGCAAGCAATTTGTAGCTGCGGTAAGATTTCGAAACCCTTCATCACCACTGCTTCAATGAACAGCGTAATGTACATCAAGGAATATTTACAAAAACGACTTCTACCCATGATTCGAAGCCACAAGGATCCTGTTGTCTTCTGGCTAGATCTTTCTTCTTGCCACTACTCGAAATCAACGGTAGAATGGTATACTACCAAAAATGTCACTTTCGTCCCAAAAGACATGAATTCACCTAATTGCCCACAACTTCGACCAATTGAGGAATTTTGGGCATTATTCAAGTGAGTGAAGCTCATCTTAGGAAACATGTCTCGGCAGCCGAAACCATTCAACAGTTCGAAAAAGATTGGAGAAAAAGTGTCAAAACTTGTCGCCAAGAAGTCTGTACGGAATTTAATGAGGAACGTTCGCAAGAAGGTGCGCCAGCTGGTCTATAATGGCTAAGCAGCAAATGTTGAGAATAATATTCTGTTGTTGAAGTCTAATATTATCAGTATATCGAATAAAATTTGAATATCTAACACTTGTGAATTATTTACAGCGAAATAAAAGTGCGTCCATACTTTCTGGGACAGTCTTTATTTGCAACGCACTTGTTTTACACTAAAAGTGCAATTTCTATTCTGACGCGCCGAAAGTAACGAAACCAATTCACGGCAATGCTGGCCGTTAACAGACAAACCGAAACCCAAGAGGTTCCAAACCCCAAAATGACTACTATCTGTTTGAGGCCAGCATTGCCGTCAATTGGTTTCGTTACTTTCGGCACGTCAGAATATACATTGCACTTTTAGTGTAAAACAAGATCGTTTCATATAGCAATGAATTTACGAATGATGAGTTAACGGTTAAAGTTAGCGAAATGTTTTCTTGAATAAAGTTATCCAAAATTGCAATGCCTGCAATATTGTCGAAGACGAACATTCTATCCATCTATCTGCTTCCAGTAAGAAGTTGATTTTTTATCTGTCTTTCCGAACGCGCTGGAACACAATCGTTCATTCTCATAAGACCGCGTCAATACCCCCTACAATTTTGCAAGGAAAAGTTCACGATAAGGCTCCAAATTATTAAAGGCACGAAGTTGCAGTTTTAGACCACTGTGCGTTGTGGTGTACTAGCTGTCACGTTTTTTGCACTTCATCGTCCTAATATTTCTCTCTTCAAGAAATTTAGCAGAGAAGAAGAAGAATTGCCAAAGGCTGGACTCGAGTCCGCACCCTTCGCCTAACCGTGAAGAGTCTCTACCAAATAAGTTACCCTTATACCAGCGTTGCCAAGTCATTTTTCTTAAATCTGTATCCGGGGGAAAAATCTATCTGTACTATATCTGTATCTTCATCTCTACTACATAACCTAAACAATAAAAATATAAATATGTATATTCTTAAACCATGATTGTCTGTATTTTGAATAGTCGGATGAAGATTTGTGCGACGAGGTCAGCAGCAGATGGTGATACAGTACGAACTTCAACCGGTGCGTGTACGGTATCATACACGTGTTCCGTTCTACTTAATCGGGTTGAAGCTTCTGGACAAATTTCCACATGTACCAGAGTAGCTAAGTTGGTAGAGCAGTTCGTTTCTGCCTATGGCTACTCTTTTTCCAAATTTTCAATCTTTAATTTTCCTCCCTCTTGGTTTGTATTCCGAAGCTTTTTGTTTCAACCAAGAAGCATGACCTTTTTTACAGAGCGGTCTTAGAGGGCCCTTGGCGGGACCCACCGAGTAAAAAAAGATCATTCAGTTAGCTAGGGGCACACGAATAAATCTTGCCCTGGGCCCATCAATTTGTAAAAGCATCGCAGCTAAGTAATGATAAATACTATACATTAGAAAGGAATAGAAAAAAAGTACAATAATTACTAAATTTCTGTTTGAGCTGTTAGTAGAATGTTGTCACTAATATGACGTGATATAACATAGTGGAATTCAACGGTACAACAACAGTACTATTAGTGACAATAATTACGGAAATAATAGATGTACAAATAAGTTCGATCTGTTTTCTAACAGATGGCGTAACATGATTTTTATTCAAGTGAGTGAACTTTCCAGCGTCGAGCTACTGTCATATATTTTCAGAATCAGTATGTGTTGTTTAATTGAAGTGTAAATAACATTACTTTGTTTTACTATGAAAATGACGAATTTTTTGACGAATAGTTTGTTTGTTTGTTTTTTTTATTTTATTAGCGACTTTAACCGTTTCTGGACATTCGCCGCACAACTTGACAAATAGTGTTTTTGAGGGAAGTTCTTCTTCTTCAAAAAATAAAAAAAAGAAAACAACCTGCTGCTGCAATCGAGTGACAAGATCACGGGATAGATCTATCGACGACAATTGATGCGTTTGAGCCGAGCATTGCAAGAAAAACGTGATTAATCCACCTAGCAGTGAGATGATACCTTTTTTTATCAATCCGCATGTGTTTTTTGCATGAATATTCTTCGGTGTTTAAGTTTTCATTACATTATTTTAATGACCGTCGTTTTAAGCGACAATTTGAGATTGTAATCACACATTACTCTGTAATGTCGAAACTGCAAATACAATCGAATTTAAATCTAGAAGTGTGATAATCTATTAAACATGCCATGATATGTAAGTTCCACTTTAGAGTTTACGGTAATTTAACACTCCAAATACCAAGCCTCAAAAAAAGTTGGAACGGTAACTTTGAGCTGTCATAGCTCAGCTGTTTTTCAACGAATCTCAATAAATTTTACACCCTCGAATTTTGTGAAGTTCGTAGATTGATTCCAAAACTTTGTAGCAGATGATTGGTAAAGGAAAACCAATGAAAATTTGATTTTTCCCGTTCCAAGTTTTTTCACGCGCCCAATATGCCCTATCTGCTTTCCAATTTTCTTTCCTTTGGCATAATCGTCGCAAAGAAAATATTGAATACTTCAACTTTACCGAGTCATAACTTTGTTGTTAGTCAACCGATCTTCAAAATTTGTTCACCATTGGAAAGGTACTACTTCCACAAATACAATGCACTGAAAAAAACTAAAAATAGGGTTGTCTACCCAAAGTTATAATGAAAACTGTAGATAGATGACCTAAGAAAAGATGAGACTTTTTACTATGATCGTAAATATCTCGAAATTCAAAGCGATGACCTATATATTTTTATACATCATTCGATTGCTAGTGATACCAGCTACAATTTTCGCTTAACTACCTTTCCTGCACAATCAAAAGAAAACATTAAACAATCGATGAATTTATAAATATATATGAATTTTTCAATTTTTTTCACATGTTTGTATATAACTCAAAAATTAAAGCGATGACATGTACATTTTTTTGATTCAGAATATTGGAATCATTACCAGAAACAATGTATTGATGATCAAAATTATATATCCGTTCAAAGAATCTCAAGAAATTGGGACAAATACAGAGAATTTCTATTATTGGGAAAATTTTGCCAAAAAAAAAACAAATCAAAACTTTGAAATTTTATGACATATATTTTTTTATTATTTTAGTTGGAAATTTATTATGAACAAAATTTACAAAAAAACTGAAACTTGGATTTCACTGAAAATCTTAAAAATTTTGGTAAATATACCTAAACTCTAAAAATAATAAAGTTTTTGTATTGGACAAAAGATCTAAACAGTTTTTATGCACAACCCAAACGGAATTGTTAACTTCTGAAATTAGGTTTTTTTGTTTTAGGTTTTCCGTAAAATCTCAGAAAATCGGTAGAAGATCGGAAATTTCAAAATTTCTGATATATATTGCGTATAACGTTTCTGCAAATCAAAGTGAAAATATTGGAATCCGTTTTGATTTTATCTGTTTCAAATAGACGTAGAATTTGTTTCTATTAATAAAATAAATTTTGTGACAACACGAAAATTTTAAATTATTTCAATGGCTTTGTACAAAAAGAAATAGAACGTAAATTTATACGAATTCCATATACTAACCCATGACCAAAGAAACCAACTAAAATTTAAAAAAAATATTGCTTGATTTTTGTTTTACTAGCAATTGAGAACAAAAAAATATATCTTAAATTTTCCGCTATCCTAAACGACATCAATTATAATCGATAGAATATTAGAATATAAATATCACAAACTTAGAATTATTTCGGAATGTATAGAATTCGAAAATTATTTGAATTTTCTATTAGTAAACAATTTAGAAAAAGTAGAATTCTGAATTTAGCACAAAAATCATACGAAATTAGGTAAAACTTGTTTTTATCCACCTAATTGTGTAATGATGCCTTTCTCATATCTCTCTTATTCTCATATAAAAATGTATTCTTCAAACAGTTTTGTTTGATTTTTGAAAAACATGAAAGCTAGTGCATGAACTAGTGTAACCTACAAATTGAAACAGTTCTCAAATCGGTTAGGCCATATTTCTCAGTGAAGTGAGTTCCACTATTTCAGGCACTTATGAAACTGGAATCGCCCCAAATATTGCCTTTGCGTTTAGCACCTACCAACCAATCTATTCGCAGCTTACAGTTGTCTTCGTCTCGAAAAACAACCTCTTCGTTTGAATGCTTTTTACTGAATGAAACCCTGCACCTATGTTATCAGAACTAATTGGCTCAAGTGGCATGTTCCCCTAGTTATTTGGAGATTCGTGTCTTGCGTAGCTTCTCATCAACTTCCTGATGGGAAGGGAAGGATAAATGGAACATGGAAAGGAATTGAGAATTGGGTGAGGTGGGAAAACAGCACAAAACATAAAGAAATAAGTCGTCCTGCATCCCCGAAAGGATGCTGAACGATCTGCAGGTGCCAAAATGCACGGTTGATCCTCCAACCACCGAGAGGCGTTAGAGATTTTACAAAAGCGACACCATTCTGCATTCCCCGAAGAATGCAGAACGATTTCTTCCCGAATATGCACTTGAATTAATTTGACACTTTAGAAGACAAAAATACCTTATATAGCTAATAAATGACTGATACGAATATTTTTCTATGAAAAAATCCAATGTATGAACATAATTTAAAAAAAATTTAAAAAATATCTCCTCCGCCTTTTTTTATAAACATGCTCGAAAATATTTTTTTTTAAAAATAACCTGTTTTTGAACTAGTTTTGCTCATAACTTCAGTTCAGAAAACGCTACCTGAACACGCCAGTTTTAACAAACTCTAAAAGATGTTCAAAGATACCTATACGAAACGAGAAAAATATAAATGCTAGAGCAAAAAATCTGATTTTTTGAGGAACACCCTAAGTTGCTCTTTAAAAATAGCTGTAACACTAAAACCGTTGCAGATACTACTATGATGTCCTCAGCAAAGCTGCTCGATATAAGTTTATCTACAGTTTTGCCGAAAAATGCAGTCCTCTATCTCAATACATCCGGAAAATAAGTTTCGGATCACCAATATAATAAGAGCTACCCTAATACCATGTACATCGACATATGGTTTATCTTCACTGAACATTTGTTTTGAAGACATCATAGCTCTAAAGTATAAGGTAAAGCCACAAAACCCCCTAAATTGTGGATCCGGACCACTGTGCAATGCAATTTAACTCGGAAATTTTAAAATTTCCGATCTTTTATCTATTTTTTGAGATTCTACGGCAAACCTACAACAAAACCAGAATTTTAGTAGTTATCAAATGCGTTTGTGTTGTGCATAAAAATTGTTTAGATCGTTTGTCCAATACAAAAATATTTTAAGAATTTTAGGTTATTTACTAAAAACTTTAAAATTTTCAGTGAATTCCAAGTTTCAGTTTTTTTTTGTAAATTTTGTTTATATTAAATTTCCAACTAAAATAATAAAAAAATATATGTCATAAAATTTAAAAGTTTTGATTTCATGTTGTTTGGCAAAATTTTCCCAATAATAGAAATTCTCTGTATTTGTACCAAATTTCTTGAGATTCTTTGAACGGATATGTAATTTTGATCATCAACACATTGTTTCTGGTAATGATTTCAATATTTTGAATCAAAAAAATGTACATGTCATCGCTTTAATTTTTGAGTTATATACAAACATGTGAAAAAAAATGAAAAATTCATATATATTTATAAATTCATCGATTTCTCAATGTTTTCTTCTGATTGTGTAGGAATGGTAATTGAGCGAAAATTGTAGCTGGTATCACTAGCAATCGAATGATGTATAAAAATATATAGGTCATCGCTTTGAATTTCGAGATATTTACGATCATAGTAAAAAGTCTCATCTTTTCTTAGGTCATCTATCTACAGTTTTCATTATAACTTTGGGTAGATAACCCTATTTTTCGGTTTTTTTAGTGCATTTTATTTCTGGAAGTCTTACCTTTCCAATGGTGAACAAATTTTGAAGATCGGTTGACTAACAACAATGTTATGACTCGGTAAAGTTGAAGTTCTCAATATCCGATTCGCGATGCAGGTGCGCATGAATGCAGATAGGGCACGTTTTGAGCTCGAAAAAAAACTTGGAACGGGAAAAATCTGATTTTCATTAGTTTTTCCTAAAAGATTGCCAATAATGATATAGTTAAAATAATCTACAAACTTCACAAAATTCGAGGGTGAAAAATTTATCGAAATTGGTCAAGTAACAACTGAGCTATGGTAGCTCAAAGTTACCGTTCCAACTTTTTTTGAGGCTTGGTGCTTCGCGTAACTTTTTTAGGCTTGGTATTAGGAGTGTTAAGGTACTTCCAGAGCCGGTATTCAGGAACCAGCATAACCCAAACCGATTCGTATGGCCATGTGACGAATAAATTACAGTTTTGAGTACAACTTTGAAGCTTAATTGGATAAAATTCATTAATTTTTGTATGTATGTATGTATAAAACTAATTGATTTTGTATATAAGTTTAATTCAATTTGAATTTTTGTTTCTGAAATTTGATTAGGCTTTTTTGAGAAAACGATTGAGCTTTGAGAAACGATTTTATACTGGAACCGGAATTCTAAGATCGGTATGGCCGAAGTCAGATAAATTCACCTGAAAAGCTGTATAGTTTACATTTGTTTCAAAATATTTGAACATCAGTGAAGACATCTTTGAGAAATCATAGCACGAATTAAATTTTTAGGTGCCTTCTGAATCGACAACTGAATACCACTAAAAAGAAATTTTCAGAGAAAATTGAGTGAAATTATTTGTCACACACGCATTTGCTGATCTGGACGAACTGATTCGAATGGTATATGGATGTTATGTTCTTCCAGCATTTATTGCTGTAAGTAGTTAAAAACAATATAATTAAAAAAAATCTGCCATCATCTGGTTTATATATGTCATATTCGAACGATTATGTTGCCAAAAACGAGCCGTGCTAAAATCGGTCCGAGGCAAATTGTCATGAAAAAGGATGCTGTACACAGTCTTTTTGGTACTTAGAAACAATTGTATGTAACAGAATAAAAAATCGTGTTTTCCGTTGCTCCCAAACATTTCTTTGTCATACAGTGCTCAAAACTCCTACTGCTGGAATAGGGGGAAAAGTCGTTCACACAAAAATTTCAATATCTCCGTTAAAAATGGACGGATTTTAACAATCTATAGCTTGTTGGATAGCTATTACCGTGCGGAATCTAAGTCTGAAAACATATTCTGTTTTCAAGGTCAATTGTGACAGATACTGTCAAAAAAAATGTTGACATAAAACTTCGAATGACTCAAAAAGTAAACATCCGATCTCAAAACCATTCAATAGCGTTTTGGGTGACGAGGAGACCTTTCATTTGCGACTAGTTTGATCAAAATCGGTCCAGCCATCTCTGAGATCTTGACCTCTTAGTTGACAACACACATACAGACACACACACATACACACACACACACACACACACACAGACATTTGCTCAGTTCGTCGAGCTGAATCGATTGGTATATGTCATTCGGCCCTCCGGGCCTCGGAAAAATTTTCGAAAGTTTGAGCGAATTCTATACCTATTTTTTATATATATAAAACAAGGTAAAACGGCTACAACATACCTGTAGATAAGACAAAATAATTGTGCAACATGGCACTACTCGCCCACATGTTGCACAACTGGTAAAAACATACACTAAGGTCTTTTTATGCGGTCTTTATTTATGCGTTTTTCTTATGCGACTTTTTTATGCGAAGTTTCAGAGTTATGCGGTTTTTTTGCGAATTTTCAGAGTTATGCGGTTTTTTATGCGAATTTTCAGAGTTATGCGGTTTTTTTATGCGATACGTAAACTCGCATAAAGAAAGACTTTAGTGCTAAGGTCTTTTTTTATGCGTTTTTTTTACGACTTTTTTAATGCGAAGTTTCAGAGTTATGCGGTTTTTTTATGCGAATGTTCAGAGTTATGCGGTTTTTTATGCGATACGTAAACTCACATAAAAAAAGACTTCAGTGTACTTAGAAACGCTCAAATAGAAATGTGAGTATGTATGTGTGGATGTGACAAATAATGTCACCAAATTTTCTCAGAGATGACGGAACCGATTTTCACAAACTCAGATTCAAAGTAAAGGTCTTATTGTCTCATACAAAGTTCCTGAATTTACTAGAAAATATGTGCAATTTTATGCAAAAATGCGCACTCAATTTTATCGGATATTTCGTAATAATTTCACAAACTAAGAAGCAAATAAAAGTTTTTAAAATTCTTTAAAAAGTCCCCGAAATGTTGATCCGAATCCGACTTCTGGTTCCACTTTACTATTGCGATAAGTGAAAAAATTTCAGTCTCATGAGTATTTTTTCACAAGTGATAACGAAACGAGGTGCAAATTTTTATCAAACTTACTGGAAAATTCATCTAGTTGGCAAATCTTGTTAATTGGAGGATATATAAACCTACCTTGGGATTACTAATCCCTGGTTCCCGCTTCCGAACCCACTGATAATATTGACGAAAAGCTCCAAAAACGATTTCTCAGCAACGGTTAAACCGATTTTCACGAATCATGATTCAAATTAAAGCCCTTAAAAGATACTGCGCAATTTCATCCAAACCCGACATCCGGTTCCGAAATTATAGGGCGATGAGTCTCAAAACGTTCAAACTGTCACACAAAATAGTGCAAAACCGGTACGCATCGGTACGTACTGGTACGGAAGAAGAAAACACCACCGCCTAGCACAAATTTTGTATAACGTGCAGGGTTGCCACAGTAAAATCTATATTAACTTGAAATAACTGTTTGTCAAATTATTTATATAGATTTTAATATGACGGGCTGCGTGAAAGGCATCGACTTACCCATGCTAAACCCGTACCCAGAAATGAAATTTCAAACAATCATCACACTGTAATTCCGGAACCGAAAGTCAAATGGATTGAGTTCCATTTTGTAGATTTCCGAACCGAAATCCGGGGACCGGTATCTACGATAAGAGTTTGTGTGTTCATCAACTTTCAAGACCTGTGATTTCGAACGGATCAGGGTCATTTCGCCGAAAGCCGTTTCGCCGAAAGCCATTTTGCCGAAAGGGTTATTTCGCCGAATGACATTTCGCCGAATGGGTCACTTCGCAGAATGCCATTTCGCCGAATGCCATTTCGCCGAAAGGGTCATTTCGCCGAATCCTGAAAACGTCTTGAAATCGTAATTAGAATTGATTTAAATTAAAGACAAACAAAAGATGATAGCGTTAACGCCCGTTTTGTTGACCTACCATTGTACAGGGTGATTTTTTAAGAGCTTGAGAACTTTTTTAAACAATAAAACGCATAAAATTTGCAAAATCTCATCGGTTCTTTATTTTAAACGTTAGATTGGTACATGACATTTACTTTTTGAAGATAATTTCATTTAAATGTTGACCGCGGCTGCGTCTTAGGTGGTCCATTCGGAAAGTCCAATTTTGGGCAACTTTTTCGAGCATTTCGGCCGGAATAGCCCGAATTTCTTCGGAAATGTTGTCTTCCAAAGCTGGAATAGTTACTGGCTTATTTCTGTAGACTTTAGACTTGACGTAGCCCCACAAAAAATAGTCTAAAGGCGTCAAATCGCATGATCTTGGTGGCCAACTTACCGGTCCATTTCTTGAGATGAATTGTTCTCCGAAGTTTTCCCTCAAAATGGCCATAGAATCGCGAGCTGTGTGGCATGTAGCGCCATCTTGTTGAAACCACATGTCAACCAAGTTCAGTTCTTCCATTTTTGGCAACAAAAAGTTTGTTAGCATCGAACGATAGCGATCGCCATTCACTGTAACGTTGCGTCCAACAGCATCTTTGAAAAAATACGGTCCAATGATTCCACCAGCGTACAAACCACACCAAACAGTGCATTTTTCGGGATGCATGGGCAGTTCTTGAACGGCTTCTGGTTGCTCTTCACTCCAAATGCGGCAATTTTGCTTATTTACGTAGCCATTCAACCAGAAATGAGCCTCATCGCTGAACAAAATTTGTCGATAAAAAAGCGGATTTTCTGCCAACTTTTCTAGGGCCCATTCACTGATTTGCAAGCGTTGCTCGTTAGTAAGTCTATTCATGATGAAATGTCAGAGCATACTGAGCAAATAATAATGCATGAAAATCATAACCTCAAAAAATCTGAGCAAATACTAATGCATGAAAATCCTAACCTCAAAAAAATCACCTTTTAGTTCCCAAGAAAACTTGTTGACTATTAGCTACTAAGCATCAAAGCAATTGCATAGGTTAAGTGAAAATGAGAAAATATCTAATGTGGCTACGCCACATCGTTTCGGTTCATGTGCTGTCCGACCTCGCTACCGCTCGTTCGGACCTAACTAAAGCAAAGCAACCTAGCTTTGAGTAGACCGGGCAAACGAGGCGGTTACAGGTTTGTATGCAAGAGGCCGCCTTGTGCCGCCGAGCCATCTTGGCTTCGGTTATACAGAAGACATAACATGCATGAGATATGACCCTTTCGGCGAAATGACCCTTTCGGCGAAATGACCTATTCGGCGAAACGACTTTCGGCAAAATGACCTATTCGGCGAAACGACTTTCGGCGATATGACCCGCTCCCATTACGAACTATTAATTTACTATGTTTGTACTATGGAATCTGTTTTTTCACTTTTTATCATGTAATTCTGGAGCCGAAATACGGATCCAAATGAAACTCCGAAAATTTTCATGGAGTAATAGTGCCTAGGTTTGTAAAAATCTATTTAGCCACCTCGGAGAAAAATGAGTTCTTTTTTGTCACATACACACACAGACATTTTCCAATTGGTTGGTTTCCACAGTGATTGCATAGCCTTTCTTTATGAAAAAATTTAAAAGAAAATGTTTGATTAAATCTGAGTTGCTTGATTGAGAAAACTGATGAATCTTTCTAAACGTATGCTTGGAATCAATCGATTTATAGTCACATTTTAATTAAAGATGAAATGCAGATTGGTGTAAGTGGCGATTCTTTTATGTAAAAGTCGAATCTAATGTTTTCGACCAACTGGTATAAGTGGTAAGATACAAGAGAATGAAGTTCCACGTAATGTTGTTAATGATTTTAATGCGATTATCTGAACGGTACTGGTAGGTTCGAATATCAAATTTTCTATCTTCTGCATAATTGAAATCAGCACGTAAAAGAGAATCCAATTGATTTGTTTATTGACGGCACTGTATGTTTATATCTATAAATTTCCAATCAATTGCATTCACCGTACTACCACCGACCAGCAAGTTAAACAAAGTCTCTGCATCGGATAGAGTTTCCAGTTTGATTAGCAAAGCTTCAGAAACAGGTTTGAGCCACTTATGGTGTTTCTCTTTCTGTTGTAGCTCTTTTCATCATTTTACTTCAACCTGAATTGCCCTTATGGTACTGACTGACTACGATACTCTCGAAGCCTTAGCAGGTAGTAGGTACCTTTATTCATTCCGTTGAATGGTCGATTGCTTCTGAACGCTGATGGTCGAGCTCCCGTCATTTAGAAGGGAGTCAGGCGAAACCTACTTCCCCTTCGCCACGTTGATGAAGATGAAGACGAGAGAGCAACAAGATTGATTGAAATGTGTTAAAACACCTGTTGTGGATTTCCAGGCCTCGGTAGAAACCTAGTTTCCTTTCAAGCCGGGATCATGGACCGAAGGATTTAGATTGATTCTTTAAACTCTTTGTAGATACAATTTATTTCACACCTTATCGAGTAAATTATGATTGATTACTGCGAAGACTACTGTGTGCCGCAGGCTAAACTTTACATCCACAGAAAGTTTTGTAGCACGCTCTTGTTACTGTTCGCAATAAACCCCTCCAAGGTCGGTGATTTCACAGATAGCTTTCCTGCTGAAACTAATCAGCACTAATCGATGGGCTTCACCATCAAACCCACGTATCCGATCTCAACCTACCAGGACCATCCCAAAATAGTGCGGCACGATTTACATCTTATTGGGGCAGACAGAAAAATCAGCGAGGCGAGTACCTGGCAGATCACGAGCCGTTTCCTTTTTCGGGCGGAGATCTTGTACGATCCAATGAATACAGCTCCCCACGCGTAAGTCTCAATGACGGGTTTCCTGCGCACGGCCCCTGATCGTTGATGATACCGATTGATCGTTTTGGGAAAATTCATGGCGTAGACACCGTCGGTTGCTGCACGTAGTCAAGCCAATTGAAATGTGATTTTCAGCAACATATTTTTTTTTTGCACAAACCGTGTGAGGCCACTTGGAAAGAGAAAATGTTAACATTTACTGAAACATGGAGCATCAGCTTTCCGGCAGAGTATGCGCCTCCTGTGCAACCGTGCATAGCGAACCTTTCAATGATTTAGTATGCTTGATGTGGGGTAAATCCGTGTTAAATGCGCCATAAGCGGAGCATTATGTAGACAGTTTCACGGAATAGTATTTTTGAATGATTTTTCGGTCAGATCTACTATTCTACTGACACTAAGGATCCTTCCAGGTCAGGACTTAATCATACGACATAACATATCAACTCAAGCTGAATTGAAATATTGGTTAGAATAGGTAGCTAATCGAACGCGTAAATCGGAAAAGTTAATAAATCTCATATTCAGAATTAAAAAATTGGTCGAAATTGAATTTTGTTGACTTGGAATGAATTTGTTCGAGAAACAATATACTGTTGAAAAAAAAACTAGAATTTTCTACTGTATGAAATACACGGAACCATCATGCGGAATTTCTCAGATTAGATTCAAAGTATTCATCGTCAACAATACGAGTTCCAAGCTTTATTAATTTCTTGAATTTGAGCTCGAGCGACAGCCCCCGGTTGCTACTTCCGGATTCGGACATTATTATCGATTGTTTTGTTAAATACTTTTTATAAACACTTTATTTTTCATATTATGAAACTTGATTTAAAAATCTGATCAATTCCAGAAATGCTTAGCAGATCATCAGACTCGACCTTCTCCGATTTGGATGAAACTTTGCACATGGCTTCAGTATGGCAAACCATAAGTTTTGAACCGATGAAGAGGTCAATCCGACTCACGACTGATTTTTAAGAAGGGCGTATGTATTTTTGCATTTCACCAAAATTGCCTTTTTCAAATCATTGTAACTCGGAAACCGTTAATTGTACAAAAATAGCGTTCAGGAAGAAGTTGTAGGGAATCGATTGGACACTCAAAAAAATATATACACTGAAAAAATTTTTTGATTTTTTTCTCAATAATTACAAAGCAATTCGAAAAAGTGAAATAAAAAAAGCATGGTTTTCATTTTTTTGATAATTTTAGTTTTAAGTTATTAAAACCTACAGATTGATGGCTATCCCATTCGTGCCTTTTGAAAAATGAAGAAGTTACTGCTGAAACAGTTTACGGGTCTAGTTGTAATTCGGAAACCGTTCATCGTACAAAAATGGCGTCCAAGAAGAAATTGTAGGGAATATAGGGCACTCTAAAAAAATATACACTGGAAAAAGTATTTGATTTATTTTCTCAATAATTTCAGAATGAACCCAAAAAAATTATAATAAAAAAATATATTTTAAAGCTCTTACTTCAACCTACAAAATGAACTTCTTTCTGAACGCCATTTTTCTACAATTAACGGTTTCCGAGTTACAACGATTTGAAAAAGGCAATTTTGGTGAAATGCAAAAATACATACGCCCTGTAACTTAAGGTTTGCCATACTGAAGCCATGTGCAAAGTTTCATCCAAATCGAAGAAGGTCGATTCTGATTTTGTCACTTTTTCGTCTACTCATTCCTGGAATTACTCACCTTTTTTAATCCATCTAGTGTCATATTATTCATTACTTCCTATGTATTACAACAGGATTCATCAAAATACTACATAATAAAAAAATTAAGAGATCAGTTTTTTAGATTTCTTTTGCAAAATACCATAACATCTTTCATTTGAATCTAAGTTAGTGAAAATCGATTTAGTCTTCTATGCGAAAATGAAACAAACTTCGTCTTAAAAATTTTGACCACAATTCCTGTTACTTCCGGAACCGATATTCGGTTTATTTAACTTATATGAAATAGAAATTGAAATAGTTTTGAGACCAATTAAAAAAAAAACGGTTTCAATCCACCTAGTGGTGTAATGATGCCTTTCTCATATCAATCATACTAGCATATATAATACTGTGGTATTCTTCAAAATAATTTTCTTCGATTCTTAAAAGAATAACCGAGATCGGTTTGTTTGGCCGTCTACTGATAAAAACATCCAATTGGAGAAGATTTGAGGTCTATTTAGAAAACTTTTTACGGTTTTCGCCCTTCTTAGTGATGGTATAAAATATTTAACACACTTTACCTTATATTTCCGATTCCGGAAGTCGGATCCGGATGAAATTCAGGAAGAACGTATGGGACCACAGGACCTTTTATTTGAACCTAAGTTTGTGAAATTCGGTCGCGCCATCTATGAGAAAAATTAGAACATTTATAATATTTTTTCACACTTTTGCATTCACACTTTACCCTATATTTTCGGTTCTGGAAGTCGGATGAAATCCACCCCATAACTCCAGAACCGGAAGTCGGATGCAAATAATATTCATGAGCTTTTTATGGGACCACAAGACCTTTCATTTGAATCTAAGTTTGTGAAAATCGGTTCAGCCATCTCTGAGAAAAGTTAGTGCAACAAAACGTTACATACACACATACGCACATACACACACACAGACATTTTGAGTACTCGACGAACTGAGTCGAATGGTGAATGACACTCGGCCCTCCGGGCCTCGGTTCAAAAGTCGGTTTTCACAGTGATTGCATAACCTTTCTATATGAGAAAGGCAAATGGGTAATGTCAGAAACATAACTGGACGATGCACAGTGATGCCAAGTTGGCAGAAATCCAAAAAATAAATTTATATATTTCCTACAGTGTGTTAATTTATTTGAATTCTCAGATAAATGAAGGATTACAGTTTAAAGTATAAAAGTTTTTGAATAACAAATAATCTCTCCCAGGCGCGCATACAGACGGGTGTTTTAGGGGTTGAAACCCCCTCCGAAACTCAAAAAATTATTATATTATGAATACTTTTCTCTTTAAATATTTAAGTCAATTATAAAATGATTAATATTCAACAAACGACTTTTTACCCCAAAATTTTTCATATGATCATATACATATTTCTATTCGTATTGATCAACATGTTTTTAAACACCCCCCGAAAAAAATTTCTGGGTACGCGCCTGATCTCTCCATATCCTTTCAGAGATAGGGTAGTGTAAGCTTTCTTTTCATCCTTCCATACAAAATATATGGCGCAATGATGATGTTTTGGGATTAGAGTTCTACATAGGTAGGAAAGGGCTGCCACTGTTCAATAGTATTTGATCTTATAGCATTTTTTCTCTACTTTTCAAAAACCACTATGCGATCCTGCACATCTCTGCACTTTAAAGGTTATTTTTAATTGTTTGCGGGGTCGACTTTTGTAAATACTTTTGTCGGTGCGAGTAAAATTTAAATAAACGGCTATATGATAAATAAAATCAGGACATTTATAACATGCATAACATAAAACACCTGTATAAATGTCGTTATATAAATCTATTTATAATATATCAGGCGTTGGAAAAAATAGTATCGTTTATTCTGCTAAGTTTCACGATTTTTAGTTAGAGTATCATTGCAATACCGTTTTTCAAAGTATAGTCCATCGTTATGTACCACATTCTGTCATCTTTCTGGTAAGACCACGAAAGAAGACCACGTTTGAAAAATTCCATTTCCTCAGATTCGACAAATGAATTGATCCAATTTTCGGTGGTGTCGCAGTTTTTGAAACTGACCTGACAAGTTACGCGCCATGGATTGGAGCAAATGGCAACCGTATGGAACAATTTCTGATAAAAAATAGCGGCTGGGGCAGAACTTATCATTGCAGCGATTACAAAATAAAAACTTTTACAACTTTCGAAACATGGAGTCTTGCATTGTCATGAAGCAAAAATACTATGCCATGAAGATCTTCATATTGCGTCCGTTTTTCATGCAAAGCTCTGTCCAAACGCATTTGAGTAGCTCATAATAAATAGCGCCCAGTTGATCCCATCACATGCACTTTTTCTGTTGTCCGGAACTTTCTGGTAGTCCATATAACAAATTCCCAAATTTGAACCACGAAAACCACTTTATGCATGTTTGCTCAGTGTCATTTTTTCGTCATTTTTCATTTTACATAGTTTAATAAGATACTTTAACATAATAAAAATTCACTATTATTAGTAAAGTGGTAATATTCAACCAAATTTTAATTTGTACTTGTGTTTGTGTTCTTTCATCAAGTCGAAAAACTTAAAAAATGCAAAATGCAGAGCATTTTCCAACGTTAATATTTTTGTTAAAAACAGAAGAAAAAAACACAACAGTACAATAAACTAGATCAGTTGTATGTTACAACATATCAGAAAATAAAAATATTAAGATAAGCCCTTCTGGAAAAAAAACTGATGTTTTCAAGATATAAGGAAAAAGTTTTTTTCTCAGTGTATACATTTTCCAATCATTATTTGAAACATTAGTGAAAGCTCCTAATCAATCACGAAATAAATAAAAAAAACACAAGTTAATTTATTAAAAAAGTAGTCATTTTCCGGTCCGTAGCGATCGGTGCATCATGTCACTTTTAGGTGGATCGAATATTTTTTAATACATTATCAAGATTGAAATATGTATATTCAGAGACCTCAAATTATTAATAAAAAATCATCCAGCTGACGTTTATCGACGTATTTATGGTTTTTTTCAACTATTGTATGGAGAGGCATCACTGTGCGATGTGACGATGAGATGGGAATGTAAGACCTTTTATTTGATTCTAATGGTGTTTTCGTTTTTAAATAGTATTATAGAGGTTTAGTTAAGGTTGTACTGAAACCGTTCGTTTTTGCCAATTGCACTACATTAGTGCTACACTTTTTCTGCACCGATATCATTGGTGTACCGCTCATCAAAAATTCGGTGTAATGTAATTTGAGCAATGAAATCGTATATTGTAGTCAACAGTTACAGTTTATGTTTTCATTATTTTCGATCGGTTATCCACACCTTGCAGTGTTACACCAATGAAAAAACAAAAAACTTTTCAATCCATGGTGCAATGATGCCTTTGCTCATATTACTTATATTTTCAAAAACATCACTAGAAGATTCTGTCAAGATTTGTTTTTTCAGACCTGAATAAAACCAAAAACATTCTTTTGTATAAACTACCATCACCTTTACAATTTGTAAACAGTTATGCCAAGTTAATATAGATTTAAATGTGGCAACCTTGCATGCTATATAAAATTGAACAAAGCACACTGTGTGCTAGACGGTGGTGTTTTATTCTTCCGTACCAGCACGTACCGATGCGTACCGGGTTTGCATCATTTTGTATGATAGTTTAAAAGTATTGATACTCGTCGCTCTATAATTGCGGAATCGGCAGTCGGATCTATCTGAAACTGCACAGCATCATTTAAGATAGTAAGAGCTTCAATTTTTTTTCCATAAATACGTTTATTACATAGGCAATATACATAAGTTTTTCTTCGTCGTGGCATCCACAATACACAGTAGTTTAAACCTAATACATTTCGAATATCATATTAGTATGTTGGTACTCATTAGTTAATCTAAACACTGTTTTTATCAAGCGAGTTGCTATTTTAAATTACATTAAATAAAATACATTTATTTTGTACATGATCTTATAACTATTTCAGGGTTGTTTGTATCAGTTCACCACTTATATTCAATATCCTATAGTTGGCTATTGGTTGAACTCATGGAAGAGAAAACAGTCTAACATAAAATAAAATTTAAATTGGAACTCCAATGGATTTAATGAAATGATAAAGAAGTTTCATGTATGGAAGGTCACGACAAGCAAGAATGTCGCGAACTGGGACATTGGATAGTCTACCTTGGGTACGCAAGGAATTTATTAGTTGAGATCTGACATCACGATACTCCACGCATGTCCAAACAACATGGTCAATATCGCGGTAACCTTCGCCGCAAGCACAATGATTAGTCTCGGAAAGTCCAATTCGAAGGAGATGTGCATCTAACGTGTAGTGATTGGACATGAGTCTGGACATCACACGAAAGAAATCTCTACTCACATCCAGTCCCCTGAACCATGCCTTTGTCGATATTTTAGGAATAATTTAGTGCATCCACCGACCCAGATCATCTTTATCCCAAGAAGCTTGCCAGCTGGCAAGTGTTCTTTGGCGAGACGCGCTATAGAATTCGTTGAAAGCAATCGGTCTCTCATAAATCTCACCCTCAATAGCACCACGTTTGGCTAAACTATCGGCTCTTTCATTGCCTGGAATGGAGCAATGAGCCGGAACCCAAACTATTGTGATTTGATAATTATTATTCAATATGACGTTCAGGCACTGTTTTATTTTGCCCAAGAAAAACGGTTCATTTTGGCAAGCAGCGTTTGAGCGAATAGCTTCAATTGCACTCAGACTATCTGTGAAAAGAAAATAATGGTTTGGAGATAATGTGACGATTACACTCAAACTATAATGAACTGCTGCTAACTCTGCTATATAAACAGATGCAGGTTCTTGAAGCTTAAATGAGACCGAAACATTATTGTTGAATATACCAAACCCAGTAGCCTCTTCAATTCGTGATCCGTCCGTGTAAAATATTTTCTCAGAGTCAATATGCCTGAACTTACTTGTAAATATTTTTGGGATTTCCATCGAGCGTAGGTGTTCCGGGATTCCACGCACTTCGCGCTGCATGGATGTGTCGAAAAATAAAGTTGAGTCAGGGACATTTAGGAGGCTGACACGGATAGGGATATATCTTGAAGGGTTGATTTCCTGTGACATATGGTTAAAATATACTGTCATGAATCTTGTTTGAGATTGAAGCTCAACTAGCCTTTCGAAGTTATTAATAACCAGGGGATTCAGTACCTAAGAGCTTCAATTTGAATCATGATTTGAGAAAATCGGTTGAATCGTTGCCGAGAAATCGACGTTAGCAAGCGTTTTTTTTTAGATTTCCTTTACTATTACAGGTGCTTTCGGATGCGAAAACCGGAGACTAGTAGTCCCAAAGTAGATTTATATATCCACTTACTAACAAGGTCTGCCAACTAGACGAATTTACCAGTAAGTTTTAGAAAAATTAGAACCTAGTTTCGCCATTACTAGTAACAAAATACTCATGAAAATTTAAATCGCTTTATCGCGCTGATATATCGGACCGGTAGTCGTATCTGGATCAACTTTTCAGAGACTTTCTAACGAATTCCAAGACCTCTTATTTGCATCTTAATTTGTAAAAATCGGTAAAGAAATTCCAAAGAAAGTTGAGTGCGCATTTTATCGTAGATTTGCTCATGAAATTCCAGAACTGGAAGTCGGACAAAGATAAAATTCAAAAGCAAGCTATGGGATCATAAGGCCTTTCGTTTGAATCTAAGTTTGTGAAAATCGGTGACGCCATCTCTGACAAAATCGAGTGACATTATTTGTCACATACACATAGACATTTTGTGATCTCGACGAACTGAGTCGAATGGTATATGACACTCGACCCTCCAGGCCTTAGTTCAAAAGTCGGTTTTCACAGTGATTGCATAGCCTTTGTATATGGGAAATGCAAAACGCCATAAGTTTATGAAAATCGGTGTCGCCATCTTTGAGATATATGTGGATACCGGTAAAACTGATACGAGTTTATTTGATCATCAACTATCATGATCTTCCAACTACAGATGTTTTCTTAAACCAATTTGAAACAAATCGCTTATTAAACTAATCACCCTGTATCTCCGAAACCTGATGTTGAATTCGTTCAGAAAAAATCAGAAACATCTTAAGATATATTATTTGAATCTAATATGGTGGAAATCGATTCATCCATCCTTGGTCTCAGTGACATTATTTTCATTTTCAACCAATTGCGGAGTTGGTTTCAGATCCGAATAAAACTCGGAAATTTTTCAAGGAGCCCAAATACTATTGATTTAATCTGAGCTTGTGAAAAACTGTACAATGAACTTCGACAAAAGTTGATAACATTATTTATACTTTTTTGGATTATATCACTCTGTAATTTCGGAACAGAAAGTCGGATCCGATGAATCGAACGAACTTTTACAGGGACCATGAGGCCTTGATTTGAATTTAAATTTAGGAAAATCTGTGAAAAATTGACAAATTATTTTCATTTATTTTTAGGTGCATATTACCCTGTAACTCCGGAGCCGGAAGCCGGATCGAAATGAAGTTCATAAAATTTTCATTTTTATTCATCTATTAATTTAATCTGAATTTGTGAAAATTTGGGCAATAATTTGTGGGAAAATTCAGTGACATCATATTCTCTTTTTCTTTGCATATCACCCTGTAATTCTGGAATTGGAAATCGGATGAATCTCAAAAACTTAGTATAGGACCATCATAACTTTCATTTGAATCTAAGTTTAACAAAACTTTCATTTGAATCTAAGTTAATCAACACTCGGCCCTCCCAGTCTCTGTTCAAAACTAAGTTCTCACTGTGATTGCATAGCCTTTCTTTATAAGGAATTCTTGTTTTCTAAAAAAACACGCACACGCCATAGTTTAGTCATGATTCTGCAAAATAAAGAGATATCCTGCTGCTGCAGTCCGCATATACTTACTCAGGACTAAAAAGACGAACGCAAGTGCACTTTTGAAGCTTATTTGGCTAGGTTGATAAGGAGTCGGGTTGAGTTTTGGGGTCGGTTGGTAACTATTAGCGAAAGAACCATGATTAGTGCTTAGACGCGGTCTAGGGAGAATCAATGGGTCAGAAAGGTCATGCTGTAGGTGTGGGATTATCATAGAACACTTTCAGTGGACTACCTCGAAAAAGAAAATATCATTGACTGCAAGTATTCCCGGGAGCGTTTCAAAACGCTACTTACTGTCGAACGAAGGACTCCCAGTTACACCGGAAAATGTGAGTGAAGTGACAAAAATTATAATGAAAGATCGTAAAGTGAAGCTCCGTGAGATTGCTGAGATGACACAGATATCATATGGAAGTGTATTTACTATCCTTCATGAAGAATTGAGCATGAAAAAGGTTTTCTGCAAGTGGGTGCCGCGATTGCTTTCGATGGAACAAAAACACTCTGCCACAAGTCGATGAAAATAATGGCGGAATTGAACGAATTGGGCTTTGATCTGCTTCCCCACCCCCCATACTCGCCAGATTTACCACCCAGTGACTACTGGCTCTTTGCTGATCTTAAAATAATACTCCAGGGAAAAAGATTTGGCTCAAATGAGGAGGTCATCGCTGAAACTGAAGCTTATTTAGAAGTGAAAGATAAATTTTTTTATAAACATGGTATTGAAAAATTGAAAAAACGTTGGAACCATTGTATCACCCTAAAAGGTGATTATGTTGATGAATAAAAAAAATTTTGCAAAAGAAATGTTGTTTCCATTGTTAGTCTCGGGACTTATTGATCCATGTGTTAGATCCCTGACCTAAACTTTTTTCGTCTGCAAATTCTGAAGTTCCGTAAGAAGAATCTGCCAAAAAATATTTGATGTTCCAAACTCTACAGACCACGGCCAAAATTATGACGAAAAATGTCTTCAAAAGTACCTGCTGCCCTTCCTCGGCTTCCACGAACTCTGTTTTGGTTGGATGTGGCATCGTGCCATTACGTGAAACCGATGATGGAGTGGAACGAAACTACGAATACCGGTTTTGTTCCGAACTTGGAGTAATAGATTAAATCATAAAAGATAATAAACAGAGAAGGTTTACACAAAAAAACGACAAGAAATAGAAGAAAAAGTTGGTGAAAGTATGTAAGAAAGATGCTCAAGTGTTGCATAGGATTTTATGGGTGGAGTTAAGCCGGGCATTTAGCCTAGGAGAGGAGTTTGAATAAACCAACGTTGGAAAAACATAGCTAATAGATATGTGATTAATTATTCCCTGAGAGTTTCGAAAATATGGGAGGTAAAATTATTTTAGGGTGATTATTTTCATCTGTTGCATTTTTTTAAAGTCTAATATTAAAAACAATTCGTGTCAGCAAACCGTATGTCAAAGCTTTCACACACATTGACAATGGGTTAGCGGTGTTGGTTACATATTCCTGCTGACAAACAAAAACGGTATGTCTAAAAGTCATAGCTAGATTTGACTGTGCACATACCTTAACCAGTTTTTCTTCCTAGTAAGAGAGATAGTAATGATGGAAAATGTGACGGCTCATTTTAACCCGATTCCTTTTCGGATAGAAATGCATGGAAACGTAGTGAAGTTTGTACGATTGGGTGGAGAAGCTTCCTAATGGTTGTATAAATGTTCGATGTATGCTCCTTATTCAAACATGAGTTTTTGCATAAGTTAAAGAAAAGAGCACGATTTGTAGCACCGCCATTTTTAGCTAGCGGATTGGAATTGTTTTTTATATCAATCAACTTACTTTTTCGGTCGATACATTGCAAGCATATATCAAAATTTGACGAACGTTTGACAGGTTCGAACGATTCCTGTTTGAGAAACATATGATCTTTTAGTTTAATTAAAGCTTATTTGCGAGAGTATAATAATTCGAATTAACCTGTGACCGAAATGAAGAACCGAAGACGAATTGTATCCGATTGACAGTGAAATAATTATTTGATTGTTTCTTCTAAAAGAGGCAAATTCTCTGTTTTTATTAGAAAACCGAAGGAAGCAACTCGAATTGAATTGCTCAATCAAGTTGATGATGCTACGAGATTCAATAAACGAGTAACGATCCTAATACAAGCGACAAGAATTCACCTATTCTTCGTTGAATGAATTGGTTTCTATTAGTGAAGGTGATTAAAATTTTACGACAGGGATTTATCGAAGCCGAAGCAGTTCCGATGGGAGCAATAAATCCGTTAAGAGAAAAACGATACTTTCATTGACCTTTTGTTTGACCGACGATTTCGATTATCTAGCAGATTGATCACGGCCCTATGAGACTAATAATAACTTTGAACCAAGAACCGTCAGTCCAAAGGAGGTGTCCGGTAGATCCCGGTTGGATCGTAAATTAGCAGGTGAGCAGCCTCTCGTGAATAGCCAATAAATAAAAATAGGATCCGCGCCACTTTTCTTCCATACGAGCCACGGGTGCGTTTCTCTCGCTTTTTCCCCCGATGGGTCACTGCAGGGATCAGTTGATCGAAGCATGCATTAATTTGGGTTGTCTCACGGCATCACCATTCGACACGGGCTCACGAACGGCTTCCTCTCTTCATGCTGAGCTAAATGGAGCCGATGAGGAAAAGATGAGGAATCAAATGAATTTGTTTAGTGTAAAATATTTCAGCTGTAAAGTTTTACTGAAGTGAACGAAATTTGTATTTCTTATTGTGTTGAAAACAAAATTGATACTACTTATTACCATTATTTTCATTTAAATAAAAAATATCAACTTATTTACTCTGTCAATCATTGAAACCAATTCGAAAATCCAACACTGCCAGCAGGTATCTGTTCCACAACGGTACAGAAATCAATTTACGTCTCTATTCAAATCCGTTAGTGATGATTTCAGATGACCACGACTTGGCGATCTACCTCCCGCGGAGAAACGATAACTCCGGGTGATCAAATGACTTTTTAACGCGTCGTTGATGGCTCTATTCAAAATCGAACCCGAAAAGGTTTATTGCTTTTTTTATCTTTTTATGCAGCTACTGCTGAAAGCCTCGAGATCAGCTAATCTGTCAGATTCCCAAACTCTCGTGGGATTTTCGTGTGCGATGTCGTAAATGTCCATCATAGGTCTCAATACAATGAGCATAAATTTCGAGGAAAGTGTGCATCGCGACCGGATGGCGCCTTAAACTGACCTGCTGAAAGACCCTAAAAACTGACCGTTTCGATGCAATGTTTTTGTGTTCTATACACCAAGTAGCTACCGCTGCCGCAAATAAAAAAGAGTTGCAACGTGCAAAAGTAATATCGTTAAGCGAGCCATTAAAAACTAATAAGCTGACCGTACCGTAAGAAAGCTGCTTGTACGATGGACTTCGATTTTCACCATCGGCTAACTATGTAGTGGCAGCGGTTACCATTTTTTGCATAGTAGCAAGAAATGGTCAACAGTAATTAAGGCAATGGAATTATGTTATTAAATTAACACTTTTTTAATAAAATCTTACGGATGTAAATGCTGCAAATGTAATGGCAAGAAAAATGAGTTCACTCTTACGATAATAACTGAGGAGTTCGTAATACTTCAACCTACTGGTACTTCAACATCGGTCAAATCTGTTAATCCGCGACGCGACAAAGCAGACGGATATTCCCAAGACATTCCAACAGCAACAGCTACATATAATCCAGGTTTACTTTATTTGTATTTTTTTTTTCAAAATAATAATTATTGAAATATAGACTGTAAATCTGATTATTTTGCAAAAATAAAATCGACAATCGAGTGTGAATGGGAACTACAATCATGAAATTGTTATTTGAAAAATAAAACCTAACCAACAATTGTATTACTAGATTGATTTATAAAATTTACTTCGAGTTCAATTTTGTTTTTGCAAATAATTTACAGTTGTACACTTGTAATATTGTAATATTGCTTTGTAGTAACAAAAAAACATCAGTACCTAAAGGGTAAAATAGAAAAAATGACATGCAAATGCAATTATGTAATGAAAACCGCGGAAAAGCTTGAGCAGAGACAAGACTCGAACCCGTAGCTAGCTCCTATCCGGGGAAATTGTTTTACAAACTAAACTACTCTGCATGTGAAAGACATGAAGAAATCGCCTAATTGACTAGAAGAACCGAGCATGCTTCGCTGTGCTCGAGTGCAACGACATTCAATTATAGTCATATCTCTATGGCAACGCCTCCGCCAGCCATCGACTTACAAGTCTACCTTCACTCTCTGCTTTGCCGGCAGTCGCTGATTCAAGATTTTGTTTTAGTCTCTTTCGCTGCTAATCCTGTGTCCTCATTAGATACTGATCAAATTTAAAACTAGTTAAAGACAGCTCTACGTCTTAACAAGACTAAAACAAATCATTCAAAATAAAAGTTTCAGTGTAAATTTTTAATTGTTTCACTGATCATTGAATCATTGAAACTTTGAGCTATCATAGCTCAGTTGTTATTTCACCAATTTCGATAAATTTTTCACCCTCGAATTTTGTGAAGTTTGTAGATTATTTCGAGTATATCATTATTGACGATCTTTTAGGAAAAACTAATGAAAATCAGATTTTTCCCGTTCCAAGTTTTTTTTCAAGCTCAAAATGTGCCCTATCTGCATTCATGCGGCACCTGCATCGCGAATCGGATATTGAGAACTTCAACTTTACCGAGTCATAACTTTGTTGTTAGTCAACCGATCTTCAAAATTTGTTCACCATTCGAAAGGTAGTACTTCCAGAAATAAAATGCACTGAAAAAAATTAAAAATAGGAATGTTTACTCAAAGTTATAATGAAAACTGTAGATAGATGACCTAAGAAAAGGTGAGACTCTTTACAATGATCGTAAATATCTCGAAATTCAAAGCGATGACCTATATATTTTTACTCATCATTCGATTGCTAGTGATACCAGCTACAATTTTTGCTCAACTACCATTCCTGCACAATCAAAAGAAAAAATTAAAAAATCGATAAATTCATAAATATATATAACTTAAAAATTAAAGCTATGACATGAACATTTTTTGATTCAGAATATTGGAATCACTACGAGAAACAATGTATTGATGACCAAAATTATATATCCGTTCAAAGGATTTCAAAAAATTTGGTACAAATACAGATAATTTGTATTAAAATTTTAAATTTCATGACATATATTTTTTATTATTTTAGTTGAAAATTTATTATGAACAAAACTTACAAAAAAAACTGAAACTTGGATTTAACCGAAAATTTTAAAAATTTCAGTAAATAACCTAAAACTCTAAAAATAGTTATATTTTTGTGTTGGACAAACGATCTAAACAATTTTTATGCACAACCCAAACGCAATTGATAACTACTAAAATTCTGATTTTGTTGTAGGTTTGCCGTAGAATCTCAAAAAATAGGTAAATGATCGGAAATTTTAAAATTTCCGAATTTAATTGCATTGTACAGTGGTCCGGATCCACAATTTAGGGGGACAAAAACATTTGTGGCTTAACCTTATACTTTAGAGCTATGATGTCTTCAAAACAAATGATCAGTGAAGATAAGCCATATGTCGATGTACATGGTATTAGGGTGGCTCTTATTATTAAGGTGATCCAAAATTTATTTTCTGGATGTACTGAGATAGAGGACTACATTCTTCAGCAAAATTGTAGATAAACTTATATCGAGCAGCTTTGCTGAGGACACCATAGTAGTATCTGCAACGGTTTTAGTGTTACAGCTATTTTTAAAGAGCAACTTAGGGTGTTCCTCAAAAAAACAGATTTTTTGCTCTAGCATTTATATTTTTCTCTTTTCGTATAGGTATCATTGAACATCTTTTAGAGTTTGTTAAAACCAATTTTTAATGACTGGCGTAATCAGGTAGCGTTTTCTGAACCGAAGTTATGAGCAAAACTAGTTCAAAAACAGGTTATTTTTAAACTGCTATATCTAACATTGAGGCAAACGAAAAAAAAATCCGTTTCTTGTATTTGACAGAAAATATTTTCGAGCATGTTTATAAAAAAAAGGCGGAGGAGATATTTTTAAAAAAATTTTAAATTATGTTCATACATTGGGTTTTTTCATTGAAAAATATTCGCATCATGTAAGTCATTAATTAGCTATATATGAAAATAAGGTATTTTTGTCTTCTAAAGTGTCAAATTAATTCAAGTGCATATTCGGGAAGAAATCGTTCTGCATTCTTCGGGGAATGCAGAATGGTGTAGCTTTTGTAAAATCTCTAAGGCCTCTCGGTGGTTGGAGGTTTTATCAACCGTGCATTTTGGCACCTGCAGATCGTTCAGCATCCTTTCGGGGATGCAGGACGATTTATCTCTTTATGTTTTGTGCTGTTTTCCCACCTCACCCAATTCCCAATTCCCTTCCATGTTCTTTTTATCCTACGGCACAGCTACGGCAAGGCACGAATCTCCAGATATCTAGGGGAACATGCCACTTGAGCCAATTAGTTCTGATAACATAGGTGTAGGGTTTCATAGGTAACATAGGTGCAGCATTCAAACGAAGAGGTTGTTTTTCGAGACGAAGACAACTGTAAGCTGCAAATAGATTGGTTGGTTGGTGCTTATCGCAAAGGCTACTGCAAAGCCAATATTCGGGGCGATTCCAGTTTCATAAGTACCTGAAATAGTGGAACTCACTTCACTGAGAAAGATGGCCTAACCGATTTGAGAACTGGTTCATTTTGTAGGTTACACTAGTTCATGCACTAGCTTTCATGTTTTTTTTTTCAAAAATCAAACAAAACTGTTTGAAGAATACATTTTTTATATGAGAATAAGAGAGACATGAGAAAGGCATCATTACACAACTAGGTGGATAAAAAGAAGTTTTACTTAATTTCGTGTGATTTTTTGTGCTAAATTCAGAATTCTACTTTTTCTGAATTGTTTACTAATTTTCGAATTCGATACATTCCGAAATAATTCTAAGATTGTGATATTTAAATTTTAATATTCTATCGATTATAATTGATGTTGTTTAGGATAGCGGAAAATTTAAGATATATGTTTTTGTTCTTAATTGCTTGTAAAACAAAAATCAAGCAATATTTTTTTTTAAATTGTGGTTAGTTTCTTTTGCCATGGGTTAGTATATGAAATTCATATAATTTTCCGTTATATTTCTTATTGTACAAAGCCATTGAAATAATTTAAATTTTTTTTAAAAAAATATATGTCATAAAATTTTGTTTTTTTTTTTTTGGCAAAATTTTCCCAATAATAGAAATTCTCTGTATTTGTACCAAATTTCTTGAGATTCTTTGAACGGATATATAATGTTGATCATCAATACATTGTTTCTGGTAATGATTCCAATATTTTGAATCAAAAAAATGTACATGTCATCGCTTTAATTTTTGAGTTATATACAAACATGTGAAAAAAAATGTAAAATTCAAATATATATATAAAATCATCGATTGATTCATGTTTTCTTTTGATTGTGCAGGAATGATAGTTGAGCAAAAATTGTAGCTGGTATCACTAGCAATCGAATGATGTATAAAACTATATAGGTCATCGCTTTGAATTTCGAGATATTTACGATCATTGTAAAAAGTCTCATATTTTCTTAGGTCATCTATCTACAGTTTTCATTATAACTTTGGGTAGACATCCCTATTTTTCGTATTTTATTTTTTATTAATGGTATTTTTCAGTGCATTTTATTTGTGGAAGTAGTACCTTTCCAATGGTGAACAAATTTTGAAGATCGGTTGACTAACAACAAAGTTATGACTCGGTAAAGTTGAAGTATCCAATATCTTCTATGCGACGATTATGCCAAAGGAAAGAAAATTGGAAAGCAGATAGGGCATATTGGGCGCGTGAAAAAAACTTGGAATGGGAAAAATCAAATTTTCATTGATTTTCCTTTACCAATCGTCTGCTACAAAGTTTCTACAAATCTACGATCCTCACAAAATTCGAGGGTATAAAATTTATTGAGATTCGTTGAAAAACAGCTGAGCTATGACATCTCAAAGTTACCGTTCCAACTTTTTTTGAGGCTTGGTATTTGGAGTGTTAAAGATGATTTCATGCAAATGTTGGCCGTGGTTCCGCTTTAGATGGCCCATGTGCAAGATTCCAAATTTGGTACACTCTCTCCAACATATCGGCCATTTATTTCAAGAATAAATGCTTCAATATTGGCTTCCAGTACGTCAATCGTTGCTGGTTTATCCTTGTAGGCATGAGCTTTAACATGACCCAAAGGAAATATTGCAAAGGCGCTAAATCACACGATCTAGGCGGCCAACTGACGAGTCCAAAACGAGAGGTAAACTGTTCACCGAAGGCGGCTCTCAATTTGATCATTGTTTTGCGTGCCGTGTGGGACGTGGCACCGTCTTATTATAAACCATTTGTCAGGCATGTCCAATTCATCCATTTTGGTCAAAAAAAATCGTCATTCATCACATCATTTTACTGAGGATCGGAAGGTTGGAAGTGGAGCAAATCGAAAAATTTGCTCCCGAAAAATGGACAAAAAGTTGGCAGCCATCATTGATCTAATCTCAATCTCAATCTGAAACAAATAACCGGTTTGTTGAATAGCAGTGTGCCATCTAGTGGCTAGTTTAATGACACTCGGTCATTACGGTGTTAACGTTTTTTCGGTGACAGTGCGCCATATAGCTGCAAATTGCAGAAGCCAATTCAACCATTTATGTTGGTTGAAAACAACGTGCTTTTCTCTAATTCAACTAAAAAATTAATTAAATGGAAATGAAGTGTGCCCTAACTAATAAATGACAGCACGTTTAATTGGTGAATTCAACTAAAAAAATAGCCATTTCAATAAATATTTTATTAATAATAAGGGAATGAGAATTAAGAAATTTAAATTAACAAAAGTAAGATTTTTTAGTTATCTTAAAAAATAACTAACTATAAAACCAGAAAATCAACTAATTTTTTCGCCAAAATGCTGATTTAGGTCTTTCCGTGTATATTTTAATAGATGATAAGATTTTTTTTGTAGGTGACACCTTTGTACTCAAACTAACCCTATTGATTTTATTATCGGCATTAAAAAGAACCATGTTTCCAGCAATATTACTGTGGGCGTAGTTCGTTACCTACTAATAATAGTGTGAAACAAGCTCCGGCGTAACAACACATAGGGCTATCGTATCAATAGTCATATCATTAGTACAGTCGCCATGTTATTTTATCTATTACTCGAATTCCAATCAACGAATGGATGCAATATCCTTGCTTCTGCTCTAAGAAGCACAACCACAGCAAAAAAAATTTTTAAAATTGCTGTAATGGCAACGCAAAAACTCGAAACTATTGCTCCTATTTTCATCTTACCCTCAAAGTCTATCTATCGAACAGAGACAGTAGATCTCACTCTAACTAATGGTTTTCGTATGAGACATGACTACTGGAGCTGGGATGAACCGTTGCCCTATATACCGAGTGTCATTAAACCTTGTTTATGTTCTATTGTTGTCATGTGGTAGCTAAGTGTCATGGACGTTGTACAAATGTTGATGAAAATTGCTCATCAAAAAACCAATTGATTAAGCATTAGACATTAATTTAAAACTAATACTACAACAATCACTGCGAAATAGCATGTTCCACATATTTTGTATATCAAATGCATTGAAATATTCGGTTAGTGTTTGAGTTCTGTAAGTATTTCAACATAGCAAATTATATGAAACATCCGCTATAATGATGGGTGATGAAATATAAGTAACTCAATTAAACATATCCCTCATTACTTTATTTTAATCAACCAACTATCTTGTTGTTATAAATCCCGAGTGCATTAAATGTATTATTAGTATAAGGAGATTTTATTTTCAAGCATCAATCCAACCAATGTTAGCAGAGAAGTGAAAATAATGTTGCTCAATTAATTTACTCAAAGGAACGAAATAAAGTAAGTCATTCCAATGTTAAGAAAATATAGGATTTAGCTATCGCTTGCTCTGAAAGGATACCCTCTTCGTATGCTACTGAATTGAATATTCTTTTAATTGATATTGATATCATTAAGGCGTGGAATGGAGGATCTGTGGAATAAAGTCAGCATTCATCTAAATTTCTTGGCTGTTAAGATCGCACGATATATTGAGGTCGGTTTGTGGCTACAGGGACCCGAAGGTGGAATGGTGAACGAACGAGCAAGGGATCGGTGATCAAAGCGAAGATGCAAAAACAACTACAGAATGAAAGATTGTTATCGATTCATTCCGGTCTTCAGGATGTTAAATTCATGATTAGTCTTTTTCAACTCATTGATGAGTTGAAAATATAGACTTGTTTTCTCGACTTCAGCAATGAACTCGAATGAATACGAATCTAATCATTCATCCATTTGAGGTTAAGGGGAAAAAATATAACTAATCTGCACGTACCGTGCAACTAATAACCTTACAAAAGACTATCGGCAACACTTGAAGAGACCTGCTAATCACCAGTTCATAAGCAATCAGGAAGTTGCCCTCTGGAACGATTCTGCTAT
Source organism: Malaya genurostris (assembly GCF_030247185.1). Classification (NCBI taxonomy): domain Eukaryota; kingdom Metazoa; phylum Arthropoda; class Insecta; order Diptera; family Culicidae; genus Malaya; species Malaya genurostris. The sequence goes on along the minus strand of NC_080571.1, from coordinate 236,112,070 downwards.
CGTGAACATCTTAATTAACGGAGTTTAGCTCTGGACATATTGGAATGGTCATATTTCCTAGCATTGGTTGAAATCGTTCACAATTTGATCAACTTGAAACACAAAGTGTAGCCCCCATATTACCGTGTGCGATATTGAATTCATGCACTGCGTCAATTTGTCTTTGAGTTACTGAACCGCTAACCGTCCCATAACCCACATACTTTTTTATGACGCTTGTGATTACTTCGTACTTCGAGCTTGACTTATTTTATGTCTGAAACTATTTCGGAGCATCTGATAAGACCAAGCAGCTTTGCATTTGTAGCAGGGGTACATTTTTATTATCACAGCGGTTCCATCGTTTGAGTCCCTTAGCCAATTTCTGTTGAGATGTAACGTAACATGATTGCGAACCGTTACGACAAAGCGAATCGGTCGAGCGAACTCTTTCCTATTTTGCACTGCCTATCTACGCAACGTAGTAATTTTATGCATGCAAAACGGGGCAGGAACAGCATGCCAGTGAAAGCCCGAAACATTCCCTAGCGCCCCAATCGTCGGCGACTGCGAGGCAGAACAACAAGTGCAATATTGAGCCAAGTGTTCCATTTCTGATTGCATCTGGCACAGCAGATGGTTCCTGTCCGCTGCGGTACAGTGAGCTCCAGATACCCATCTTCATTTCTTGCACCAGCGAAGCTAATAAGCCACCAACCGAACCATTTCAGGTAGTAGTTAATGCGCACTACTCTGTTGTCAGCTCTCGGTGGTGGCTGCCGTCTGCGATTCGCACCAGAGGAGTCAGCCCCGAAGACTGTTGCCTCGAAATTATGAAATAATTACCGAACGGTTTATTTATATCTTTCTCTATAAATCGCAAACAGCAATTGTAAATTGCCTGATGTGATGCAAATGGTTTTTCTAGATGAATGTGGTGAATGGAAAAGTTCTTGTTCCAGCAAAGAATTTTGCTTTGAAACAGAGAAGAAATATTGAAATTTTACATTTCAACCTATTGGGCTTTAGAACATGGGTGTAGGTGAGAGTAATGTTATAGAAGATGTACAACTGAATATTAACGCAGTAGAAAATAGGAATTGCTTTTTGGGTAACTGGGATCTGCGCTGATTAACCCTGGCGTTTCACAATCGATTTTTTTGTCGTGAATACAACTTACTTTACTAATCGAGATATCTCTTGTTGTATTTAATGCAGTAACATAATTTTTTGTCCATATCATCGGGAATATGTTCAGCTATTCATAATAAAATTTACAGTTGTGTGAGATAATCACAAATTTAACTCAAAAATGTTTGTTATGAACAAGCATTAAGGTGAAATTAAGTACCAAAATAAGGCGCGTCAAATTTCAGACGCATGAGTTGAACGAATCATCGCACGAATCGTATCGAGCAAAACCGGCACATAAACATAAGGAATATTTTCAGTGGTTGAATGCAGTGGGCTTACGAAATATAAAACACACTTTTGACCTTTTTTATGAATATAAAAAAATAGGTATACAATTCGCTCAAACTTTAGAAAAATTTTCCGAGGCCCGGAGGGCCGAGTGTCATATACCAATTAATTCAGCTCCATGAACTGAACAAATGTCCGAGTGTGTATGTGTGTGGGCCTGTATGTGTGTTGTCAGCAAAGAGGTCGAGATCTCAGAGATGGTTGGGTCGATTTTGATCAAATTAATCGCAAATGAAAGGTCTTCCCGTCACCCTGAACGCTATTGAATGGTTTTTAGATCGGATGTTTACTTTTTGAGTTATAGAAGTTTTATGTCAAAATTTTCAGTTTTTTGACTGTATATATCACATTTGACCTTAGAAAAAGAATATGTTTCCAGACTTAGATTCCGCACGGTAATAGCTATACAACAAGCCATAGATTGTCAAAATCCGTCCATTTTCAACGGAGATATCGATTTTTCTTTGTAGACGGCTTTTCTCCTTATTCCAGTAGTTCTCCTTATTCCAGACTGTGTACAGCATCTTTTTCATGGCATTTTGCTTCGGACCGATTTCAGCACGGTTCATTTTTGGCAACATAATCGTTCGAGTATGACATGTATGTTAAACTAGATGATGGCAGCATTTTCAAGTTGAAGGTTATTCCATAATTATTTTGACTACTTACCGTAATACATGCTGGAAGAACATAACTCTCAGACACCATTCGACTCAGTTCGCCAAGATCACCAAATGCGTGTGTGACAAATAATTTCATTCAGTTTTCTCGAAGATGGCCTTTCTCTACAAACTCAAATATATAGGAAAAGTAATATACTCCCAAACAATGTTCCTGAATTACGTTTGAATCCGACTTCTGATTGCGAAACCACAGGATGTGATTCAAATGAGAGGTCTTAAAATTCTATAAAACATCTTAATTTTCAGTCAGATCCGACTTCCGATTTAGGAGATACAGGGTGATTAGTATAAAAATGTTCATTTCACATAAATAAATCAGGTTTATCGGGTTTGCAGATTTGAGTAGTCGATTACCAAGTGACTTTATTTCAGTTTTAGTGGTATTCAGTTTTCGATTCGGAAGGTACCCACAAATTAAATTCGCACTACAATTTCTCAAAGATTCTACACACTCCTCAGGTGAAGTTAACTGATTTCGGCTACACCGATTTTAGGATTCCGGTTCCAGTATCGAAACGTTTCTCAAAGCTCGAACATTTCCTCAAAAAGGCCAAATCGAACTTTAAAAACAAAAATTCAAATTATTATATCGTTTATCGTTTAACATTCAAATTAAAGGACTTACGGTCCCATACAAAATTGGTGAATTTTATCCGATTCTGGAATTACAGGATGATGAGTTTTAAAAATTCATACAGATATAGAAGATGTAAATTGTTTGGCGTATTAATTTATGGCCATACGAATCATTTTGGGTTATGCTGGTTCCTGAATACCGACTTTGGAAGTAATTAAATAATGACGAAAAACTCTAAAGTGGAACTTACTTCGACATCTCATGGAATGATCAATCGATTATCACACGTTAAGATTGGAATTCGATACGATTTGCAGTTTCGAAATTACAGAGTAATGAATGAATAAAATCTCAATTTGCCGTTTAAAACGACGATATTTAAAATAATGTCATGAGAACTAAAACACTGAAGAATATCCATGCAAAAAACACATGCGGAATGATAAAAAAAAAGGTATCATCTCACTGCTAGGTGGATTAAGCACGTTTTTACCTATGTATTTTAATTGACTAATATGCGGAAGATGCATATGTGCACGTTGTTTAAGATGGCCATTTTAGACTTTCAATTTATAATTAAAATGCTTTAATAATTCATGTTCTCGCCTATTGCGAAATTATTCATTCTTTGTTACACATAAAAATCTTTGGCATGATGACAATACATCACCTAACTGTATGTATTTTAATGAAAGAACTGAATAATATTCAAACAAGATCGTTTTTATAAGGAACTAGAACTGGCTGCATATCATATCTGTATATCAGGTGTACAACTTTGCTTCCGCCGTTTTCCGATAGGTGGCTGTACCGGCTGAGGCTGGTTAAAATACATAGATGATAATGCCTTTAAAGTGAGTGTGTACAGTGCCTAACGAATTGTCATCGACGTTTTAGTGACAGTTGTTCTTGTTTTCGTATTATTCACGCTCGAAAATGTCTGTTTATGTGCCCAATTCTCGCCATTTGCGGGAAGTTTAACTTTTCTATTACAATTCGAAAAAAATGCAACTGAAGCGCATCGAATGCTTTCAGGAATTTACGGTGATGCTGCTCTGAGTAAAAGAACGTGTCGGGAGTGGTTTCAACGTTTTCAAAAAGGTGATTTCGATGTCGAAGACAAACATGATGGTGGAAGAGAAAAAACCTTCAAAGATGAACAACAATTTACTACGAGCTCTTAAAACCGGGTGAAACCATCACAGGAGATCGCTACCGAACGCAACTGATGCGCCTTAGTCGCGCGCTAAAAGAAAATCGGCCACAGTATCAAGAGCGACATAACAAAGCCATCCTCCAACACGACAATGCTCGGCCTCACGGCGCAAAAGTGGTCAAAAAGCACCTGGAAACCCTGAATGGGAAGTCCCCACCCGCCGTATTCCCCAGATGTTGTCCCTTCTGACTTCAACCTATTCCGTTCGATGGCACACGGCCTGGCAGATCAACATTTTCAATCCTTCGAAGAGTTGGAAAAATAGATTGCTTCATGGATAGCGTCAAAACAGGGCTCCTTTTTTTTGAGCCGGGATCCGAAAATTTCCGGAAAGATGGGAGAAAGTTGACGGACAATACTTTGAATAATACATCTGTAAGCACTTTTTCGCAATAAAGCTTTAAATTTTGGAAAAAAACGGCGGAAGCAAAGTTGTACACCTAATACAAGTGAATAATATATTACCATTTCCCATACATTTTTGAAGGAATTATAGATACTTTTTGTCCAAGCTTGGCGAGTTAATATCAATAATTTATACTTTAGAGTTCTTAAATACGGTTTGAGGATATTCTTTCAAATCGCTATACAGTTTATATTTTCGAGGCGGGTTTGACAAGTAAGTTATTGAAATTAATGTGATATTTAATCCCAACTTAAATTAAGAAATCCTAGATGGCCAAAAACGATTTGTTGTGGATTTTTCAATATATGAATGAATTTGAACATTGCATTTTTAAATTAATCGGTCTTTTTCCCTACACAAGTCCATACTTTTTTTCTTTAGTGTATTCCGTCTTATAGTTGTACCGTCACAATTACGCAAGTGACGCATTGAAAGTTTGCGAAACTTACACAATAAGTTAACTAGTACATCCGATTATCGATACTCGAAAGTGTGGAAAAAGCATGTCAGTTTTATTCGTATTCACATCATCCAATTATGTCTCTGACACTACCCTCTCGCTTTTTTCGGTCTGGCATAAGGAAATCGACCATTTCTAAACGTATAACCACATCACCACTCATCACAAGTGTTCTGAGACGTACAATATTCCCGTAAAATATTCGGTGATTTTCAGCGGTAGAGATGGTAAGTTCAAGTCGAGTCGATCCCTTGTCGCCATTTTGAATATGGGCGAACGAAATTATTCCACTGCAACAATACACGCAATTGCCTTGTTTACTATTTATACGACAAACTAGCGATCTGTCCGGGATAAATACGAATTATATTGCCTGAGTGGGTCTCTATCTTTCATATATATTTTCTGTCGAATTGGTTGATCAGTCTGTCGAAGTCGTCAAATGGTGAGATAACTAAGTCCTCACAAGTTCCTATCTCATTCCTCCCCGTGTGTCTATGATGACATTTGGTCAATAGAACGGCTTCGACTGGGTGCTATCGCCTTCTGCGTTAGTAGCAGAATGAGAGGGTGCGAATTGACTCATAAGTTAAAGCCCATCCTAAAGTGCAATGTTTATCATAGTATATTACAACATATGATTCTGTTGTTTATTACATCATGTATTATTATTATTATTATTATTATTATTATTATTATTACTATTATTATTATTATTATTATTATTATTAGAAGAAGAGCGTAACTTACACTGGCACATTAACTGTTATATTGTATCATAGCATATTATTTCATATATTATCGTCTTACATGTTTTTTTGTCTTTTATGTTATTATATAATATGTTGTATGGTATTATACTGCATTGCATTATATCATATTATATTGTATTATATTATATTATAGGGTTTATTATGAGTAGTACCACGTACATCTGCGCAAAATATAAATTTGTTTTCCTTATAAGTTATCATTTTTAAAGTAATCTTTTAACTAAATATCAAGGTCGTCACAAGGTGAGCTTGGTCCTCACTGGTTCCTGTTTCATGCTTACACGTGTGTCTGTGGTGACAATTGGTCGATGGAATGCGTTGATGGCAGAATGAGAGGATGAGAAATGACATATAAATTCAAGTAATATAATATCATAGCATATCGCAACAAATCATTTTATTCATTCTATTAATTATTATATAATTCATTGTACTATATTATATTGTTTTTTATTATTATTTTCATTATTATATTTATTGTTATTATTATTAATTTGTCATCAATAATAACATATATTATTTTTATAGATGTGGATATTATCATTGTTATTAGAAGAGAAATATTCTACTTCCTGTAGTATTGCGAAGATAGAAGAGCATAACTGACACTCTATATTAACTGTTATTTTATATATTGTTTTATAATATATTATATTATATTGTATGACATTGTATTATATGTATTATATTATATTATGTTATATTATATTATTTTGTAATCTATCATCCATCATTTTATGTTATATTAATTTCATTACACTATGTTTCATTGTATTTATCAATATAAAACATTTATCACGGGGACGTAAAGAGGAGGGAGCATCAGGGCGTCGGACGAATTGATGACTGGACGAGGGATTGTGGATAGCCCGCCCAAGTCACTTGAAGGAAACTTGTTTCCTTCTGAAGGTTTGAAATGAGTCTGACGCGCCCTTCTCAAACAAACCATCAGGCGGGTTGAAGCATGTATAGCGATATGCTTCATCCATGCACTGGATATTATGGTTGGAAGAGCATCTTTTATTCCCGCGGAATACGAGTAAGTTACTCTACTTACATATCCGCCCAACCCTTTTTGTTCGCTTTTCGGTAACAGCTATAGTAAGAAGGTGAATGGATGAATCATATCGGAGCTACTGTAAGTCTACCCGCATCCACTGGCAAGTCCTTGAACTGATGGTGGCTTCACTTCACATCACATCACATTACAATGGGTCGATCAGTATGTCGAGTATGTGGAAGTAGATCATGCCAAGACAAGTTCAAAAATAAATAATCTAAAAAAACAAGCAGACAACTATTGTATTCATTTCTCATTGTCAGTGCACCTTAGTTTAGAGCTTAATGGGCGTCAATTAAAGTAATTCCATATTCCTCTCTCGGTAACCGGCTCTCTAGAGATTGACAACAACGAAATACTGTATAGTTATTGATTTGTGTTTTAGTCTTTGTTAAGACGTAGAGCCGTCTTGAGCTAGTTTTAAATATGATCAGTATCTAACGGGGAAGCAGATTGGAAAAATGACATGCGAATGCAACTATCCCGGGACTAACTTCTAATCGGGGAAATTGTTTTACCAATTATGGGTAGATATAAAACACAAATCGTTGAAAGTCAATCGAAGGTTTGATCATCTTCGATATATTGTGTTCGGGATCACAATTGTCACCGCTGCTCTACCTACACACTAAAGAAGACCATTAGGTATAGATGGTGATACTATATGTTCCCCCGTAGATAGCAAAAATAGATAAAAAAAAATGTCGGATCAGTGTCGGCGGCAAAGTAGAAGTGAAGAAGAATGGACTTGCGATCGACGTGATATGTGCGTTTCTGTTGAATTTGTTTTCGGACTGTAAAGTTGAATGCCGTAGTGATCAGGTACAGCGAAGCATGCCTGGTTTTCGTCTAGCCAATTCTCTTCATGTGTTAACATATGCAGGGTAGTTTAATTGGTAAAACAATTTTCCCGGTTAGGAGTTAGCTACGGGTTCGAGTCTCGTCTTCACATGTCAATTGTCCGATCTGCTTCTCCATTAAATACTGATCATATTTATATAATTGATGCAAAAACCGAAAAAATCCTTCCCCTTAATTCTTATTGATTTCCGCATATTCTGGATAGACACTCAGAACACGGAGAATACAAGTAGTAGACGAAATGTGCATCTGTTCAGAATGCAAAGGAAAATAATAGAATTGATGGTAATTACTTTTTTCAAATTTTTGCCTTATAAAGTGTGCTATTCAAACACACAAATAAAACAATTAACTACTAAAATACATTACAGTTCGTGCTCGCATCTCATCAGACACAGTCGACAATTGCTTACGGTCGAGAGGATAGAAACAAAGACAATACAGTGTAGTGAACAATAGAGTGTACGAAATGGGCAAATACGATTTAACAAAGCCTGAAACTTGGCCTACAAGACCAAATTCAATTTATATTGATTTTAAACGCTGCAAAGTTAGACCAGCAGCAACCGAAATTGAAATCTTGCTTGAGGAACGAATGCATCTAAACGTTACTGATGTAAGTGAGATTCAATTCAACAAGGCGTCTAACTGTGTGTACATTATGTTCAAACGTGAAAAAGATGCAATTGCATTTGCTTCGGTTAATAACGGGTACACAGTATTGATCATGACAATGTTAGATATAAAATCCCTGTGTACATGGTGGACATAGAAGTACGCGTGCATGACCTTCCCCCGCAGACCAGCGATGGGTATGTTCGGGAAAGTATGTCGCAGTACGGTGAAGTTCTTTCCATCTAATGGGAAGTATGGCGAAATTTTTCCCCGGTATCCGGAATGGCGTGCGAGTGGTACGTATGCAACTACGTAAAGCAATTCCATCTTACATCATTTGTGATCAATACGGGATACATTTGTGTAAAACGCTGATTACGTATGAAAATCAACTGGTTACATGTCAGTTTTGAGAACAACCTGCACACTACGGCAAACCTTGCACTGAAACTGCAAAAAGGATACCTTCAAACAAAAATAAGGACAACCGCCCAACAACGGAAACAAGTGAGCGCAGTACTCCTGTTGTACCATCAAACCCACCAGCAACTGCAATTAATGCACAACAAGGCGCGTCTACAGCAACTAACAACCAACCCAAGAATGCGCATTACAATGAAAACGAAGAAAAAACGGAAACCAACAACGATACCACCGATGCGGCAACGGAGGACTAGATGAGCCACGAACAAAGTGCCCCTCACTCATCGCAAGATAAAAATGGAAGCTCCTCTCCCCCTAGAAAAAGGGTGACAACGAGATCCAACGGTAAAAAAATTATTTTATCTAATAAAAACATGGCTCATTCGGCCACGTAAAGCTTGTACGCAAAATGGCCTGAATAAAAAAAAATTTATAAAAAAAATAAAATACATTACATTTCATAAAAATATTGCCAATGTAGTTTGGTTGTTACAAATCAAACGCCTGTTATGAACAAGTTGTCATTTAAATTTTCGTAGATTATTCGAATACTATGGTTGTCCTTAACATCGCGTTTTAAGTGTCCTATCTAAATGGAATGCATAGGACGCTGATCTTATCAATTTAAATTTAAAATAAATGTCACGTGTTTACCGAAAACCGTACCATATGAGTTAAAAAATTATCCATTGAAGGATACTCACGGTTATAAGAAAGACTATTTTGCAGTCAAATGATTCAAACACGTTTAACTGTTGGTATGAAGGCCAACAAAAGTCTTTTAAGGGGATTAGATATATAAAACCTAACAAAAACACTGTCCACAAAATCAGAGAATGTTATAAGTCAAGCATTCGGTTGATTTTCTTACTGAACTTTAGATGCATTTTGTAGTTGTAGTTTTTTAGATGCATCCTTCAGCTGTTAGGAAGAGTGTAAATGCCAGCTTCCTGTTTTTTAAATTCGTGGACAAAAAGTGGGTTCCTTTCCCCACCTTTTGAGACGAATCACCATTATGACGACTTTCATTGCGACTGACGCCAGTCATTGAAAAGAGACTCCCATGAATCGTATGGACAAAATGCCTGTTTTTATAAGCGAAGTGTCCAGGAATAATTGATCATCTAGACATGTGAAGCCAGACCATTCCAATAAAGCAATTAATAGTGTGGTGGTAGAACCATTTCACACATCAATCCACATGGTAAACAGAGTAAGTTAGATCCGGCCAATCGTTCAGATTCAACTTAATGTAATGAACTAGCTTTGGGTAAACGAAGTAGTTACCATTTTATGGGTATCGTATATGAACAGGAATAGATAAAAGATATCCTAAATATTGGGCAAAAGTGTCTGAACCTTATTAATAATGTTTCTTAAATTTATAACCTTACTCGAGACTTTTTCTTAAATAATAATCATTGTCTGCTTTGAGCCAAGCTTAGTAAACCACCATAAAGTTTATGTTCGACTCCATCTTGCGAAAGATTCTATACCATCGGGTGAGAATTTTGTCGGCCTGACGAGAGAAACAAGTGCGTCCCTGTACCTGACGGTCGGTCAGACTAAATTCTTCTCATCGATACGCTCCGGTAACTTTTTCCCGTGGACACTTTACGGACCCACCGAAACGAGCTTGCACGAGCAACCGGTGCGTTGATGAATAAATTTGCCGGCTATCCTTTTCTCCCTCGTGTATTGTTATAATTTTATTTTTTCAAATTACTTCCAAGGGTATACCAACTACTGCGGTTTCATGTGGTGGTATGTTGCGGTCTGTACTCATTTACAGCACATTTCCCTTACAAGCTGCATTCCGCATGTGCAACCGAAGTGATCGAACTGGCTCGGTGCAGCTGCATGTATAGACCAATGCCGCATAATATTATCAGATGTACTTAGCTAAGTATGAAGATTGATGAGAAATGCGTTTCAAAATTTTCCTAGGAAGCAGTCGTCTCGGAAGAACTATCGGTAGAATGGTAATACCATTTTTCGCATTGCAATGCCTCACTACAAGTGAACCACAATGGATTTAATAACTGGTCGGTGTTTACTTCACCAAAGGGTAGCAGATCGGATTTTAACAGTCATTACGCAGCGAACCTCCCAAGTGAAGATAAGCTGAACTAAAATGATCCTCAATGAATATTGTTCCTCACCACCGAAGTCGCTCAAATTTTTGAACTTGAACCCGCAATGAATAAACATCTTCCAGACATCCTCTTCGATGAAAATGTTATTCCCAGCCCTTTCTCTGGCGATTGTGTCCGAAAAGAATTTTATGTGAATGAAGTGCGAGGCATTGATGGATTTTTTTTTCGACCCGGAATTTCTCATTGGTGCGGTTCGTGTGCGGCTCTATCAGTGAGAGTTTTTAGCCGGAAGAGGTTTAATGTCGTTTTCAATTAAAGCAACGATTTGGTCTCCGCCCGCCGGCGGTGTATAATCACATTATACTTACTGTAGATACGCGTTGTTCGGAAAGATGAAAAGGTTTGTTTTGATCTTGTTGGGTGTTTGATTGATTAAATTTCAACGGATCATGTCAAATCTGTTTCATTGTCGATCTACCCAGGCACGGTAAACCTGATTGATTTCGGAAAGAACAGTTCTTTTTAATCACGCTGTGGTAGTTCACAGATGCACTCATTATAGATTTATCGTTCCTTGGTACCTGAGATAATCGAGTTTTCTGCTGATCAACTCTGCTATTGGAACGAGACATAATTTTGCTGGAACCAAGCAGCTTCTAAACTTCAGTGGTCAAAAAGGTTCTGTTTCCTTCTTATGCATATGATCGCTAAGTTGAACGACAAATATGACTGCACAACAATCAATACTATATACTATTATACTTCATAATTTCGCGTCTAAAATATCTCAATAGTAACGATTTCCTTTTTCTGCGGTGTTTGAGACATTCCTGTTCACTTTTTTCCATAAATACTTTTTTTTTCTTAAGGCAATTAACATAAGTTTTCTTTCGCCGTAGCATCACTTTTACATAGAAATCTTTTCCTAATATAATTCTAATACATATTCCGCTTATTTTTTAACTATCATATTATTTGAACCAAACGATTAGCTGTTATAAATAAAATAAGCTGAACAATATATTTTCATGTATTGTATAAACAATACATTTTGTTAATAATTTCATAAACTATTTCGAGTTTGTTTGCATCAGCACATCATTTCTATTCAAATTTAGCTATAGGATGAACTAATGGACGCAGTAGGAGTCAGAACTAAGTCTCAAAAGGGTCAATTATCAAATTGAAACTTCAATTGTCTTTATGAAATGATAAAGAAGTTTCATGAAAGGAAGGTCACGACAAGCAAGAATGTCTCGAACTTTTACATTGGATAGTCTACATTGGGTACGCAAAGAATTTATTAGTTGAGATCTGACATCACGATACTCCACGCATGTCCAAACGACATGATCAATATCGCGATAACCTCGCCACAATCACAATGATTAGTCTCGGAAATTCCAATTCGAAGGACATGTGCATCTAACGTGTACATGAGTCTGGACATCACACGAATGAAATCCCTACTCACTTCCAGTCCCCTGAACCATGCCTTTGTCGATATTTTAGGAATAATTGAGTGCATCCACCGACCCAGATCATCTTTATCCCAAGAAGCTTGCCAGCTGGCAAGTGTTCTTTGGCGAGACGCGCTATAGAATTCGTTGAAAGCAATCGGTCTCTCATAAATTTCACCCTCAATAGCACCACTTTTGGCTAAAATATCGGCTCTTTCATTGCCTGGAATGGTGCAATGAGCCGGGACCCAAACTATTGTGATATGATAATTATTGTTCAATGTGTCGTTCAGGCACTGTTTTATTTCGCTCAAGAAAAACGGTTCATTTTTGCCAGCAGCGTTTAAACGAATGGCTTCAATTGCACTATCTGTGAAGAGAAAATAATGGTTTGGAGATAATGTGACGATTACACTCAAACTATAATGAACTGCTGCTAACTCTGCTATATAAACAGATGCAGGTTCTTGAAGCCTAAATTAGACCGAAACATTATTGTTGAACATACCAAACCCAGTAGTATCTTCAATTCGTGATCCGTCCGTGTAAAACATTTTCTCAGAGTCAATATGCCTGAACATACTTGTAAATATTTTTGGGATTTCCATCGAGTGTAGGTGTTCCGGGATTCCACGCACTTCGTGCTGCATGGATGCGTCGAAAAATAAAGTTGAGTCAGGCATATTTAGGTGGCTGAAACGGATAGGATATCTTGAAGGGTTGATAAAGGGTGACATATGGTTGAAAAATACTGTCATGAATCTTGATTGAAATTGAAGCTCAACTAGTTTTTCGAAGTAACTAATAACCAGGGGATTCAGTATCTCACATCTTATTAGCAGTCGTGATGAAAGCTCCCAAAAGCGATCTTTCAATGGAAGAACTCCCCCCAGAGCTTCAAGACTCATTGAAAATGTCGAATGCATGCAGCCTAAGGCAATTCGCAAACAACGATACTGAATTCGCTCAAGTTTGATAATATGAGAGTTTGCAGCGGAACGAAAGCAAACGCATCCATATTCCATCACTGAAAGTATCGTTGTCTGATACAATTTTATTAGATCTTCCGGATGAGCACCCCACCAAGATCCTGTTATTGTTCGAAGAAAATTCTTCCCATCATATGAAGCTGAAGCTGCGCGGGATCATACTTTCTTGAAAAGACGACCAGCTCTGTTTTCTCCGGGTTGGGCAGATTCTTCACCAAGTTGAATTTAATTATATCCAACCCAGGAGTGTTATTGTTACAAGACAAGAGTGCTATAGAAAATTCCATCATTAAAAAGGAACAAAATCTGGGCAAACTTTCCTAGCAAAGTCAAATATCCATCGGCTCGTTTTCCTCACTCTCATTTCCTACGTTACGATTCCTCATCCGTCTGGCCGTGTTCCAAAGAGTGTTCATTGAGGTTTCTCTTGACAAACCTTCTACAAAATGTCTCCAATAGCTACATTTCTTGGCCCGAAGTATGTTCTTGTAAGTACATTCTAAAACCAAGAATTTTTCAAAATTCTGGGGAGTTCCTCCTCTTCGTTTTAAAAACGTCTTGCAAGCATTTTGTTTTGCGTGTTTTAGCATCTGAGCACTCTTTGTCCCACCAAGGGTTTGGAGGCCTTCTTTTAGTCGTCGGAACTAATTTTTTTTATTTGTTTATTTAGAGCAGGAGGCCCACTGAAGCTAAGCATCGCCAAATTTTAGCTCTCTCTCCAATAGGCATAGAAACTCTCATATTTTGTACCAACAGATTATAACTATCCAAATGACACATTTCCTTAAATAACATTGGTTACTACTCCACACAGAACCATTCTTATCTCTAATACTAATACAATACTAATAATTAGAGCGACAAAAATCTTAGAAACAAATTCCTTGTGGTGTTATGAGTTAAGTGAAAATCGAATACATTTGAGCAACGATTAAATAGACGGTACATACTGACGAAAGGCTCGTTGTGAGCGTAATTGGATCTAGCGAAAGGAAGACGGAGAAAAGTATGAGTTCGAAGAACACGACAGCGAATATCAAAGTCTAGTGAGCGTAAGTGTTCAAAATGTTGCCCTAAAAACGTCTCTACGAACAGACAATAGATCGAGACCTATGAGCTTGCAACGATCTGGGTAAGTCGGAAGATTTAGAGGATCTCCCCAAAGAAGTTTACGTTGCGCGAAACGAAAGAATTTATGTTGGATGGCTTCTATACGCTGAATATCATTTTGATAATAAGGTGACCAAACAACTCGGGTGTAGAACGAACCAGAGCACAATATAGCACTTTTAGGCAATGTACGAGGTCTGTTCAAAAAGTTCCCGGAATTTTTTAATTGCGCGCGTCTGGAGAGTCCGGTGGTCAAATTTTTTTTTATTGTGTTGGTACATATGTCCCTAACATATGGTGAAATTTTCAGCTGTATTCATTGTTTACATTCTGTCTTGTAGCGGCTGGTGTAGACGTGTTTTTTTGAGCTCGGCGATTTTTGTTAGTTTAAACAATGGAAGAATTGAAGAATTAGTATTAAATTTCGCTTGAAAAATGAAATAAAGTGTAACCAAGTGTGCGAAATGTTACAGAGAGCCTACGGTGAGTCTGCTATGAAAAAAACAAGTGTTTACGAGTGGTATAAGCGTTTCCAAGATGGCCGCGAAGACGCTGAAGACGAAGAACGCTCCGGTCGACCCAGCACGTCAATAATCGATGAAAATGTGGGAAAAGTTGAAAAAATGATTATGGATGGTCGCCAAGGATGGTTGGCATATCAGTTGGCTCATGCCATCATATTTTTTCAAATGTTTTGGGCATGAAACGAGTGGCAGCAAAATTCGTTCCAAAACTGCTGAATTTTGATCAAAAAAACAAACGCATTACCATCGCTCAGGAGCTGTTAAACGACGTCAACGACGATCCAAATTTACTTGAAAGGGTCATAACTGGTGATGAAACATGGGTGTACGGTTATGATGTCGAAACAAAAGCACAATCGTCCACGTGGAAGCACCCAACGTCACCAAGACAAAAATCGCCGAGCTCAAAAAAACACGTCTACACCAGCCGCTACAAGACAGAATTTTTTTTTTTTTTTTTTTAATAACTATTTATTGGAATATGAGTTAAAATTAAATTATTAAGATTTAAATTGGGTGTTCAGCCACAAGTGGTGACTTTTCAGCCCTGTTATATATATATATGATTTGGTTATTACCATGAAGACATCATTTGCTTCCGCAATTCTGAGATTTTTGTGTAGGGAAAATTCTAAACCTACTTGTATTGTGTAATGGGGAAAAGGAACTTATATACTAACTTACTAACTAATACAGAGAGCGAATCGATTCAATTGAAGATTGCATCGATTTTTGTCGGAATTTGCTTATAATATTATGTGACATTACATCTAATGGTTCTATATTTGTGAGTCTGTGTAACTCATTTGTACTAAACCAGGGAGGACGCTTCAGAATCATTTTCAGAATTTTATTCTGAATCCTTTGAAGCGTTTTCTTCCTGGTGGAACAACAGCTTGACCAAATTGGTACCGCATAAAGCATGGCTGGTCTGAAAATTTGTTTATAAATTAACAATTTGTTTTTTAGACAGAGCTTAGAATTTCTGTTTATAAGAGGATATAAACATTTAATATATTTATTACACTTTGCCTGGATTCCTTCAATGTGATCCTTGAAAGTGAGTTTTTTGTCATACGTTAAACCTAAGTATTTAGCTTGATCAGACCATGTCAATTCCAAGCCATTCAATTTGAGAATGTGATTATTGTTTGGTTTTAGAAAAAAAAGCTCTTGGCTTGTGAGGAAAGATAATTAATTGCGTTTTTGCTGCATTTGGTTTAATTTTCCATTTTGACAGATAATCACTGAAAATATTTAAACTTCTTTGTAGGCGACTGCAGATCACTCTTAGATTTCTACCTGTGGCTAACAGACTTGTGTCGTCACAGAATAGCGATTTCTGACAACCAACGGGTAGATTTGGAAGATCAGAAGTGAAAATATTATACAAGATTGGAGCTACACTCGAACCCTGCGGAACACCGGCTCGTACGGGTAGCAATTCAGATTTACAATTCTGATAGCTAACCTGAAGAGTACGATCAGTTAAATAATTTTGAATCATTTTGATCAAATAAATAGGAAACTGGAAATCAGACATTTTTGCTATTAAACCTTTGTGCCAAACACTGTCGAATGCTTTTTCTATGTCTAGAAAAGCAACTCCAGTGGATAACCCAGAAGATTTATTTGATTTTATCATGTTCGTTACTCTGACAAGTTGATGAGTAGTTGAATGTTCATGACGAAATCCAAACTGCTCTGGTAAAAAAATTGAATTCTCATTTATATGAGTCATCATTCTTAACAAGATAATTTTTTCAAAAAGTTTACTGATAGAAGAAAGTAAACTAATTGGGCGATAACTTGATGTTTCTGCTGGGTTTTTATCAGGTTTTAGGATAGGAATTACTTTAGCGTTTTTCCATCTTTTTGGGAAGTAAGCTAATGAAAAACACTTGTTGAAAATTTTAACCAGGAGTCTCAAGGCAACATCGGGAAGATTTTTAATAAGAATATTAAAAATTCCATCATTACCAGGAGCCTTCATGTTTTTGAGTTTCCTAATAATTGATTTAATTTCATCAAAATTCGTCTCAATAATGTCATCGTGTGATAACACTTGGGTTGAAATATGATCATACTTCAGTGAGACTTCATTTTCAATAGGACTCACAACGTTTAAATTAAAATTGTGGACACTCTCGAACTGCTGAGCAAGTTTTTGAGCTTTTTCACCATTTGTAAGAAGTATTTGATTTCCTTCCTTGAGAGCAGGAATTGGTTTCTGAGGTTTCTTAAGAACCTTAGAAAGTTTCCAGAAAGGTTTAGAATATGGTTTAATTTGTTCAACTTCTTTAGCGAAATTTTCATTTCGCAAAAGAGTAAATCTATGTTTAATTTCTTTTTGTAAATCCTTAACTATGTTTTTCATAGCAGGATCACGAGAACGTTGATATTGTCGTCGACGAACATTCTTCAACCGAATGAGCAGTTGAAGATTGTCATCGATGATAGGAGAATTTAATTTAGTTTGAGCTTTGGGAACTGAAAGATTTCTAGCTTCGATAATATAATGATTCAAATTATCAATTGCTGTGTCGATGTCCGCAGAATTTTCTAAAATAGTTTCATGATCCACATGATTTTCAATGTGAGATCTGTAATCCAACCAATTAGCTCTATGATAGTTGAAAATAGAACTAATTGGATTAATTATAGCTTCGTTGGAAAGTCTGAATGTTACAGGAAGATGATCTGAGTCAAAATCAGCATGAGTAATCGGTTCACTACAAATGTGACTTTGATCTGTTAGAACCAGATCAATTGTAGACGGGTTTTTCACGGAAGAGAAACAAGTAGGATTACTGGGATGAAGAAATGTAAAGTAACCAGCTGAGAGTTGATTATGAAGTATTTTACCATTACTGTTATTTTGCCTACAATTCCACTGGACATGCTTAGCATTTAAGTCCCCTATTACGAAAAATTTCGATCGATATCTTGTAAGTTTTTGCAAATCGCCTTTAAAGAAATTTAATTGTTCGCCGGTGCATTGGAATGGCAAATATGCTCCAGCGATGAAATAAATTCCATGAATGGTTTCAACTTCGATTCCCAAGCTTTCAATAACTTTAGTATTGAAAGAAGGTAAAATTCGATGTTTAATTTGCCGTTGGACAAAAATGGCAACTCCACCACCAATTCCAGTAAACCTGTCAAATCGATGAACCACATAATGTGGATTACTTTTCAATTTTACATTTGGTTTAAGAAAAGTTTCTGTCACAATGGCAATATGGATTTTGTGAACTTTGAGAAAATTATAAAATTCATCTTCACTCGATTTCAAAGATCGAGCATTCCAATTTAAAATATTCAAATAATTATTTAACATCACTGTTAAATTTTAAATTCATTATAATATTATTTGCAAATTTCCATCCGATTTGAAATGCTTCAAAAAGTGATGAAGTCGAATTCATTTGGATGATCATTTGAAAAAGTTGATCTTGTAGGTAGATCATTTTATTTTCAGTTATATCGCCTAAATCGACTTCATTTAAAGAAGCGAATGGCATTGAAGGAATATTTGTAGGTAGACTGCCATTAGAAGAAGATGATTTGGCCGGTCTACCTATTAATAAATTGTTTTCGTTAGAAGAAGAACTGCAAGGCGGTCCTGTGTTTTGATTATTTACATTAGAAGAAATAGGAGATAGATTTCTACCTAATATACCAGCATAACTGACATTAGAAGAAGATGATGACGAGGTCGATCTACCTGTCAATAAATTGTTTTCGTTAGAAGACGAATTGGCAGGTGCCTTAGAAGAATTTTCAGGTATATTCTGTAAATTTAAGGTCGTTGATTTGACTTGTTGTCTAAGCGAACGAGCGTTTAAAATTTTTTCCCTGACAGGACATTTCAAATAATTGGATTTATGATTTCCATTGCAATTTGAACATGAAAACTTATCAGTGGTTTCATTCATTGGACAAACGTCTTTCGAATGCGATTTACCACAATTCAAACACCGTATATCCATATGACAATTTTTGGTTCCATGACCGAAGCCTTGGCAACGACGACATTGCGTTAAGTTAGCAATACGATTATGCCGTTTATAATGTTCCCAATGAATTTTAATGTGGGAAATGAAACGTACTTTTTCTAAAGTTTTCAACTTGTTTACATCACTTCGATTGAAGTGTATTAGGTAAAGTTCATGGGAAATTCCAGAGCGTGGTTTAGAAGTACCATTCGCTCTTTTTTTTTCATAAGTATTACTTGGGAAGGGGCAAAACCAAGCAATTCTTTTAGTTCATTTTTAATTTCATCAATACTTTGATCATTTGATAATCCTTTCAAGACAGCCTTGAAGGGTCTGTCTGATTTTATATCATATGAATAAAATTTATGAAGTTTTTCGGACAAATATCGAATAAGACGTTCGTAATCTTCCAATCCATCCACCAAGACTCGACATTCTCCTCTTCGTCCGATTTGAAATGAGACTTTTACTTCCGGGAGAAAAGTAGAAAGCTCAGTACGGAATGCTTTGAAGTCGGAAATCATCACCGTCACTGGTGGCATAGATTGATGTTTCTTCCCAGAACGACAAGCGTCCATTTTGGGAATTTTTGAAGAATTTTCTTCTATGTCGCTACAATCGGATTCAGGAAGAATCTCGTAAATATTGTTAGACGGCATAGGATCAACGGAAGGGAAATCCGTCCGTTGTCTTTTATTTTTACATTCAGATTCTATAAGATCGTGAATGTTATTAGAAAAATGTTGAATAACGGATTGTGATTTATTCCGTATTGAATTATTTTTAGCCTTAGGCTTGTTGCCTTTCCGGTTGGACGCAGGCATTTTTGAAATTAATGAAATTTTAAATTAAATTAACTAGGCTAAATTAGTCTTCGATTAGACTCCTAGCTAGCCTTCAAAAAGGCTGATTAATTTCTTAGTCACTCTAATATCACTCTTTGTATCACTTAGTCACTCTAATATCACTCTTTGTATCACTTAGTCACTTAGTTAGTGATTCAGGTAGCCTTGAAAAAGACTGAAGCCTTGAATCAATGAAACTCTAGGTAGCCAGAAAAAAATTCCAGGAGCCAAGAGCTATACGCGTGCGGTGCGAACGACTGTTCAACACCGACTGGCTACAAGACAGAATGTAAACAATGAATACAGCTGAAAATTTCACCATACATTAGGGACATAGGTACCAACACAATAAAAAAAAAATTTTTGACCACCGGACTCTCCAGACGCGCGCAATTAAAAAATTCCGGGAACTTTTTGAACAGACCTCGTATATTCTCGAAACATCTCGTAACACGAAAAATAAATCCGAATAACTTAGAGGCTTTGTTGATTGTGTAATCCATACGCTGCTTGAAGTTAATTTTTGAATCCAGCATAACTCCTAAGTCTTTAGCGAACGATTCTCTTTTAATAACGGTTTGTGAGATAGAGTAGTCGAATTTAACTAGTGTTTTCGTGTGAACGACATAATTGACCATTTCGAGGCGTTTATAGTCATTCTATTTACTCTGCACCAATTTGTAAGGATGTCCAATTGTGGCTGCAGGAATTGGAAGTTTTGATAAGATGGAAGAGTTTGAAATCGTCAGCTAAGGATGATTTTCTGCATTTTAGCAAAGTATTTAAATCATTTAAGTAGAGTAAAAATATGAATGGTCCTAGATGACTACCCTGTGGAACTCCGAAGCTGACATCAAATGGTGATGTAGAGCAGTCACCAATTTTCACTGACATTTTGCGCCCTGTTAGGTATGAGCTAAGCCAGCTCAGAAAAGAGCCATTGAAACCAAGTCTATTTAGTTTGTTAATTGAAATCTGATGATTTATCTTGTCAAAAGCCGCAGAGAAATCGGTGTATATGGCATCTACTTGCAGACGTGCTTGTAAGGATTGAATGATAAACGAAGTATATTTGGGTTAAGGAATTTGCATTTAAAGATGGTTGGGTTTCGGGTATCTGAACCACGTAACTCGACCCGAGAACGAACCCGATAGGATTCGATTTTGAAAATAATTCGACTTTGAGTCGTGTTCATTATCTCTAATCTCTTTAAAATCACGAAGTTACAATTTATGACTAAAAATAAACGGTATAGTGTCAAACCAACACCCTTCACAAGAAAGTCACTATAAAAAGATATAATTTTAGTAAATTTTATTATGGAATAGTAACTTTTTTGTTGTTAAACTAGGCCTTAAATTATGTCTGTTTATCTTCAATTTGCTATAACTCCAGCATTTTCCAACCGATTTTGAAAATTTATGAAGCATTGTAAAGGTTTCAAAACTGTTTATTCGATAAACGGAGAATGTTTTCTAAAGACTTCAAAAATTATATTTATTGCGTCGTATTTGTGAGCACCACGTACATGTATTTGTTAACGCCGTATATAGGTTGGGGTGTTGTATATTACTTATGCTAAAGAAAGAACCGAGGGCGATAGAAGATGAGAAATCATGTGGTGCGTGGTATGAAACAATGGGCAATGAGGTTGAGTGAAGTACTTTCGCTAGAAAGGAAGATTTTTCAATGTACTCTTTTATTCGCGAAACCAAAAAATATTATCATCGCTTCACTCGTATATGTCATTACTTTACTGTATTTTTGTATCAATTAGCTACTTCTACATACAATATAGACAATGCTATTGTTCAGCAATGTTATAATTTACAATATGCTCTAAATCTTTCTCGCTTACTATGTTTTGATATTATGCTCACACAAAAGGTTATAACCAAATTTCTGTATTTTTCGCTCCCAACAAAACACTAACGTAACGGCTCTCATACGGTATATTTCTACCCCAGGTCAATTTCAAACTGTCATAGCTCAACTGGTTAAGTGATACAAAAATAATGCACCTGTGTAAACGAAAGACTAAACATCAGATTGAATCATCGTGAAAATTGTTCAAGGTTATAGTAAGCGAAGATTTGAAGTAGCGTTGCACAGTGTGAAAAAATCTATGAAAACCCGCAATTCTGTAACCCATGAACTAATAGAGATAGGTCAACAAACTAAAGCGTTTCTTATGTAAAAATGTCCAAGGAATTCAATGGAATGGTTTACAATGGCCGCACGAATTGCCATCCTGCTCGTTTTACCCCAAATGTACAGCAGTTTTAGGGTTTTCTGTAGTATTTGTTCTGTAACTTGAAAAGAAATAAAATGCGGTCTACTGAAATAGCTTGATTTTATGTAAAAATGTCTGAAGAATCGAATGAAAGAGTGTACACTGGCCGCACGAAACGTTTTGGTGGCTATTTTACCCCATTTCCTCCATTTCATGATATCTTATTGTAAATCGTCCTTAAATCTCGGTAAAACTTATTGGAAGTTTACTAAATCTAGCTTATCTTATGTAAAAAATGTCTGTAGAATCGAATGCCAGAACTTATTGGAAGTTTACTAAATCTAGCTTATCTTATGTAAAAAATGTCTGTAGATTTTTTAACATAATATAAGATAGTTTTCGTATGCTTTCACAGTGGTTCGCTTGAGACTTAAGGGTGATTTAGATGAAAATTTCACATATTGGAGGAATTGGGGTAAAATAGCCACCAAAACGTTTCGTGAGGCCAGTATAAGTTCTGGCATTCGATTCTACAGACTTTTTTTTACATAAGATAAGCTAGATTTAGTAAACTTCCAATAAGTTTTACCGAGGTTTAAGGACGATTTACAATAAGATATCATGAAATGGAGGAAATGGGGTAAAATAGCCACCAAAACGTTTCGTGCGGCTAGTGTACACTCTTCCATTCGATTCTCTAGAGATTTTTACATAAAATCAAGCTATTTCAGTAGACCGCACTCGATTTCTTTTCAAGTTACAGAACAAATACTACAGAAAACCCTAAAACTGCTAGGCATTTGGGGTAAAACGAGCAGGATGGCGATTCGTGCGGCCATTAAAAACCATTCCATTGAATTTCTTAGATTTTTTTACATAAGAAACACTCTTATTTGTTGCCTTTCTCCATGGTTGCCGATTTCTTTGTGGGTTTCCTGGGTTTTTTTCCACTGTGCGTTGGAATAGAAATCCAACCCGCGAGAGCGTTCTAGGGTTAACGACGTTATGGTTTGGTCTTACCATGGTTAAATCAAGAAATGAACTAAACACGACTGTTCGAGGGGAAAAAACTGGATTGAATAAAACAAAACTCCAAACACCATATCTTTGATCCAAGCTTAGTGAAGAATCTACATGAATAAAAGATTCTCAGAGTCCTCAGAGCTCATTCAATACGATTTCTAAATAAAATGAAAGAAAGCATTAGCAACAGAGGTCACCCAGGCTGTTGCTATTCGGTTATTGGTCAGGGTCAATTAAAGTTGCAAAATGATCTTTTCAAGCAATACGTTTGCTAGCTAATACTATTCGCATGTGTTTATTGCTCTGGGTAGCCAGCTACCGAGAATGCTGTGATGTCCCACCTCATACCTCTACAAAGGTGTGAGCAGAACGAGTTATCTAGATGATAATTAATATTTTAGCACATATCTAAACCAGTAAACAAGAATAAAAAAACCGATCTGGTTATTCTACCAAGTATAGATTCTTCTTCAAAAGAACGACTGACAACAAAAGAACTTTGATTTCAGAAATTCGCTAATCTCCGGACGAAATAAAAAAAATTACTAACATTTATCAAGTGAAACATTTTCAATGATAGCACGAACCGCTACATTAAAAATAGTGCGAAAAGGGCACCGCTATCTGCCAAATCAAGTGCAAGGAAGAAAATAAAAAGTTTTCAAATCAAATTTTGAAGGAACCTATTTTCCTTTTCAAATAAGCGGAGATTGTGATTGTGATCAGAATACAGTAAACTTGAAATATGTGATACAGTAAACTTGAAATATGTTTCATATTAAATGGCACTTAAAACGGAGCTATGATCAGTCGAGAAGTATTGCTTAATTTGATAGTATGATCTGTAAATCAATAAAGAATTTGATCATAGATCAGGATCTACGCATACGCGTTCCTACACATAGTGTCACATCAATTAAATTGATAAAATAAAGTTCTTAAGACCAAGTAGAGCCAATTCATATTTTAGCACTAAAACACCCCATTAGTATTTTCTTTCTAGATCCCATTAATAGAATTCCATGGTAATTATTCAATAAATTATATACTTTCCAGCGTGCATGCCGCTTTTGAAGGTAGATGTTTCCATTCAATCCATCGGAGGTTGAACCGTGGGTCCCCGGCAGTTATGCTCCTATTGTTAACAGAAGTGGCATGAAATATTCCTGGGTTTGTGATGATAATAAAATCAAAAGTTGGACATGGTTGAAGCTGGCAGCATGGTTGCTGCTGCCAACAACCTATAGTACAATGCTACCAACAACAACTTCATGAGCAAGAGCGAAACCTTGAACCGGGCCCCAAGTTCTGCTAGTGTTTTTTTACCTGTTAAGCCAGGTTGCCTTTTATTTTTTGCTTCCCCTCTGGCACCATACTCACTCATAGCTATATAGCTAAAACGATGGCGGATACGTATTTTGGTGCCGCGTCGGTGCTTCCGTCACGCTCCAGGGATTTTTCGATGTTTTTGCCAGTATCCCCTTCGCCAGGTAAGCTAAACCATGCCATTGCGCATTGCGACGAAGGGGGAGCTCTCACTTTGCGCTTCTTCAGGCGCGTTTTGATTTCAAAACGAGCATAAATGCTCTCTTATCGCGCACTCACGACCAAAGTACTCGGTGTGCTGCTTACAGGAAAATAAAAAATGAAAAAAAAACAAGTAAAAAAAGCGATAAAAGTATTTCAAATAATGTTTACGGTATAGTTGAGAGAGCAAGGTGAATTTAACCTGTGCGGTTCAGTTGCCACCTTGCCCGAGGCGCTTTCCTCTTCGACACGCGTGCTTGTTTCTATTGTAAGAAAAAAGCAAATAACTCCAACTTGAGGGTTACTTGCGCTGGAATTACAGTATTATAATGTCTGTTATGAACGTAAATTGAAAATATGAGACTGGAAAGCATTAGTTGTAGGTAATATTTTTTGTGGCATTAGGTTATAAACTACTTTATGAGCAACTTATCGCTGGATGGAACCAGCACAATGAATAAAACAGTGTAAGAATGTACTATTAATCGTCTATTCAAATTAGAGAATAGAAATGCTAAATATTGTATATTGTCTTATAAATTCAACGTTTTCAAATTTAAATGGTTTGAATACAATAAGTCCGTTCCTTTCAAGATTTAGGAATTATCTCAATGAAGAACAGTGAGCTAGATTTTCCAAAAATTTCTAAATCGGTTATCTCAGCTTATAATTCAGAAAAAATATAAATCGCTTTATTCCAAATGGTTAAATTAAGCTTGTTTTCCCTTGAGCCTAACCACTTGTCGCTCAGATTTCGAAATGAGCCCTGGAAAATTTTTTACAATTTAAAGTTGTTTTCTTGGCTTCATGTGTCGACGCCGAGTCCTGTTGAAAAATCCAATGATATGAAGATAACGTTGTGCCCATGATTCAAACACGTTCCATAGAACTACTATCAAGAATCATAACAAATCGGCTAAAATGACACGTCCCCATGTCAGACAACCAAAATCTGCCGTTCTGTTTATCACGAATTACTGCACGGCGAAGAGTTTATCGTCGGTAAACACGATACATATTCTCTAACCTTCCTTTTACACAGCCCCTTCGCTCTTTTTTCTATATCACCAACAGTTTTTGAATCTTCTGGATCTTGTGGTATTTGGTCTGAAGTTGATTTAGGATTCGATGGAGACTTCAATCCGATACGGACCTACCAGTAAATTATGATGTAATTACTAGTTTTAACTAAAAAATCTATGTTCCTAAACACCACCTGTTCTTCGATTTCAAATCAGCCTACGACACAATCGATCGAGTGCTGCTGTGGGCAGTCATGTACGAGTACATTTTTTCGTATAAATTGATACGATTGAAAAAAATTCACGATGAGCCCAGTGACGTTCGTTGTTCGAATATCAGGGATAAACTCGAATCTCTTTGAATTTCGCAGAGAGTTTCAACAAAGTGATTGCTATTTGGTGTCTGCTACTAAACGAGTTCGTGTATTTGGGCTCGAATATTGGTTGACTGCCGATAATGACACCAGTAGAACAATTCAGAGACATATCTTGTCCGAAAATCGTGCTTATTTTGGATTTCACAGGATGCTTCGAGCTTCGTCGTTTCACAATGTTATGGACACGAGATCTGAACACGAAAGGTTCTGCGAATCATCTTATGGTAAAGTACAAATTTAGATACGGATTGTACTGCATCAGCTGCTGGGAGGGACAACCCTTGTTAAAACGGTTATGTGGCTGGAATGTCGGAGGGCTATCCGATTAGAATATTTCCCGATAATTATCCTACCGGTATTCGGAGACCAATAAATGCGAAACTTCAATTATTGATTGTATTTTAAGAGAGAAAGGAAATGTAATAGATTTTTTCTCACGAGAATATTCAATATGTCAATTATGGTGATTACTCTAGACCATCCAAAAACTACTTGGAGTTCAGGATTTAAAATCTATTAGCATAACAAAGTGCATTAACGTGCTTATCGTTCTCGGTCCATATTCGTGATACCACATGCAATCAATAGGATTATTGTGATTACTCTACTACCTACCTAACAGCTATAGTCCTGGGGTGTCCTTTGCTGTATCAAGAATACGTCTCCACATAACTCGGTCCATGGCTGCTCGTCGCCAGCCACTCAAGGCACGGAAGCTTCTGAGATCACCCTCCACTTGATCGATACACCTTGCTCGCTGTACTCCTCTTCTTCTTGTACCAGTCGGATTAGATTCAAGAACCATTTTCACTGGGCTATCGTCCGACATCCTTATGACATGCCCAGCCCATCGTAGACGTCCGATTTTAGCTGTCCGTACGATAGGTGGTTCTCCTAGCAGCTGTTGCAATTCGTGATTCATACGCCGTCTCCACGTTCCGTCTTCTTGCACTCCGTCATAGATGGTCCTTTGTACCCTTCTTTCGAAAACACTGAGGGCACGTTGGTCCTCTGCCAACATAGTCCAGGTCTCGTGGCCATAGAGAACAACCGGTCTAATGAGCGTTTGGTAGATGGTCAATTTCGTGCGGTGGTGTACTTTTCTCGATCGAAGGATTTTTCTGAGTCCAAAGCACGCACGATTCAATGCCAAAATACGTCTCTGCTGGTGTCATTGTCGGCGGTCACCAGTGAGCCCAAACACACGAACTCGTCAACCACCTCGATATCGTCACCGTCTATCAATATTCGTGGTGGGAGGCGTAGTGTTTCTTCTCTACAGCCTCTTCCTCTAATGTATTTTGTTTTTGACGCATTTATGGTTAGTCCGATACGCCTAGCTTCAGCTTTCAGTTCGATGTATGTTTCCATCATCTTCTCAAGGTTACGTGTAACAATATCAATATCGTCAGGGAAGCCAATAAGTTGGACGAATTTTCGGAAGATCGTGCCACTCGTGTCGAAACACACCTTCCAAGGCAATATCGAACAAGATACAAGAGAGTCCATCACCTTGCCGTAGCCCTCTCCGAGGGACTCGAGAGCGTCCCAGATACTCGGACGTAGCACATCACTCTATCTATTGTTGCTTTGACCAATTGCGTCAGTTTATCCGGAAAACCGTGTTCGTGCATGATTCGCCATAGCTGTTCTCGATCGGGTGTCGTATGCCGCTTTGAAGTCAATGAATAGGTGGTGCGTGGGTACGTTGTATTTACGACACTTCTGGAGTACTTGTCTTATCGCGAATATGTGATCCGTAGTGGCGCGGGCTCCAGTAAATTCCACTTGGTACGGCCCTACGAATTCCTTAGCTATTGGTGATAGACGACGGCAAAGGATTTGGGAGAGTACCTTGTAGGCGGCGTTCAGCAATGTGATTGCGCGGTAATTGCAACAATCTAGTTTATCGCCCTTTTTGTAGCCAGGACATACCACTCCATCCATCCATTCCTGCTCCCAAATCTTAGAAATCATCCAGTGCAGCGCTCTAACCAGTGCCTCTCCTCCATGTTTGTGCAGCTCGCCTGGTAACTGGTCATTGCCCGCGGCTTTGTTGTTCCTCAGCTTGCCGATATCCTCACTTATCTCCGACAGATAAGGTGCTGGGAATCTGTCGTCCGCTGAGCGTGCACTCAGATTGATTCCTGTGTCGTGTGACAAAATGCTCATGTAGATTTTAATACCTGTTTTCACTGAAGTTCTTGAATGACTGGGAATGTTCCGGGAACAGTGGAAAATAGACGGGTAAGCAATATGTTGCCCCACGGTTATCCACAGCATTGAAAAATTATTCATAGACTGCTGATTGTTCGTGTAGATCCGATGACCTGTTTTCAATAAAGTTCTTGGACGACTGAGCACATTTCTGGAACGTACATATCAAAATAGACAAATAAGCAATAAATTGCTCTGGAAGTAACAATAGAAAACAAAAAACGACCGTAAGCAGTTGTATTTCTGGCTGTGACCCAGTGTTGTCCCTAAGGATAATACTCCAAGTAGTTGTTGAATCTTGGAACATCTCTTAAGCATTTCTCAAAACATACTATGATAGTCCTAGCTACCTTAGCGCATGGTCGTAGTAAGAGTTTTTCATATTATTTGTATTAAAATCAAATGAAATTTTAAAAACCTTTTATTACGCAAAAAAATCGAAATAACGCGATGTTTTACTTAATTTACGCGCCCCCGACCCTGTGCGTAAATCGAGGTTCCAGTGTACTGGATGTCGTAATCGAGTTTTCTTCTTAGCAATCAAAAAGATGATTTAACTTTTGTAACCTTCTGGCCGTTTCGAAATATATGTACGGCATGATAAAAAATGTTTGAAATTCTATTTGAAAGTAATTAATATTTGTTACAATAAAATATTCTTTGATAGTTGCAACCCTAACCTCAAATATATTAAAATTTACTGTATTCTACTGTATTTTAAGCGAGGGGAAGATTACTTCCAGTGTAGATATTTAATATTTAATATTGACAGAATTTAAATTTCATTTAATTTTCATGTCTATCGATTGTAACTCTGTTAGAACTAATTGACCAATGATTGACCAATCAGAGTTGCTTAGAAAATGGTAATGGGAATTGATACACTTCCAACTGAAATTGAACATTTTAACACCATTGCCAGCTGCATTCATCTCCATCGTTCACAGGGAAGGATAAATGATAAGAAAGAGATGGACCACGACTCGTCATTCTATTTCATAGAGTCGCGGAGTTGGAGATAGGGATAGATTAGGCGTCTAGGATTCACTCTGAATTAGCGATGGGACCATATGAAAATATGTTTGCCTTTCTCATAAAGAAAGGTTATGCAATCACTGTGAAAATCGACTTTGAAACCGAGGCCCGGAGTGTTTTTTTTTTTTGCATTAACTTTCCTCGAAGATGGATTAAGCGAATTTCACAAACTTAGATTCAAATGATAGGTGTAGTCCCATACAAAATTCCTGAATTTGGTTTGGGTCTGTCTTCCGGTTCTGGAGTTACGGAGTAAAATGTGTAAGAAAATCAAAATATGTGTACTATTTTTTCTCAGAGATGGCGTGACCGATTTCAACAAACATAGATTCAAGTGAATGGTCTTATGGTCCCATACAAAACTTCTGAGTTTCATTTGGATCCCACTTTGGTTCCGGCGTTATAGGGTAAAGTGTGTAGAAACTCAAAATGTTGTAAACTGTAAACTAATCATATTTTCACAAATGACTCTCACTCACTCAGATTTTAAAGCAGCGAAACAGAAAACCTGAAAAAATTCTAAATCGGCATCAAAATTACTCTAATCGGTAGTCATTATCAGTAAACGGCCAACTAAACCGATTCCGGTTATTCTTTCCAGAATCGAAGAAAATTGGTTTAAAGAATACCACCGTATTATATATGATAGTATGATTGATATGAGAAAGGCATCATTACACCACTAGGTGGATTAAAACAGGTTTTTGCTACTATTTCGAGATATTAGTGCTGAAATAGTAAAGAATTTTTTTGCTGTAGTTCAATTAAATGAAATTTATTTTCATACAAAACTTTCGTTAAAGATATCATAACGTATATTTTGATTATCATCGTGAATCAATAACATTAGTTGAGTAGATTCAACCAATTGCAATATCTAAAACAACTAAAACTGATTTGTTTTTCAACTAGCAGAGTGTTATTTTAGTAGCAACATTGGGTGTTCCAACTGAAAAATTCATCGAAATTATAAACTATGCGTCTTGACTAAAGTTTGTTAATTAAAAAGAACTAGTTTGTTAATTTAAAAAAAAATAAATGACAGTTTAGAAAAAAAAGTTATACTAAATTTGAACCTATCGAATTTAGAAAAACAGCTAATATTCTGGTTGAATTGGTTTCGCGGGTGGTTTCGTGTGAAGGCGTTTGAGCCGTAGCAGGAGGTTTAATTGTGGATATTCCGCCAGAAAAGTTGACGCTTCGCAGTCAAATGTTCTTCGTGCTAAAGAATATTTGAATCAGCAAACCTATAAGAATCGAGAGTAGCCAAAACGCAATCCCAAACAAAAAGCATCGATTAGGTCCAGAGTTCTTAAGTTGTACAATGAAAGTATTGAACCAGTCCGAGACATCGATTCAAGTCGAAAAATTTGTTAAGAAAGCTACGATCTGACAAGCTATTTGTGCCTGCGGCAAGATTCCGCAACCTTTCATCACAACTGATTCGATGAACAGCGCAGTACACATCAAGTAATATTTACAACTTCTTCCAATGATTTGAAGTCACAAGGATCCTACTATATCCTGGCCATAGCTTGTGTCGTGGCATTACCCGAAATCAACACAAAAATGCTACACCATTAAAAAAATTACTTTGAATTTTTTTTTTTAATTTGTCGGCTACAAGACTGTGCTGAATATAATGACGAACATTCGCAAAAAGGTGCACCAGACACCTAACAAACGCGAGACAGCAAATGTTGAGAATATTAATATGTTTTGCTAGTCTAATATTAAAAGTATAAAGACTGTCCCAGAAAGTATGGACGCACTTTGATTTCGCTGTAAATAATTCACAAGTGTTAGATATTCAAATTTTATTCGATATACTGATAATATTAGACTACAACAACAGAATATTATTCTCAACATTTGCTACTTAGCCATTGTAGACTAGCTGGCACACCTTATTGCGAACGTTCCTCATTAAATTCCGTACAGACTTCTTGGCGACAAGTTTTGACACTTTTTTCCAATCCTTTTCGAACTGTTGAATGGTTTCGGCTGCCGAGAAACGTTTCCTAAGATGTGCCTTCGTAAATGCCCAAAATTCCTCAATTGGTCGAAGTTGTGGGCAATTTGGTGGATTCATGTCTTTTGGGAAGAAAGTGACATTTTTGGTAGTATACCATTCTACCGATGATTTCGAGTAGTGGCAAGAAGCAAGTTCTGGCCAGAAGACAAAAGGATCCTTGTGGCTTCGAATCATGGGTAAAAGTCGTTTTTGTAAACATTCCTTGATGTATATTTCGCTGTTCATTGAAGCAGCGGTAATAAAGTGTTTTGGAATCTTACCGCAGCTACAAATTGCTTGCCAGACCATAGCTTTCTTACCAAATTTTTCGACTTCAATCGATGTCTCGGACTGGTTTAACACTTGCCCTTCTCGCACCGTATAATATTGTGGTCCTGGCAAGGATTCGTAATCGAGTTTCACGTAGGTTCGTCGTCAATGATTATGCAGTTCAAATTTCCAGCAAGAATCGTATTGTATAGCTTTCGAACCCTCGGCCTGATCAATGCTTCTTGTTTCGGACTACGTTTTAGTTGTTTCTGCTCTTATAGGTTCGAAGATTCAAACGTTCTTTAGCACGAAGAACTTTTGACTTCGAAGTGCCCACTTTTTTGGCCACATCCCGAACTGAAACCTCCTTCTTTTGCTCGAACGCCTTCAGTATACGTTTATCCAACTGAGGACCTTTTTTTTCGACCCGTTTTCGGTTTATCCTCACCGAACTTCCTGATTGCATTTCGCACGGCTCTCTCACTTACTCCTTCCATTTTTGCTATCTTTCTCAGTGACAGTCCGCGTTCTGTGCACCATTTGTACACAATTTTTCGACGTTGTTCTACTGAAAGTCCACGCATTTCGAAACAAACTAATGAAAAGGAATAAACAACTGCACAAGTGGTTAGAGAAGAGTGTAAACAACAGGACGCAGCCATAAAAATTGACAGATTCTGAACCATTGCGAAATGGCAGCGGTTTTATCCAATCAAATTTAAATATATAACATTTGTCTATTGTTTCCAATTCAAGTGCCTTAGATAGTTTATGTAGATAGTTTCTTTTTGCACTCATTTTTTTGAAACATTATACGAAACAGTTATTAACAGCAGTGGACGCCAATATTTTTTATCACGTCCAACATCGGGTTATTTTACCGCGCACAGTAGCGAGTGAAGATTTTTGTTCACGGTTTTGTGAACAATTATCTGTCGGTTGCTACTGAGGATACCCTCGAGTGGTGCCTATCATCCACCGCTTACTGGGAGCCAGCCAGTCAGTTAGTCGAGTTCAGTTAATGGATATACGAGTGGTCGTGTAAATTGAAAGTCAACAAACCGAACAGGCAAATTATTATAATTTATAATAATTATTTCACGCCAGTACTCGATTGTGCTCATACACCATTTCAACCATCAATCAGGCTGACTTGCACGATCCGTTGAAGCAGCAGTTGATATGCACTTGATCGAAATTCAATGCAACTTTAATCGTTTATACTGTACAGGCTTACACAAAAAAAATGTTTGTCCGGCATTACTAAAATACATACAACGATATAAATCGAGTCGCTTCGAGAGTATATATGACGAAATAGAAAAAAGTTGAATGCAACAGTTCTGTTACTAAATCTTAATATCTGTGCGGTAATCAAGTACAAACCATTAACGTATTTAGCAATGACTTTCTCTAGACTAGCTAGCGAAACACAGTTCAGTTCTGTGGGAAGCTTCTAAGTATTATAGTATATGAACAGTCAGGCGATAAACTTTCTCATGCTTCAACGAGAAGGCAGCATTCCATGCTTTCGATAGAAGCGTCGCTAGTTTGAGCAACGCTCAGAATCGTGCACACGGCTAATGACCCTGTTTCCTGCTGCCATAACCAGAAATCACTTCTCGATTGAGCAATGTTTACTTCGCAAAGCATAAACAAAAAAAACAACCAATCTCTAGTTTCCGTCGCAGTCTTCTTCAATAACAGCATGAATTGGATGAAAGTCAACTAAATTGAGATTATCGGGTACGGTCTGCTGATTGTGGGATTTTTATGCTAAAATAATTCCCAGTGGAAACTTTGTGAAAACTGCACTATAGATACTGTAAATTCAATGAAATTACATTTATACAAAGAAATATGAGTGTACAGGTAGTCTAAACAACAAGCACATTTATCACATGCCTAAATGGAATGGCTTGGAATTGTCATGGTCTGATCAAGCTTAATAATTAGGTTTAACGTATTACAAAAATCCAGGCAAAGTTTAATAAATATATTAAATGTTTATATCCTCTTATAAACAGAAATTCTAAGCTCTGTCTAAAAAACAAATTGTTAATTTATAAACAAATTTTCAGACCAGCCATGCTTTATGCAGTACCAATTTGGTCAAGTTGTTGTTCCACCAGGAAGAAAACGCTTCAAAGGATTCAGAATAAAATTCTGAAAATGATTCTGAAGCGTCCTTCCTGGTTTAGTACAAATGAGTTACACAGACTCACAAATATAGAAACATTAGATGTAATGTCACATAATATTATAAGCAAATTCCGACCAAAATCGATGCAATCTTCAATTGAATCGATTCGCTCTCTGTGTTAGTTAGTAAGTTAGTATATAAGTTCCTTTTTCCCATTACACAATACAAGTAGGTTTAGAATTTTCCCTACACAAAAATCTCAGAAATGCGGAAGCAAATGATGTCTTCATGGTAATAACCAAATCATGTATATAATAGGGCAGAAAAGTCACCACTTGTGGCTGAACACCCAATTTAAATCTTAATAATTTAATTTAACACATATTCCAATAAATGGTTATTTAAGAAAAAAGAAGCACACATTTACCCAGGCGAATGACCAAAAGGTTATAACCAGGCAAAGCTAAACAACTAAATAATAAGCACAAATTGTCGAAAGTATTCAATTTTGCTCAAATCAACTAAACCAGGTCATGTCAATTTAGTTCGCACCGGGTTTCAGAGTGGGAAACCCATTCCAGGTAACTTTCAGCTTTCCTACAAGCCAGAGATTAGAATATTTCGCATTGAAAAAAAAAAAGGTTCAGTTATACCGTTCCTGTTTGACTATTACAACACCTCTTTAGGGCAATGAATCAACTTTTTAGTATAAGTCCTATTCTGATGAATCAAAGTAAGTACATGCAATTTCACATTAATTGACCCACAAACTCTTACAATTCAAATTGAATTATTCTTGAGTAGTTCATATTCTAGTCCACCGCGTTCCACTAGTCGTAAACATTTCCCTATCACTAATCGAGCGAATTCATTAGCTTAGCCATTCCGAATCGAGTCCAAGCGAGCTGCGATTCTTCGAGTTGAACTGAGCCAACATCATCGAATACTGGCAGTAGTCAGTCACGACAAATCATATTCTCACAGTTCATAAAGAAGTGTTTCCGCGGAATGTCTCGAAATCGAACAGTCAATTCGTGTCACGTGAGCAGTTCAGATCGTCTCCAAAGGGAACGAAATTGCTCCACTAATAGTCAATTATGCAAATCAGAGCACATCAAAACTCGGTGGTAGTTAGCCTAGAGGCGCACAGGAAGCAATAACCCATCATCCGCGGTGTAGTAATAAGCGCGCACTGAACCGATGGGCAGCAGTCGTCGTGGCCACAAAAGTGCACAAACCGCAGAATTATCATCATGATTTGCACATAGAAAAGTGCTTGAAAAATAATACAGACACTAACCGAGTGCACGCCGGGGACAGGAAGAATTGCAGTGTATAGAGCGAAAATGTTTTTGCTGCCGGTAGTTCTCATGCTTGTCGGTGACAGTTTTACTAAACATCTCAGCGTTGATGCGATTGTCATAGCAAACCCAAATGAGGTCACTTCTCGGGAATCGGTTACAACAGCTCCGCAAACTGCTGCACCCGCCACGGTCAGTCCGTCAGACGACGGCGATGATGAAGAGGAAACTTTGCCGTGGTCTTCAGCACCAGGACAAAGGTTGGTGTGGTCACGACGAATTTACTGAAATGATACTAATTTATGTTTTGTTGATGCATCGATGCATGTTAACCTTTTGATAACTATAGGATCGATATCTAATGATGATAATAAATCTATAAACGTATTTTTTATGATTTTCGCAGTAGTCTGTGTAAAAAAACACTAAAATTGATTATGAATGCTTGGACATATGAATCTTGGACTGATCAAATTGTTTCCAAGTAACCTAAAAATCCGGATAAAAGGGAATGATTTGGTTTACACGCCAAATTTCTCTTTTGGTTTACTTTACGGTTACGATCTGTAAAACAATATTTTATCTGAACAATCTGTAAAATGTGTCCAGTTTACAGTCATATGTCAACTAACTACTGGATTTCGGAAAATCATATAAAAATATTATGAAACATACGCTTTCATTTTCCTGACATAGTCTTTCAATGAAACTTTTTCACAAATCAGTAAAAAAATTTCCCATTTTCAGAGACACAAATTAAAATAATAAAGAATTCCAGCAAAGATTTCTGTACGCTTCGATGAGAATCTAAGCTGTGAAATTTAATATTTTCCGTAGTGGAAATGCGAATATTTACGCATACGAGAATACGTGGCATCTTTACTTTGAATGTATTCCTGTAAATTTTCCATATGATAAAGATATTTTTAAATAATATTTTCTTAATTTTCTCTACGGGGTTCTAATTCCAACATTTACTGGGATAATGATCGCAGGAACATATAAGTCAAATACTAATTCGTCACTTCAGTTAATTTTTGCCTTTCAGTATATAAAAAAATTCAAATTGAACATTGTTAGACCAAAGATAAACTCAAGATGAAGTGGTCTGCGATTTCTCATGTATCATTTGAATAGGACCCTCCGATCCACACGGTTCATTGTCAGTTTCAGTCTAATCATTATTTGAAGCAAAACAATAAGTGCCTGATCGCTACATGTGTCGTAGCTATGACAATGTTTATGTTTGGAAAAATATAAAGTTTTAGTTTTGAACGATTTTTCGTACATCCTGTGTTTTTAAAAATTAGAAAATAAAAATTACTTAGAATTGCTACTTAGAAAATTTATTTTTGTCTCATCCCACGTAATCAATGGAAGCAACAAATCATTTTGTGCTGATTATATACGAGGCATTCCACGCAAAATCAGCCACCCAATTTTTTTTTCATATAGGGTAAGGGCTCCCTATTTCATCTCATTTGTAAAGACGTTACCGTAAAAACCTGATTTAGCCCCCAAAATCACTACGATTTTATCATATTTCTGCTTAATTCGCCTTGCTCCACATTGGGAATTGATTCACATTCCTTGGAAATTAAAATAAAAAATAAAAAATCAAAACTAAAAACAAAAAAACACTTCTGATATGTTCACTACTGTGCTCCTAATCTCATCTCAAAGGTTTTGTATTCATCCAATCGTTGGTCCTTTATTCATCCCATAAATTAGCAATGGCGACAGCAATCAAAACTAAAATATTTCACTATTACACTCTCAGGTTCAAAATATCAGAATTTTCCTTAAAAAGGGCCCAATGCGAACTATGACACAACACACGATATTAAAAAAACAGTTTGGAATCATTTCGACGTTTAAAATTTTTTGGATCGTTTTTATTACCTTTCGTTTCAAATTTAAAATTTTACTCTGCAGTTAATTTGGAGAAGTTAAAAAAAACAAAAAAAGAATTGTTACTATTTAGGCATTAGCCCTTCTAAAAACAAAATGTAGAACCAGAGATGCCATCATACAGATTTATCTGTATTGTATAGATTTTTGCGTTCGCGTTCGTTAAATCAGATTACAGATTTTCTAAATTTAATACAGATTTGTAAAGGTTCATAAAAAGCGAGAAGTAAAACGTTATGTTCAAATGGAAATCTTTTGTGCAAATGTTTGATGATAAACATTTATATTAAAATTTGAAACCAATTTGAATTTGATTTGAATTTGAATTCATTATTAGTAGATACATATTTTCTATGAAAATATCTGGCATCTCTGTGCACAGCCGATGAAACACACACATTTCACAGTGTTATGGTGACGTATAGCGGAAAGGAACCAGTGCTACTAGATTTGCCACAATGGTTATTTGATTAGTATTTAACACGCTCTATTTGGTAATATTAGAATCCGAAACAGTTTTATTTATATATAAATATCAATGATATAATTAAACTAATGTCACGGATACCAAAAAATACTTTTTGATGATAATTTAACGAAGAAAAAATATATTTTTTTATTTAACATTATGAGAAAACTTGGCAACCTTGCGATACGAAATGAGATGAAAACATAGCGCAATCATGTGAATTAAGTGCAAATTTTCATCTCATATTTTTCATTGCTTTTATTACTCATCAGATAATTTTAGAAGTCTTTAATCGTTGAATAAACAAGTGGAAAGTGAACATTACTAACTATAAAGTCATCCAACATTGAATAGTGTGTCATTATGTGAAATAGTGATCATGTTTTGAGACGAATCGATTAGTAAATATTCAGAAACATGATGAATTGTAAAAATTCAGACCAAAGTGGTTCCTAAATCAAAAAGTGAGTTTATTTTAAATGAAAAAAGCGATCGTTGAAGGTTTTTCTTAACTATTTTTTCAATTGGAAAGTGTGACAAAACCTAGAATAAATGTTTTAAAACGTTCCACAGTTTTGTTCAGGTACGTTTAAAGATATGATTAATGTTCAAAGTTATAAGGTGAAGGAATGAGATGGAAATTGGAGCTGAGATGAAATAGGGAGCCCTTACCCTAACTTTTTTTTTCGGTAAAGAACTCGAAAATATTCGACACGTATTTTTGCCTTTCTAATATAGAAAGGTTATGCAATCACTTGAAAAGCCGACTAGTAAAAATTGGCCCGGAGGGCCAAGTGTCATACAACATTCGACTCAGTTCATCGATCTAAGCAATGTTTGTGTGTGTGTGTGTGTGTGTGTGTGTGTGTGTGTGTGTGTGTGTGTGTGTGTGTGTGTGTGTGTGTGTGTGTCAAATTATCTCACTAGGTTTTCTCGGAGATGGCTGAACTTAGATTCAAATGAAAGGTCTCATGGTCCCATACAGAATTCCTGAATTTCATCCAGATCCGACTTCCGGTTCCGGAGTTATAGGGTGCAGTGTGTTCAATATTGTGCACCATCACTTAAACCGGCGAAACAAAACACGTAAAAAAAATTCTATACTGGTTTTAAAACTACACAAATCGATAGTAATTATCAGTAGGCAACTAAACAAACCGATTCCGGCTATCCTGGTTCCCGGTATCCGGTTCCGGAAGCACCGGAAATAGTGGTCATATATACTAAAATGGATCTCACTCACTTTTCTCAGGGATGGTTTGACCGATTTCCAAAAACTTAGATTCAAATGAAAGGTCTCACGGTTCCATGCGGAATTCCTGAATTTCATCCAGATCCAACTTCCGGTTCAGAGGTTATAGGGTGCAGTGTGTTGAATATTTTACACCGTCACTTAAACTGGTGGAACAAAACCGTAAAAAATGTTGTAAACTGCGCTCAAACCCCTTATTCCCAATCTGAGGCTGAAATGAAAGGTCTTAAATAAATAAATTAAATTAAATTACTGCATATTTTCGGATACAACAAACATTTAAATCGTCATTTAGAGTGCGATGGTAAAATTGTATATAATCTTCAAAGTTGAATAAAAACTAATAGAGTTTGTACGACATGTTTTTTTTTTATTCAATATTACAATATATTCTTAGGCACACTGCTTAAGCTCTAAGATGCCAAGGTTATTTTCTAATCTTAATTAACGACTAACTTAAAACTAGAATAATATGTGATCTTAGCGTCTCGAAAATCCAGCGTTCGGCTGGCGATCGGCAGTGGTCGAGATGTATTCAATATTGCACGAGTCTTCCAGATGGCGTTGGTAAATATTTAGCGCTGGCCGCATCCTTCGGTCCGTGTGGGTCCGCGGGAAACACCCCCAGGCTACGAAAGCCCGGCGGGTGGCCCGCATGCTGGGTTTTCGACTGGAGCGGTCTTCCGTGGACGATGATGGTGATGTTACGGAAGAGAATGAAAAAGAAAGTAAATATTGTGGAAACGGAGTAAAAAGGGGGATGTGGGAACAAAATGTCTGAAACGACAGAGATCTAATTAGTTTCCATCGAGATGGTGAAGAGACAGGGGAGGGAGAACGAAAAGGGCGACATGTTAGATGGTGGCCGTACGAGCCGACTTCGATTATACAGGTTCTCGAGTTCCGGTGCCGGAAGTGCATATAATAGTGAACCCACTTCGTTTTCTTAAGAATAACCTACGCGTATTGTTTCATTCTGTATGTTATACTAGTTCATGCACAAGCAATCCCTTGGTTTCTTTCAAAAATCGAAGAGAAAAATTTTGAATAGAATACCACAATATTATACATGAGAAAGGCATCATTACACCACTAGGTGGATTAAAACAGGTTTTTTATTTCAATATGTTACGTGGAATTTTCGAGATATGATTTTCGAAATTCCGCGTTTACTAAAAAGAACCTTTTTTC
This sequence comes from Malaya genurostris, assembly GCF_030247185.1. Lineage (NCBI taxonomy): Eukaryota > Metazoa > Arthropoda > Insecta > Diptera > Culicidae > Malaya > Malaya genurostris. Next base: position 236,072,527 of record NC_080571.1, on the reverse strand, counting down.
AACAGCCTATACTGAAAAAATTCCCAAAAATACAAAAACTCGTTCAAGACATGAAATGTACCTTTTTTTCTTAGCTTTCAAATAAGCGATTCCATAAAACAAACTTTAAACTTAATTTAATGAAAAAAGTTAAAAAAATCAAACTTGGGCCTAATTTTTTTTCTTGTTTTAGTTGAAAAAGAAGCATTAGGGTTTTAACTCAATCTTGACGAAGTTTCAAAGTGGAAAGAATAATACTTTCAGAACAGAGAATTTTTCAATCACGATCCGCACGCGCGGAGCGTACCGCAACGCAACTGACTAGGATACGGGCTTAACTTGTCGACACATGTTGCGCCAGTGATCGAATCCTAACTTTGTGTACGTTGTTAACTACAAATATTCACACATTGTATAATCTTATGTTTTGTGAAATTAGTCACCGCGTTCTCACATATTCGATTAGGGTAATTTATAAATAGTTCTCCAATTACCTACATCATATAATAATTATTATTACAGCACCCTAGGACAAACCCCTGATCGCAACCGACAGGAAGTGCTAATAAAAATGTGCATTTTTAATCATGGGATTTTTGGATTAACGAAAGTGAAATCGCGTACACCTGTTCTTGGACGATATTCTCACACGCAAGTAACCCCTGCCCTTCTTTAGATTACCATTGCCCGATGATGGGAAACTATTTCCGAGCCTGGCCAACGGCCATCTCGGCTTCACGGTCTTTGGCGATGCAATCTACATGAACGGACTGTACAGCGGCTACCGAGGGTTGAGTCACAGAGCCAGGATAGCGAATGTGGCTAACCTTCGGCTGACGGTGGCATCGGGCTTCACTGCAACTGTAAACGGTGGGAATGAAGCGACCACACGGATGGATTTCAGGTCGGGCACGTTTTGCGTCGATTACCGGGGACCTAATAATAGCTACAGGGTACAGCAACTGATCTATCCGCATCAATTCTACAATCGCGCGATCGTCAATCAATTCACGATCGAGCGACTGGACGCAGAAGGTTAGTATTCGTTAGTTGGAAAACGGCGCTAAACTACATCGATTTAACAATGAAAACAGATGTAAATAATGGGACGACAAATCACGATACTTGAATATTAATCACTGTTTACCATATCGGTAAAGAAATTTGTGCTCACAGTATAGAAACAATTTTTTAATCAATCAATTATAACAACGTATGGATTTCATCGTGATTAAGTAATTGATACAGACGTTTTGCTATTAGAACAACTGGAATTGTGCAATATAACCATTAGATATAAATACTTTTCGTCTCTTTAGATGACATTACTGTTGGCATCAGCCAAAACATCACCTGCCCTGGCAGCGAAGACATTTTGTTCGACTCAATCGAAACCATACTCATTAGCCACGATGCGGAACGGTGGTTCAACCTGACGTTACCATTCCAATTCCCGAGGAAGCAACAGCTGCGGGATGAATATTCAACAACGACAGCCACCGGAGCCGGTCCGATTTCGTCGTCATTTAAAGTGCACCGAACCTGTGGCAGCACGGTGATGTTGGAGGATCCAGCGCACCAGCCGAACCAGCAGCGACGCGTCTGTGTCTTATGGAATCATGTTCCAGAAGAGCTCACACTGAAACGGTCCGAGCGCACGGTGTCGTACAAATTTATAATGACGGCTGACGAAAGTGCCAGTTTTGCCAGGGAAGAGCTAGTCGAAGGTAAGTACAGCGGTACCACTGCGGTAGGGATGATCGAATCGAACTTTTAGATGGGAATATTCTATTAAATTTATTTAAATTTCACTAACTTAACGATGCAATAGACGAATTCGGCTCTCTGCGCGTCGAGCAAATCTGTCAATAACTTTATCGATGCAACCGCTTCGATGTTGCATCTGAGACAGCAATTTGTTTTCAACTGCTATAAGCATAAGCCACTGAAGCTTCTCCTGGAGTTGTGCATACGTGATAGAGAGAACAACAAACCCAAGTAGAGTGTGAGATCAAAAAGAAAACTCAATTTGATGTTGTGCTGTTCGTATATATCGATTACTTAATTTGCTATCGTTTTGGTCGTTTTAACGGTTAAAAGATCAAAATTGAAAGCAGATAAAATGCTGTGTGACATCAAACTGAAAACTAGTTTTGCTCTCAGTGAAAGCACATTGAAAACATAATATGATGCAGATTTTCTCGAAATGACACGTCACAAGCATAAGCTAAAAATAGAACAGCCAAAACAGGTCCGGGATAGTATACATTTAGGCGATATTACTCGCAAGCAAGAAAAAAGATTTTATGCAATCTCCATATTAGTCGCAAGCAAGAAAAAAGATTTTATGCAATCTACACACTACAGCGGAAAGAATCCGGTTTCGAACTCAAGGTGATTTGGAATGCGGACTTTCTGCGATTGCTATGGACTGTAAGAGAGCTATGAGGAGACAAAAAATGTTCGGTTATATGACAAGCAGTGTTGTTTCACGAAGTTGTATGCAGGTAGTTTCTGTCAATGCACACTTGTTGCGTCGCTTGCATCCCGCATCCACCGTGAATAGCAGTGTGGCTATTTGAGCACAGTATAAAAATGTTCTCTTTGTCCTTCTCATATCCAAAGCTTTAGCAATCAAACATTATAACATTAAATTGAGTTATCTACTTGATCTCACATAACTCGCACATGTAATCACTTTGAAATACGAATTTACAGTGAAATCTTCTACAACACAGGGAACGTGAATTAGGAGTTCGGCAATAAGGATCATTTGTTTTTTCGACTAATTGGGACAATGAACGATAATTGAACCATAATCTCTTCAGTAAATTTTTAGTTCTTGTGTAGACTTATAATTTACGATCATTTGATGCAGAATTAGTCCTGTGACTCAAAATTATGAAGATTTAGTTAGACGGTTTCTTTGGAAAAGTGTATTGAAGTTCCAAGATCTATTAGATGATTGATAAAATACTCCTCATAGTATCTAGCGTTAGTGAGAATATGAAGTTCTAAGCATTTATAACTAGGAATGAGAATTGTTTTGAAAAGTGTCTTCGACACAGTTTGTGAACTATTTAGGAATATACAAATTAAACATATATTTTCTTGGTGGCTCCTCTAAGCCACTAAAGTATTATTAAGAATTAGCTCTAGGTTCTGAAATCTGAGACATTCAATGTTCGATGTTCGAATTTCGTAAACAATGAATTTTTCCATACTGTTGGATATAAAGTTATGGGTATTTTCAGAACGGGTTTGACGAGTAGATTATTTTCGTCACTGAGGTCCCCGATTTCTGGATGCATTGTAAATAATGGTCTAAAAACTTTGGAATGAACTTCGCGACGTCGTATGATTACTAATATCGAAAAAAAAAATTAAACTGAACGCAAGAATTGTTACAGGACCGGATACTTAACGTATCTAGAAGGAAATCGATGACGTCAAATATATTTCTCATATCAAATTCTGAAATAAGCTCCTTCTACGGCAGACGATCAACGAGATGAGAATGCCAAAGCCACTATTTAGATTGACCTGCTTCAGACAAACGTAGTACCGATGATCGCCAATTTATCTAATGCCTCCCAGACGTGTGGTTTGACACCAATATTCTCGTTGTTAAAAAGAAGGAGCATTATTTGAGTCAAAGTTGAGAAAATGTTGAAAAATCGTTTCTTCGCGGTTATGGTTGCGGTCAACTGAAGGATCTCGGCAGAATGTCAAAGCATTTTTGTAAAAGGCAACATAGGACCGGAGGAATAATTCTTCCATTGAAACTTAACTTTGTATTTTTGTCTTGCCATTCGAAATTTGCTCAATTTCAATGGATTCACTAAGTTGTTGATTTTAATATTTTCATTTTTCGAGTTTCACAAAAATTTTCGCTTTAAACATCAAAATGATAACATAATGTGATATTAATTTGATGAATTTTTGATTTGATGAATCGATATCATATTAGGATTTCAATCTGATGTTGCTATCATAATCAGATTTCAATTTGTTCTCATTTTGATGTTAGACTTTACTCGGGAATCCAACTAATTCTTTTCTTTCTAGAATCTGTGCAGTAACTCATGTGCACGGAAAAGACACACAGCGACAAGAGATACTTCATAATCTAAGTTGGATGTATATGAGATGTGTTTAATTTTAGATTTTGGTGCACAAGACAAATAGGCTCGAGTTCAGAGAGCCAATAGCTACGGTAATGCTATATGAAAAGATCGTATGGCATATTATTTTATATTCGGTACCATCCGACCAACAGTTGATTCTCAAATCGCGTCTTCGTCCTTTGATTAGTAATCACTGATGCTTCTCTTGTTGTTATTGAAGGAATCGTTGTAAGATTTCTTTGAACTATACTAGCCTCTATTATTTTAGGTATAATTGGTGTCGTTGCTAGCCATTTCAGACGTACCTTGTTGTAATATTTTGTTGTTATAAATTCTTGTCACAGCTCTAGGGTTGATGATACAGAAAAGTTTTCAATGTCCTTGGGTATAGGAGTTTTTTTCTTTGAATTCTCGCAATGTTAGGTAGGTCATTTTTTTTCCATTCAATTTTTATTGTTCCTTTTTGTTACATTGCTGTATGGTTTACAATTTAAGTGATTCAAATGGTACATTTGTGCATCTTTCTTACAGACATTTTTTGTTTTGTTCACATTTTCGCATTGCCTAATTGGTAGTTTTCAGCTTTCACTGCATGGTTTGTTTTTATGACCTAATACTAACTTAACCTATTTTTACCTAATTTAATTAATTAAATTAAATTTTTAATTGTTTCATATTCGGAGTTTTGGCATTTTGTAACGAATTTTTCGCATGTGTTTCTTATTTTCTCTTCGATTGTCTCGACATTAGCTAATCTATGGACATACACTGTTCTGGTACGCCAGTTGAAGTTTAAAATCATCTTCAAGCATCTGTTTTGTAAGACTTGCAATTTGTTTTTATGGCTATTTGCACAAGTGGACCAGATTGGTATAGCATAATATATTACCGGAGCGATAATTTGTTTATAGATAGCTATCTTGTTTTGTTCATTCAGTTTAGATTGCCTATTTATTAGCGGGTACAATTTTTTAATTAAAAGTGAACATTTATTCAAGATCTTTTCTGTGTGACTTCTAAATAAAAGTTTTGAATCAGTTGTTAGACCTAAATAGACTGCTTCATTTGACCATTCGATGGATGTGCCGTGAAGTATGATTTTGCAATTGTCTTGGGGAATAAGCCTAGGGGATGGGCGGTACGGGAAAAATATAGTTTGTGTTTTACTAGAATTCACCTTGATTTTCCAGGTGTTCAAGTAGGTAGGTCTATGACGGTACTGGCATGTGGCCAGTTGATTTTCGTATGTGAACAGTGATTTGGAAGCGTACCTTCCGTTTTGAGCAGAAATTAAGTAAGAAGGAATAGGTATCTCCAAAATCTTAAGTAATACACAAATCTTGAATTATAATAGCTATGTAATCTAAAAAGTGTAAGAGGCGGAACTTGTGCGACTTATCAAGAGTTACCAAACCTAGTGCACAAAATTCACATTAAAACAGAAAAAATTACGTTTGTGTCAAGTTACAGTTTGTTGATGTTTTTCAACTTTTATGACCAAAGTTTGGAATCCGATAATCGAGTAGATATCCGATAATCGAATAGAAATATAGACTTAAGGTGAGGTGATCATTACACTTCTTCAAAAGTGCGCGCCATCGATATTTTGGGTTTTGAAGAAATACAGTTAGTATTCACTCACTCATACAGCTTCTCAACAAAAACGAAGCTTGTTCCTCACAAATATCGGCAAAAATTTCCACATAAGCGCCGACTGAACTATACCCAACTTTTAGAAATGGATTTTTTTTATTAACGACACTTTACCATCTTTGAGGCATTCGGGTCATGTTTCAGAAATTGAATAATTTCTCACTATTTATTGAATTTACGGAAACTTTCAATCGAAACTTTTTTTTTCTTTTTTTCCGAATCAAATCTGTTTCGAATCACAACTAATAGGGTAACCGATATATCATTGCTTAGCTTTAGAGGAAACCGGGGCTGGTTGGTCGAGTTTTGTTTTCCGACTTTCTTTACTGATTCTGGTTAGACTTTTTGATAAACTATCTTATGCTATCTTGAAGAAACAACTCTTGATCATATATGTGATTTTTTATTACTAAATAAAAATCAGTGAAAAAGTTATAACAATCAAAAATCAGGGAAACAGTTATAACAATCAAATGAGCAAAAAAAAATCGGTCAACCAACCTCTGGGCCGGGGAAGGTTGGCCGAGTTTGATAAAATATGTGAAACACATGAAATGCATCAATGGAAAACATTTATTAGTGAAAATAGCTAGCGTGCACCATTTTGTATTATGTAGGAAAGTAAAAAACCCGACACTTTTAGTTTTGCCTTTCTCATATAGAAAGGTTATGCAATCACTGTGAAAACCGACTTTTGAACCAGTATACCATTCGACTCAGTTCGTCGAGTACGCAAAATGTCTGTGTGTGTATGTGCGTATGTGTGTATGTAACGTTTTTCGCGGAGATGGCTGAACCGATTTTCACAAACTTAGATTTAAATGAAAGGTCTTGTGGTCCCATACAAAATTCCTGAACATTATTTGGATCCGACTTCCGGTTCCGGAGTTATGGGGTAAAATGTGCAAAAAAATGAAAATATGTGTTCTAACTTTTCTCATAGATGGCGCGACCGATTTTCACAAACTTAGGTTCAAATGAAAGGTCCTGTGGTCCCATGCGTAAATCCTGAATTTCATCCGGATCCCACTTCCGGATCCGGAAATATAGGGTAAAGTGTGTTAAAAATTTTATACCATCGCTGAAAAGTGCGAAAAACCGTAAAAAGTTTTCTAAATCGACCTCAAGTCTTCTCCAATTGATAGTTTTTATCAGTAGATGGTCAAATAAACCGATTCCGGTTATTCTTTCAAGAATCGAAGAAAATTATTTTGAAGAATACCACAGTATTACATATGATAGTATGATTGATATGAGAAAGGCATCATTACACCTCTAGGGATTTTTTTTAACTAGTTTAACTTTCACACTTAGTTTTGGCAACATTAGTGAACTTTTCACAGCTTTCGCTGCTATCTTTTTCTTTGCCAGCGTATACGATCACGTTTGTTTTAATTTTTCTCCTCCTCCAATGATTCGTTTACTAAGAAATTTTTCAAAATTTGTATAAATCAGTGAAACATTTGCATAAGACGACATTGACGCTCCTACGAATCAGTTCGTGCACTCGCCTTGGGGAGAGGTCCGACGTCTCCAGAGAGGCCAACGTTTGCAGCAGATTCCATGCTGTTGGGCGAGTATTGCTCGGGGTCAATCTTTAACAAATCCTGGCAGAAACTCGAAATCCTATCAGAGTTTGGATGGCATTCGATCCATGAAATATTGAAATCATTTTTTTAATCAACTATATACCTTAAATGATTGTAGTTTTGTATTTCGTTTTTTATAGACATTTTAATTTATTTTTATTATTTCTTTTTCATGTATATTTCTTCTTATATTCATCAATATAAGCATAACTGCCAATTTCGTCCAAAATAAGGTGAATACTTCATGAATATTAAAGTCCACATTGCTCTACATTGAACAACTCGGCCAACCAACCTGTTTCGAGAACAATAACGTTTTAAAAAAAATAAGTAAGGTCACACTGGAAATAGTTATACCATTTTGTATAGTTTGGAATGCCTATGTTTTTGGGAATAGGATGTAACTATAGTCGCGTTACACATAATACTTTGCAAAAAAAAGAGATTTACCAACGTCAAAAAAGAACAAATGTAACTACAGATGTCTCCACTACACTACAGAAGTCTCCACTGCGCAAAATAGCATGTTCACAAAAGACACTCGGCCAACCTGCCCCTTCGACTAACCAACCCCGGTTTTCCCTACCATCTGATGTGCCATTTATACGTTCTTCCCATTTTGTTACGGTGACCAGTTTGCAACCAAAAACCGTCAATGCAAACATGTAACACGAATTAGATTACTGCAAAGCAGACCCTGGCAGCTTGGAGCAAAATCAATCTTCAGTTCAGCAACGCCATCTCACGGCATCACGTTCAACATATCATGTCAATTGTATGAGTGCGCAGTGCTGCTATTTTGAAGCGCACGAATTTGACATTTCCCTCCCCTATTTCTATGTACGAGCTTCGATGCGGACTCGTCTGAGGCCGCCATGCTCGCAAAAAAGGATGTTGCCAATGATTTGTTCGGGAAATGTGAGAGCTGAATATCTTGTTAATATGATGTCTTTGCGCAAAGTTACGTTGGAAAATATTGTAACTTAGTATGATGAGATGTGAATTCGTAACATTAGTTTGACTCCATATCATTATAATCGATTTGTTTTGGTGGCAGCCTATGTTTTATTTTATTGTTTTTATGAATAAGTTACAGGGGCACATTCACGGATAAAAATCGATTGCCGGTACTATGATAGTGAAATCAAAAAATCATTAAACATGTCCTCTCATAAAATGATATGAACCATTTTATTCATGATTTCATGAATAAAATGGTTCATATCATGAACAATAACTTATCAATCATGAAAATTGTCATGATATAACGCATGGTCTGAAAAGTCCCGGACGTAACACATAGATAGCACTAGTTTTATTGCAGTCACTTTTTTCAGTTAATACTAGTCTTTAGAATACAACTGTTAAAATTTCATGATATTCTATTCATTTGTTTGTGAGCTATTGTGCTAAGAGTGACGCTATTTTTGTTATTTTCAGAACAATGGATCAAAAACAATTTCGTGTTATAATTTTACACCGTTCAAGCAAAGCAATGGGTTTAAAACTGTTATGGAGACTCTGCTACATCAGAAACAACAATAAAACGTTGGTTTGTTGACTTCAAACGTTGTCGTAGAGACACCAATTATGCAGAACGAAGTAAACATCCAAATGAGGCGGTAACACCAGAAAACCTAAAAAGAATCCACGCAATCGTTTTGAATGATCGAAAAGTGAAGTTGCGTGTTGGTTTTATATTCATTGGGCATTCGACTGTGAGATAGCTCTGTTCAAAATGAGTGCCGCGTTCGCTCGATGTTGACCAAAAACGAGCACGTGTTGATGATTCTGAGCAGTGTTTGGCCATGTTTGAACGTAGCAAGCTTGAATTTTTGCGTCGATATGTGACAATGGATGAAACATGGATTCATCACTTTATTCCGGAATCAAAACGATCGTCATCTGAGTGAACAGCAACTGGTGAACCTCGTCCAAAGTGCCCGAAAGCGGGGGCGGCCCGTTTAGCATAAGGTCATTTGGCATAATACCGTTTGGCATAACGCCGTTTGGTATAATGGCTATTTGGCATAATGGTCATTTGGCATAATGCCATTTGTCATAAAAATAGTTGGATTCGCAATATTTTAATCTAATGTAAATTTTCGTGTGTTTTTCGATCGAGTGTTGTTTTTTTTCGATCGAGTGTTGTTTTTTCGTTTCGAATATTTCGATAACATTAGGTGAAATGACATTTTTTTTTTATTTTTAAAATTCTGTAGTAAACAGAACACTGTAATTTTATATAAGCAACTCACTTAGTGCTAGCACAATCTTCTGTTCGTCATAGATGATTCAGGCCAAGACGACCGAAGGCCGCGAGTGCGCCGGCTACTGCGGGGGGCAGCGCCCCCGCAGAAATCACCTCTGTCTAGTTACGGGCATTTGCCCGGATTACCCAAAGCTAGGAGCTATCCCTCAGTTTAGTCCGAATGAGTGGCAGTGAGGTCGGACAGCAGGTCATTAAAAACGATGAGGCGTAGCCGCATTAGACTTTTCAAAATTGAAGTTAATAAAAACAATTTTCATTAAGCAGCATGTTCATCTGTTATGCCAAATAACCATTATGTCTAATAACTAGTATGCCAAACGACTTTATGTCAAACGACTTTATGCCAAACGACTTTATGCCAAACGTGGTAGCTCCTCCGAAAGCACAACGATCAACTGGAAAGGTTATGGCCTCGGTATTTTGGGATGTGCGTAGTGTAATATTTATCGACTATCTTGAGAAAGGAAATACCATTACCGGTGAAAATTATATAGCGTTATTGGAGCGTTTTAAGGTTGAAATTGCAAAGAAACGACCTCATGTGGCAAAGAAAAAAAATTGTTTCATCAAGACAACGCACCGTGTCACATATCAATCAAAACAATGACAAAACTACATGGAACTTCGAATATCTCCCACATCTACCGTATTCGTCAGATTTGGCTCCCAGTGACTACTGGCTGTTCGCAGACCTGCAAAAATGCTTGCTGGTAGGAAATTTCGCACGAATGAAGTGGTTATCGCTGAAGCTGAGGCCTATTTTGAGGCAAAAGATAAATCGTTCTACAAAAGGGGTATCGAAATGTTAGAGCGGCGCTGGAATGATGGCGTTGCTCTTGATGGAGATTACGTTGATGGAAAAAGTTAATTTTGAACCAAAACCATCGTGTTCTCTTTTTTAGGACCGGGACATGTTTCAGCCCATGTGTTAAATCATTCTGATCATGAAATCATGAAAAATAGACACTTCCGTCTCGATGGAAAAAAAACCTTACAGTTATGCAGCATTATTTTTATTATTAATTTTAGAGATTTTATAATTTTTTTGCAGAAATAAATTCCATTTAATTCCACTAGTTATTAAAGAATCTTCTATATTAAAAAATCTTTCGCCACTAATGTCACGAAATAGTAACAAACATGGATACTAGTATTTCGGTGTGCTTTTTGCCAACTTTAATTAAGTATGATGAAAAGAAGGTGCGATGCTGTCTCTTTTGTACTCGTTCTGGTAAATCAATTCCTGTTTTATTACAGGTAACTCATTTTGCTAAGCTACTTTTAAGTAGTATTTTGGAATTTTTATGTATTTCCTATGTTTGTTCGGTCTTCATATTTAGGTAATAGCTTGTAAAGCCAGGAGAATTTATTTTCTTGGTTTAAAGAGATTTTGAATTTTTTTAAATATGTTTTTAAACATTCAGCTACGTCTAGTTTCCATTGGTTAGAAATTTGTCTTGAGTTTGTTATGTCATACCACGTGAGTTTATGTTTAGCTACTTTTGACTTGAAATTGTATGATCAGAATCATAATCTACTGATATTCTTTCTAATTAGCCTCTGAATTTGAAGTAATTTACATTAATGCAAACTCCAGTTAGGTTGAGTTAATAGAATGTTTTGAGATGAATAGTTATCAATATATCTGGAGTAATTAGAATGTGTGTAAAAAATTTTTCAAAAAAACTTGAATCCAACAAGCGATGGCTACGGCGACAGCGAAGAGTAGTTGAACATCCCAAGTTTAAGATTGGCAAAGCCACTAAAAAGCCGCCTTGGTTGTGCACCTCGAGATGATAAAATATTTTTTCCACTTCTTTTATTCCGCCCGTTATGCTTATTTCACGTCTAAATCAGACTAACAAAATAAATTCCATTTCTTTCTTCGGGTCACGGTTCGGGTCTTTCTTTGTAAAAATACATAACTCACTTGCTGTGACCATTCGCGGTCCGTTAGCTTTCGCGTCATGATCAGACAACAACAAAAAACAAAAGCTTGCCGAAGGTTGTAAACTAAACTTGAATGAATATCTCATTGACAGATGAACAAGTGATACTGCAATTAAAACAAATATCGTATTGAGTTAAGTTGGAAATTCCTCAGAAAGGCTAACGCAGCTTTACATTTGCAGTTTTCCTGCTGAAGAATGAATATTTATTGAAGCGTCATACGAACGTTTGGCAAACTTTTTGGCGTAATTTCGACATCAACGTAGAGGGTAATCCGAAATTGGAGCGAGTGATTCACGCGAGTATCTTCTATTTGATAAGCAACTTTCCGTTAGGCGACCTGAGCCGGCCGTTACCTTTCAGAAGTTACCGATTCGGTGGGCTTAGCCCAACGGGACTTGGTCGGGGCGGCACGAATCTGGACGACTACGAGGGACATTCGTTCTGGGATACGGAGATTTGGATGTTCCCGGTTGTGAACATAATTGAGAGCAAATTGGCACGGATGTTGATCGATTATAGATTTCATAGACTGTCGGCAGCTCGGGACAATGCGCTTAACTCTGGTTACATTGGCGCTAGGTGTGAAAATGGTAAACAATTGAAAATGAGCACAAATAATTGTTATCAAAATTTTAGATATCCCTGGGAAAGCGCCTCGTCGGGCGTTGAAGTTACTCAGCCATGTTGTCCGGAAGTGGCGAAATATCAACAGCATATTTCTGCCGACATCAGTTTCGCTTTGCGTAATTTCTTTGCCACCAACCAAGACTTGGATTGGCTGCAAACTCAAGGATGTCTCATGGCACAAGAAATCGCCCAATTTTGGTCAAGCCGGCTATCGTTCGATCCCGTTACAGGGTTGTACGATATTGAGGGTCAGTTCCCACAGCAGCATAAAACCGCACGAAACAGTTAATCAACCATTCTCTTCTTTACTTCTTCCGCAGCGGTGATGGGACCGGATGAAGATCATGAAAATGTAACCAACAACGCGTACACCAATGTGATCGCAGCTTATGCACTGTATTTTGGCGAGTAAGTGGTTTTCTTTTCATTGCTACCTTATCCCATTCATTAAATAACTTCAGCACCTCCATCCAGCAGCCAATATTCCATAGATTTCTTCCGTCCGACTGCTCTCAAACATCGTCAGTGGGGTACAACGAAGAAAATTCACGTTTACCATCCGCTTACTTCAACGAAAAAAATGGATTAAAGTGAGTTTAATACAGTGCGAATAATGGCAATAGTTCTTTTTTGTCGTCTGCAACAGTAACCACACAATAGCATTCTAAGCCACCCGTTTTCTTAAGGTAAGCTCACGTGACGCAACTTGTAAACTCACGTGACGCAACTGAACTAACTTCTGAAAACTGCATTAGAGCAGCAAGCTGCCTAATGATTCACATATTTTTTAAGGCCAGGTTCCTTAAAAAACATGTTTTGCCTTTCTCATATAGAAAGGTTATGCAATCACTGTGAAAACCGACTTTTGAACCGAGGCCCGGAGGGCCGAGTGTCATATACCATTCGACTCAGTTCGTCGAGTACGCAAAAAGTCTGTGTGTGCGTGTGTGTGTATAGGCGTATGTGTGTATGTAACGTTTTTTTGCACTAACTTTTCTCGGAAAGGGTTGAACCAATTTTCACAAACTTAGATTCAAATGAAAGGTCTTGTTGTCATAGAAAAAATTCCAGAATATTATTTGAATCCTACCTCCGGTTCCGGAATCATGGGGTAAAATGTGCAAAAAATTGTGAAAATAAGTGCACTAACTTTTCTCACAGATGGCTGAACCGATTTCCACAAACTTAGATTCAAATGAAAGGTTTTGTGGTCACATAGAAAAATTCCTGAATATTATTTAGATCCGACTTCCGGTTCCGGAGTTATGGGGTAAAATGTGCAAGAAAATGAAAATATGTGTTCAAACTTTTCTCATAGATGGCGCAACCGATTTCCACAAACTTAGATTCAAATGAAAGGTCCCGTGGTCCCATACGTAATTCCTGAATTTCATCCGGATCCGACTTCCGGATCCGGAAATATAAGGTGAAATGTGTTAATTTTTTTTACCATCACTGGAAGGGATGAAAAACCGTGAAAAGTTTTCTAAATCGACCTCAAATCTCCAATTTATAGTTGTTATCCGTAGACGGTCAAACAAACTAATTTCGATTATTCTTTTAAGAATCGAAGAAAATTATTTTGATGAATACCGCAGTATTATATATGATAGTATGATTGATATGAGAAAGGCATCATTACACCATTAGATGGATTAAAACAGGTTTTTTGGGTAAAAAACGCCCTTTTTAATCCACCTAGTAATGTAATGGCCTATCTCATTAAAACCTCACGAGAAATCGATCCAAGTTTCATATGGAACATTTTGAATAACTGTTTCCTGATCCGGAATCGGGAGACTGTCGCAGTTGCAGTAGGTTTCTAGGACCAATGAATACCCAGATCTGCAAATTCGAATAGTTTTACAATCTGCTTCGAAAATTTTGTACTTTTTGGTGTCGTGAGAAATTTTTGGCCTTCATTATCCTGTCTTTACCTCAGCACCGTATTCAACAAAAATCAAACACCGGTAACAGATATTCGTGCCTGTGTCGTGATTCTGTTTTCTTCAAAACGGTTGAAAACCCGTGCTCAAGTGTGCTCGGTGCCGATGAACTCGCTTGTATTTTCAAAATCGAGCTTCGCTGTTGGTTTTCATCTTTTTTTTATCGCGTGTACGAAATCGAAAACCACATTCAGCGTGTTTCGTTCGTAGAGGCTTGTGTGTTCTTCTTCCGTACCACCGCATGTACGTACCGGTGCGCTTTATAAGACAGTTTAAAATTTTAAAACCTCATAAACTTGTAATACCGGAACCGGAAATCAGATCCGGATGAAATTCAGAATTTATGCATGGTATCGCTGAGAAAAGTGAGTACGTTCCATTTTAGAGGTTTTTTATATCATACATTTATACTTGGTTTTAGCCTACTTACGGGTTATTTTAGAGTTTGAGACCAGTATTTCCGGTGCTTCCGGAACCGGACACCGAAAACTGGTATAGCCGAAATGAATACGTTCGGCCTTTGTTCAACATTCTTTATCCTGTAATTCCGGAATCAGAAGTCGGATCCAGATGAAATTTGGAATCTGAGTTTGTAAAAATGGGTACCACCATATCTGAGAATAGTGAATAATTAATTTTAAATTGAAATTTTTACGCTAATCACTCTGTAATTTTGGAAGTCGGATCAAGATGAATTTCAGGAATTTCCAATGGGATCATAAGACATTTCATTTGAATCAAATTTTGTGAAAATCGGTTCAGTCATCACTGAGAAAAGTTGTTTTCTTTTTTTACACATTTTACCCCATAAATCCGGAATCGGAAGTCATATCCGAACAAAACTCAGGAATTTTGTATGGGACTGCAAAACCTTTTATTTCAATCTATGTTTGTGAGAATCGATTCAGCCTGCTCCGAGAAAAGTTGGTGCACTTTTTACCCCATAATTCCGGAACCGGAAGTCGGATCCCAACAATATCCAGGAAAAGAAATTCGATACGGGTAAAATTCAATAGCAGACCATGAAAGACCATTCATTTGAAATTCTAAGTTTGTTGAAATCGGAACAGCTATCTCCGAGAAAACCTACACTCATCCACACAGATATTTCTTGTACTCGACGAACGGAGTCGAATGGTGTATGACACTCGGCCCTTCGGATCTCGGTCCAAAAGTCGGATTTCACAGTGATTACCTAGGCTTCATTTATAAGAAAGGCAAAAAAACTGATGTACAAGATTGATAATCAATATCTCTTTTACAAGCAATTCAACTACATTTAAACGTGGTCGTGCCAACACCGATGATGCACCATGATCTGGTTGTCTAAATGAGGCTGCTGATTGAAGCTCTTAAAAGATATCAGAAGGAAATGAGCACTTAAATATGGGACAATTGTTAGCAAAATTAATGTCACGTTTTTCACAGATGATCAAAAACGACTTTCCGTTACGATGGTTAAATTCCATCAATTGAAATTCGAAATCCTACTTTGTCCACCAGATTCGCTAGATCTAGCCCCCCGTGATTGCTTTTTGTTCTCAGATTAAAAGAAGAAGCATGCTGAACAGACATTTGCATCCAATAATGAGGTCATCGCAGGAATTGTAGCATTAGAAGGGTTAGATTCAGTTTAGTTTTGATTCAGAAATACAAATCACCTACAGTACCACCGGGTTTTTATCGACAAATTAATCTGATCAATACAAAAATGTTTTCCCATGTTTTCAAAGTTTTCACCATTTTATGGTGAGCGACAATCAGACGCATTTCAAATTGCGCTATTTTACGATCCCTGTGAAATCGCTACAGTTAAATTGTTTTGATAAGTTGTGTCTTCCAGGCATCGTTTGTCGCCCTGTTCACTAATGTGTGCTATCAGAAGCCCCAAGATCTACAGTACCAATTTGTATCACCATAAAACCAATATCCACCACTATTATCAATGATAAAACCAGAAAACTTTCTCACCGATCAAACAAAGTTGACCACACAAGCCAATCCAGTTACAACCAAACCGCTCATTATTGAAAACTCAAACCGTTACCAATCATATTAGAGCGCCACGACTCAATAAATACGGAAGAATCCCCCCGGAATAGAGCAAATAAATCATAAAACGTCTCGTCGTCTCTAAGCCCTGTGTCAAAACCGTGTACAATTATTGTCTGTGACTGCATTCGACGTACCGACCACTATAATTTTCATTTCCAATCCGATTTCCAACCATTGCCATGGTTTCGAATTTTCTCATCCACTATGGGCCTTGCTGGAGCAGCGGAACCGCACCAGCCGATGCGGAGCATTGATTGATTTTACATGGGAAACTTTTCTCCTCTCTGCGCGATGTTGTCATTTCGTGAAGCGGTCGTTTGGCGATTGTTTTCATTATGTCATTATTGTTTGTTCATCATTTTTTGATCCGGCCCAATCCGAGACTGATCTGATCTGATTTTTATTAGGGATAGAGAAACAGAATTCTTTCTTCTTTCAGTATGATCCTATGAATTCTACATGAGAGAGAGGGCCCTTCCCCGTCTTGTGTTTTAGCGCTAAGAACTAAGAATCTTTACAGATGTTCTTGTCAATATCGTTTGATTCCTTATCATTGAAGTTTCTATTTCCGGTCGGAAAAAAAGAGCGACGAACCATATGAAAAATTGGAGGCCGATATATTTCGTCATGAAAACAGAACAATATGTAAGGGAAATTCACACGTGGCATCAGCCAACTATCACCGGCTTGGGACGGTTACGGAACGACAACATTAATTGTAAACAATTCTAATGGAGACACACAACGTCAACGTCCGAAACATTTTGATTTTACAATTTTTCAATTGTTGTTTCAACTAAAATGTTATTGATTTAACTAACATATCTGTTGATTTTGCCATAACTAAACGAAATTACTGTATTCAACTGTGTACTGTCACTTTGCGGAGAACGAAGATAGCAAAACGCAGAACGAAAATCTTCTTCATACCATCAGAAACGAAAATTTTCAATGGTAAATGAACGCATATATGTCAGTTACGTAGTGGACGTTTCATATAAGGGAAAGTATGCAGAATTTTAAAACAAGTTTGAATAGATATTCTAGAGTGCCTATAACCAGAGTGACGACAGCTGTTCGTTTGGAATGACAGCTTTCTTCCAAACGAGCAAACAACCTGTCAAATACAATGCAAAGCTAATGCGACTGCCAACATTTCAGATCAAATGTTTTGAATTGTTGGCATCATTACGGATGACATATCGTCACTCTGGTTATAGGCACTCTAAGATATTCCTACAGTATAAATATTTTAATTTCATCTCCGAGTAAAGTAATTTCGGTCAGTTCATGTCAATGTAATTAAAACGCTTAACGCATATAAATTTAGGGTGTATGTCAGTTTAGTTAAAATAACAATTGAACAATTTTAACCAATCAAATTCAGAAAAACAACTAATATTTTAGTTGTTTTGCGTTCGGTGGCTTTTCCGTGTGGCGTCTACCGGAGTTGATTAGTCGTCTAAATCGTATTTAATACTGACATTTCCTGATGCAAACAAACCAATCTCGTTTGCCGTTGTGGTTGTAAGTGAGCTGTCAGAAAAGTCAATTCCTACATTGATTTGCACCATTTTTTTCCGTTAGAAAAATTTAAAATTTTGAAACGAAACTCAGTTGACACGTTACCTTTGTTAATATTACTAGCAGATAATTACTAATTCATACCATCAACATTCGCATTATAGACCGCTCGTTTATCACTACTTTTAGATTGATAAGAAATTGTTCATTTGAAGCCATCCACTTTCGGTTAAACACCTCAAATTTTTATTCACCCAGCCAGATTACTATTTTCCCTTAATTCTAAGGGCTCATGATTATGCTCATTACGATTACGGGTCAAAACGATGAAAGAATCATCATTTTTGCGATTTTTTCCAGAATTCTCGTTTAACAAAATGAATTCAAATGTTTTGCATGATAAAAAGCATCATTTGAACGACATTTTGTAATTTTTTCGTGGAAAAACATTGAGAAATAAGTCGGCGAAGAGGTATTTTTGAAGACGCTTCTTAAAAACCATGATTTGCGGTGTCCACTGTATCTCAGAGCAGACTAATCAAAAGTGAACCGCATAATGAACGCAACATAGTTAGAGTAAAAGTTTTTCTGTTCGACTAGAAAGTAGTAGAAGTAAAAATATTGGGCCTGTGCGCCGAGCTCTTGCTTCTTCACAGAATGAGATAACCATAGATAAAGGTCCATAACTTCCAGAGTTTCGTTCCAATAGGCTTGAAAATTTCACAGAATATCCTTAAAATGCTTTATTATTAGAAAATATAAAGAAAATAATAAATGATTTTTCAAATGTGTAGACCCTACCCGCCCCTTAACTGCGCGAAGAAGTTCTCTACCTCTGTTGCTGCTTGTAGGTTTTCAGTCCCACAGGGCTCTGTCATCGACGTTTGTTCTGTTTCCTTTTTCAATATTCAGTAATTTCCTCCACTGATGGTGTCCTTTTATTTCGATTTCTACAGGATGCCAAATAACTTGTTTCCAATGCCCATACTAGGAAACTCTACACGAAGGTGTTGTGTGTGATGAGTGACCAGGATAGTAGACTTTTTAAAAAATAAGATGTTGAAATTCGCATCGAAATACATCATTTGGTAGGCTATCAACATCTATAGAAAGCGAAGTGAAATTTTTGTCATAACGTCCCCCGTTGTTTTTGGGGCAACACAAAAAATGCTATTTTGGTTGGATTTATCTTATGACCACTATTTTAGAAAAGTTTAGGAACGGTATGCTGATGAATTGATACTCTAGTCACTTATGTTCTCCATATGATTGTTGTGTGTGATGAATTCATCCATACGTTACTTGGAAAAGTGCCCTACAGTCGCGTTCTTTAAATAAAGAATTTACAATCTACTCTGGAAAAGAAACTTTTCATAAGAAACTGATAACTTTTTTCTATAGGTAAATTACTTTTTATGCTATCAGTAGACTTCGCCTATTGATAACGAACAGTTTATCCAAAATTGCAATTTACAAATACCTTTCCTCCCCTTCTACACATAATATCACACCCCGCTCACTTTTTTATACAACCCGGCGAACGACCAAAATTAGGTTAAAGGCGGGTATAAATAAACGATATAAAAAGAAACAGTTTATTCCTACTGTGACCCTTTTCTACTTTTTATTCTTTCTGGTTGGCGTCACCTCACTTCCGATTAGGTTATATTTCCAGTTAATTTTCGTTTTTAGTCCAATGGATTCTCTTTTCACTGTACTATAAGCGAAATCCTCGCTGTGTTGCAACGTTGAGTCGACAAAGTACGGATAAAAATTCTTTCTTTAGTTTGCCTCTTTTTTGTCAGAAGCTCTCGCAGTGGAAAGCTTTTCCCGCTTTTTAGTACCTGTAGTTCTCCGCTGATAAATACAAATTTCCGTAGATTTCCGGAGAAAAAATCCAATTTCCTAGAAACTCTTCGAATCCGTAGATCTACGGAGATTTCCATCACTGACATCACTGGCACAGACCCCCAAAAACAGCTTCCAATTACGCAGTGGCGTATCTAGCGGAGGGAGGTGGACTTTGACGGGGGCATTTGTCCGGGCTCATCAATTTTAGGGGGGCGGCAAAGTAATCCTTGGGACCTTGTTTTTTTTTTTGATCGCCCAAGTCAGCTTTCCGGAGCTCAGCTTTTTTTTTTGTCACTAAACCAACGATGGGGGCGGCAAATCTCTTATTTTGCCCCGGGCGCCAAATTTCCTCGGTACGCCACTGCGTTTACGTGAACTTTCCAAACAAATTCAACCCTAGAAGAATTTCTCAATTATTTGCAGAAAAATAAACGTCTTCGCACTGTCTATGTATCCCGTAACATGAAATATACTAAATATTAATATCATATTACCGAAATTACCGTGACTCTTCTCTAATCTATTACTACAGCTTAACAAAATGTTTGTGCAACGGCAAGCCCATCAGTCACAAGAGTGTCATCATCGGGTATAAATCGAAGAGGGCTCCAATCGATCACGACGGCGACACAAACTGGAGCACCTTGGCAGGACGCATTAAACTGCTGTATGACCCGGAGAATGACTACCATCCCCAGTATCTCGGATACCAATTGGGAACCATTATCAAGCAGGCGGACACTGTGCTGCTGGGATACCCTCTGCAGTACCAAGGAATGACAGCACAGACTAGAAGCAATGATTTGCGATACTATGAGCCAGTAACTAGGCGTTCGGGCCCTGCCATGACTTGGGCCATGCATGCCATCAATCATCTGGATTTGAATGAAATTCCACAAGCATTGGAAAACTTTGAAAGAAGCTACGAACCTTATGTGAAAGGCCCTCACTTGGTATGGAATGAAATCGAAACCGGAATGACCGGGGCAACAAATTTCATTACAGGAGCCGGTGGATTTCTTCAAGCCGTAGTTTATGGTTTCGGTGGAATCAGAATATTTTTGGACAGATTGCAGATAAAAAACTCTCAATTACCAACCGACTCTACCCAACTATCGATCAAAGGATTGAAATATTTGGACGCCAGCTTGAGTTTGAATATAACAAGAAATGGTGTCATGTTAGAAGCCACACATATTGGACGTAGTTTGAGCATACAAATAGGAAACGAAAAAAGGAAAATGATGCTAGTGCACAAAATTTGTAGGTTATTGTACAATGTTGTTCATCGAGATCTGTTACGGAATGTTTTTTTTTCTATTTCAGATCACATATCTGATGTTACAGTATTAATAAAAGCTACTCGTGATATTTACGAGTATTGTCAGCTGCCTGAAGAAATAATTACACCTATAAATGTCGAAGAAGAAAATGATAAAACATCGATACTAAATGAAATACGGAAAAACAGTTAGCTCATTTCGAATCCTCAATAAAGTTAAATAATACGAGAACACTTTCAACACATCTTTGCAACGTAACTGAAAACTCATGACAAGTTCATCCAGAAATTTTCGATAACCTGATGTCCATAGAATCATTATTATCGCCCTTAGGTTTTCATAAGGCATTCGTCAGCAATGCTATCGTTTTTCATTATTTTCTTTTTAATCACAAGTTCAAATTATATTAAAAGTATTTTTTTAATCCATATTTTATTTCGATTGTACATGAAAGTGATGATATTGTAACAAAACGGATGACACAAATGTGGCCCACATATTTTTATATTAAATAAGCTGTATTGCTACTTTGCTTAGCGTTTATTTTATAAAGTAAGGAGAATTCCAATAAGTAGCAGTGGAAAACTGAATTGAGTTGCATTAATGCATTAATAAGTGAAATTCAGGCGGATTTTCAAACATATTATATGTGGTTTTTTTCTTTGCACAGCATATGCATCCACTATTCCATGCATAGCATTCTATCAAAATAATTGGAACAGCTGTTATAATAATAATTAATAATTAGTTATAAAGGGTGATTTTTTAAGAGCTTGAGAACTTTTTTAAACAATAAAACGCATAAAATTTGCAAAATCTCATCGGTTCTTTATTTTAAACGTTAGATTGGTACATGACATTTACTTTTTGAAGATAATTTCATTTAAATGTTGACCGCGGCTGCGTCTTAGGTGGTCCATTCGGAAAGTCCAATTTTGGGCAACTTTTTCGAGCATTTCGGCCGGAATAGCCCGAATTTCTTCGGAAATGTTGTCTTCCAAAGCTGGAATAGTTACTGGCTTATTTCTGTAGACTTTAGACTTGACGTAGCCCCACAAAAAATAGTCTAAAGGCGTCAAATCGCATGATCTTGGTGGCCAACTTACCGGTCCATTTCTTGAGATGAATTGTTCTCCGAAGTTTTCCCTCAAAATGGCCATAGAATCGCGAGCTGTGTGGCATGTAGCGCCATCTTGTTGAAACCACATGTCAACCAAGTTCAGTTCTTCCATTTTTGGCAACAAAAAGTTTGTTAGCATCGAACGATAGCGATCGCCATTCACTGTAACGTTGCGTCCAACAGCATCTTTGAAAAAATACGGTCCAATGATTCCACCAGCGTACAAACCACACCAAACAGTGCATTTTTCGGGATGCATGGGCAGTTCTTGAACGGCTTCTGGTTGCTCTTCACTCCAAATGCGGCAATTTTGCTTATTTACGTAGCCATTCAACCAGAAATGAGCCTCATCGCTGAACAAAATTTGTCGATAAAAAAGCGGATTTTCCGAATGGACCACCTAAGACGCAGCCGCGGTCAACATTTAAATGAAATTATCTTCAAAAAGTAAATGTCATGTACCAATCTAACGTTTAAAATAAAGAACCGATGAGATTTTGCAAATTTTATGCGTTTTATTGTTTAAAAAAGTTCTCAAGCTCTTAAAAAATCACCCTTTATAATAATGATAATGCTATAATTTCTAACTTTGTCATAATTTCTAACTTTGTGAAGTTCTGTGAAGTTTTCCAAAGTTGAGAAAAAAAAGCGGTGCAATTTTTCTGTACTTTCATGTAGCTGCTCATCAAACCAAAAAAAATTAGTTGTTTCAAACCGAGATATCGCAGTTTCAAACCGGGTTACGCTCGTTTCAAAACTAGAATATGGTTGTTCCAAAAACCAAAAATAAACAGGTTGAATCAAACCAGAGTTGTTATATTTGTATATTTATGTTATTACATCATAATGATTCATCTGACAATAGGTGTCTTTTAAATGAATAAATTTTAAAATTAAACCGATCAAGCTAAATTATCACGAAAGACAACACAAAAAAGGTCAAGCTTAGCTTGGTTGAGTTTCCCGTTATTGATCAGAAACGACTTGCATGCATGATACTTGGGGAGTCATAGATCATGCTCAACGTGCAACCTAAACTGACTTAGAACATGGACTGATCAATAACGTGGACTGATCAATAACGTGTACTGATCAATAACCACGCCAAAGCAGGCCAATATGGGAAGAGAAGGAATGTTAGTTCAACACTTGTTACTACTAGTGACCGAGGAATTCTCTGCATCACCACAAGTGTCACAGGAAAGGAGTAGTGTTAGTGGGACATAGTATTGATCAGGATTTATCTTGATAGATAATGCGATCAACTTATTAGTTATAATATATGATGGCCCTTATTACCAGTATCACTACACGGTGAAAACAAAGTGAAGTGATTGTGACCCTTATTATCAATAACACTTCACGGTGAAAATCGAGTGAAGTGAATTTAGGTCCTTATTACGGAAGCCGCTTCAGAGACAAAAGTAATTACTTGGATGAACTTGATCTCATTATGAACATCACGCCACCAACATTTTGTTGAAAAAAATAGTTTTTTCCACTACACTGATCACTTCACTAGGCGTGATACTGGTAATAGGGAAAATCAAGTGAAGTGACATGTAAGTGAAGTGAATGTGAAAGTGGAAGTGAAAATGGTAATAAGGGCCGATATGTTTATTGCTCTGGGTAGCCGGCTACCGAGAATACGTTGCAGTTTTATCGCGTTTTGTATTATTATGTGCATCCGATTAAAATATGAGTCTCAAGGAGGAAAAAGTTACGTTGAAGAAGTGATCTCTCTGGAGAATAGACATTTAGGCGCTCAAGTAATACAGGGCAGTCAACACCGCGGATCCACACGGACCGAAGGATGCGGCCAACATAGATACATACCAACGTTATCTGGAAGACTCTCATGATATATTCAATCCACCGGCCGGTGCCGATCGCCAGCTGAAGACTGGATCTGCCAAATCAACCACAGCAACCACAATACGACATTACCTAATGATACAACCCCAGTTTTAAGTTAGTCGTTAATTAAAATTAGTAAAAGCCCTTGGCATCTTAGAGCTTAAGCAGTGTACCTTAAACATTATATTATTGAATAGAAAAAGGGCAGTCAACAGCACTTAGAAGCAATTTTGTTACGAATGTAGCTCGAGCATATGTCCTTCCTAATTCCCGAGGTCCATTGTCTAGGAGACGGCAACGATCCTCATATGACGGCGGCTATGGGTATAAAAATGTCACATTCTCACTACTTTCTGGCATACCAGAGACTCGGGTGATTCGCATTGATCGGATGCCTAAGCCCGACTCCTCTGGTAAAAGGTAAAAGTTAGGTTACTACAAGATTTCTACTTGCTTAAATGACCATCTGCCACGTCTCACTTTTCCGTTCTGTACATATTCACATCCTTGCTCTCCCTTGAGTACTATCATGCTATAATTTTCATTTCCTGTTTCTAGCAAATGGTCTCTGGTTATTTTATTTACGAAATTCCTAATTTGTATCTTGATACGACTTCCGGTTCTGGAATAACAGGATGATCAGCGAAAAAAATTATTTATTTCAGAAACTACAATTTTCTTGGAAAATTTAAAAAATATTCTGGTTTGTATACCATTATACCGAGCCCCAGTTTCTGGTTTCGCAAATAGTGGTCCTTTCGATTTCGTAAAGATGACTGTGGTCCTTTCGATTTCGCAGAGTTGGCTGAGCCGATTTTCATAAACTTGGATTGAAAGGTTCCGATCCGGATTTGGATCCGATTCCGAATCGATAAGTTAATAAGGGCTTAATGTTTAAAATCGTCATTTAAGAGCGACGATGCGAAAAACGGCTTTTTTGTTATTAATTCCTGATAAACTGACACAATATATGCATTTAAAAATGGAACACTCCTGAACATGTCCTCATGATGATAACACACAGTTTGGACTGACTGGACAGTCTGCCAAATGTTTGTTTAGCATCGATTTAAAACAATCGATAAAAAGTGCTTAAATGTGTATCTGACAGTAATTGTTCACTCGAATATTTTCAAGTTAAAGTTCATTTATAACAGTACTTGGTTGGAGCATTATTAAATGAAGCCGTATAAAACTATACTACAACGATAATAGTCATAGTGAATTCATGTCAGATTATATGTTTTTTATAATTATTTTAACCACCTCCATGTTTTTGTTACTACAGCGTATTATAAAATAACCATATACTATATTGCAACAACAAATCATATTATCTGTGTACAATATTTTGTAGTTAATATATATAGTCAGTTATATCAGCCGATAATATAGTTCTGAATTTATTTTGATCAGATGTTTGTTTTAAAGAAAAAAGTTTAATAACATTTTCAAGAACACTTATTTTTGGACAGGTATTTTTTGCGCTCTAAAACCTAAGTGTCCAACACATATAATCAAACCAATGAGCGCGAAAATAGCAGCACTATGAACCCACGTATTTTACATTATATTTTAAATGTGATGGCGTTGCTGAGCTGAAGACTGATTTCTCTCTAAACTTACAGGGTTTGGTCATAAATAAAATACGTCTAGATTCCCCAGTGTATGAGGGAATGTAATTTAGCAGCCCGTGACATCAAATGCGCCGTCTGGTGAAAAATATTGGTTCGTTAAGGGGCGGGTAGGGTTTAACACTTTTGAAAAATCTTTTTTTTTCTTTGTATTTTCTTATAGTAAAACATTTCAAGAATATTCAGTGAAATTTTCAAGCCTATCGGAACAAAACTCAGAAAGTTATGGGCCTTTATCTTTGCTTATCTCATACTGCGAAGAAGTAAGAGCTCGGCGCACAGGCCCAATTTATCTGCTTCGATTGACCTAAATTCTTAAAATGTTTCATTATAACAAATTTTGAAAGAAAAAATATAACTTTTTTAAAATGTTAGACCCTGCGGTCTCCCTTGAATAATAAAATGTTTCCATTGATTTTATCGAC
The DNA here is from genome assembly GCF_030247185.1 of Malaya genurostris. NCBI lineage: Eukaryota > Metazoa > Arthropoda > Insecta > Diptera > Culicidae > Malaya > Malaya genurostris. The sequence goes on along the minus strand of NC_080571.1, from coordinate 236,046,632 downwards.
AAAAAATTTTAAACGCATTTTTCTCGAAAGCAGGTTCTGAAAGTCCGTGTCCATCGTCATTCAAAAATTACTGCACAAATTTATTTCAAATTTGCACACACTTTCTACATATAAAATACAAGACCCCAACGTTTTTCTTTTCGTTGTTTGTTACTTTGGGGAGAATCTACAGCTATTAAACGGCGGATTTTTTTTTGTGAAAAATCGTAGTTTTCACTTTGAACAACCACCAAAAATTTTAAAAAAATGAAAAATCAAACAAAAACGTTGGGGTCTAGAAAAACTGGTGGTTTGATTTGTTCACTTCTGATAAGTCTGCGCTGAGATACAGTGGACACCGCAAATCATGATTTTTAAGAAGGGTCCTGAAAATATCTCTTCACCGACTTGTTCAAATGATTATTTTTATCATGCAAAACCTTTGAATTTATTTTGTTGAACGATAATTCAGAAAAAAAATCGATAAAATGATTTTTTGTCAACTTTCAATTGCACTTGGGACCTTTTCTAATGTTCATCGAGAGTTTATACATTTCTGCAAAAGAGAACCAATAAATGCTATTAAATTTTCTAACGTTCTTTTCAAAACAACGTTATATTTTTGAATGCAAAGTGTTTGTTTGAATGCAATGAATATGCTCTATTGTCGACGTTTTTTTTTTCATTTGAATTCAAATTCAAATATTTTATTCTGCATTCGTTTATAATGGATTATGTTTCGAACCGCTTTGCGCTCGGGACACGCGAGAAACGTCAAAAGGAAGACACCGCGAGAGAAACGTCAAGAAGCGACTAGCAAAACATAACAAAAACCGATATATTCTGACAGCTACACTGAAGATGATGTGCTGGAAGTTTTGAGATTGTGCATTACGGGTTTTGCAGAATAAGCGGTCAATGTTTAGTGTAAAACTGCTAGAAACGCATTTATTTTTTCTCTTCAATGTGCTCTGTTAGTGGAAAAAGTGATTAATAGAAGCCGGTAAGCACATATTTCTAATAAGATGGACCGACCATGGTCTTAGCCTGTCTGGAGGGACAAGTACAAACAAAAAAAAAAAAAAAATATTTCTAATATTGTGAGTGTAAGGTTGTAGATTTAAGTTGCTTAGGGTATTTTGATAATGACGTGTTCCTTAAGTAATTAACTGGTTATAAAGAAGGACTACAGACAAAAGTAACGAAAAATCTGTAAGTAATGAAGAGTTCCGTTGCCGGTTTCATAGTGATTATGATTTTCTCTTTTTAGATATAAACTGTAAGCCGGTCATCATTGATAACACGTATAACAATATAGATTCCTCTCAAACTTGGCTTTATGGATCTGATGGTCTGAGCCAGTAAAAGTCAGAGAGAAAAAAAAGATTCCCCTATTCAATAAGTAATGAGACAGGATCAAGTACAATAATTTCTTTTTCAAAAGGTAAAAAGATTATTTTTCAAGTTGCATATTAGTGCATTTAATGGGATGCTCCGTATAACAATCCATGTATACTTTCGAAGAACCGGCACATGAAAAACTACATGGTGCTCGAATTCCAATTACAGTCGTATAATATGTAGCACGCAATTTTGATAAAGAAAAAAAATTAATAGCCAAGATCTACGTGATAGGATTCGAAATATTAACTCAACCTATCACCCTCTCAAAAGCAACATTTATAGTTTTTTTTGTTACTAATCGGAGGTTCGAGTGTGGTTAGTTGTTGTGTCAACCAGAATTTGGCTTTATTTAAACAATCTATCTTATCAATAAGCAAATTTACAATTGAGGTACTAACCTATGAGTAGTTCTTGCATACTTCACCTATGACGAGTTAGGCGCATGTCTCACTAAACAAACAACGTTTATAGTTATAATTGATGCCAACTGGTACTAAGCAAGTTGATTAGTCTATTTTTTGGTACACGACTTAATTAACGAAGGAGTAGGTTAAATAATATTATGATCAAGAACACATGATGTTCAAGATATTCGTTTTGACATCCCATAAATAGTTCTACAACATCTTTGAATTACATCGGGTTACCCGGCGAATGTAATTTCCTGATCCGCACAACTACCAGCTCATTATTAAACACAACTAAATAATTTCATATCTCAATTATATAGCAATATTACCACACAAATCGTCATAGCTGATGCGTCATTGATGTTCAAGTGTGAGCCCGCAAATATCTTATCGAACAATGCAATAAATGATTATAGATATCAATTGTAAATAACGCAAACTTCAATAGTAACCAGAGCTCGCCTCAGTCAATTGTAAAGCCGGAAAAGTACAAAACGTCGGGCGAAAAACTTCCAGCAATTCATTGGTTATCTGTTACTGAACACGACCGGAAGGTGCTGGGATGTGGCTGGCTGTTGTAGCGGCCCTTGCCATAGCGGCTGTAGTGGCCGTGTCCGATGCAGCCGGAAACGATGCAAATTTCTTATTTACGAGCAAGCGGTAAGTAATAACAACATAATATATGAAACATTGATGAATCTTAGTTTAATTTATCAAACAAATAGAAACATTCCGGACCGGAAATTAAATATTTCAATAATCTTTTATATCATCCTCGCACAGCCTACCGGAAAAAGCCGTCACCCCAACGCTAGCAAACGGGCACCTCGCTTTCGTGGTATACGGCGATGCTGTTCACATGAATGGCGTCTACAATGGCCTCGGAGGAGTGAGTCATCGAGCCCGAATTCCAAACTATGCCAACATTCAGTTGGTAAACTGCGCCGCTACTGTTGTCAATGTCACCGGTTGTAACTACCAGCTGGATATGAAGAACAACATGTTCCGGACGGTTTATGATGATCCACTTGGGTATTTTCGGGTGGTGCACGACGTCTACCCGCATCGGTTTTTCGATAAAGCAATCGTCAACAAAATCCGCATTCAGCGTCTAAGCTCACAAAATTTGATATCGGTTCAGATACAACGATATCCAGGCTCAGCTAGTGTGGATATTACCTTCAATCAACCACAACTGGTAGATATCAACGGGGTGATTTACAACCGGCATTGTGGTGTCACGAAACAAGTTGAAGATTCTCGCTACCAAAACAGCGGACACGATGTATGCGTATATTTTAGTCAGCTGCCGCTGAAACTGGACCTAACTACGGACAAAACTGCAGAGGAATTCTTTTTCCATACTGTGTTCGCCACCACGACAACGGCAGCAGAAAATGAAATCCGTGCCATGGCCAATGCCGACGTTGAGGGACTGCATATACGAGAAATGAATCGTATTTGGAGTCAATACGGAATCACCGTCGAAGGCAACGACAACTTGGATCGCGTTCTCAAGGCCAGTTCTTTCTTTCTATCTAGTTCTTTGCCTGGTGCCAACACTTATCAACCGAGTAACTATCCATTCTATGGTCTGTCACCCTCTGGTCTCGGTCGTGGCGGAGAAGAATTGAAAGAATATCAAGGACACGGCTTCTGGGATACGGAGATGTGGATGTATCCACCGGTGCTGTTGATGGATCCCCTGAACGCTCGTAAGCTACTACGATATCGAACAGTAGTTCAACAAGCGGCTGCTGATAATGCCGCCAAGAATGGTTACGAAGGATGGCAGTTCCCTTGGGAGTCTGCCTTTACCGGGGCAGAGGTAACACCGGATTGTTGTCCTCATGTGTCGAACTTTCAACATCACATTACCGCGGATGTCGCATACGCGGCGCGGTTATATTACTACGCAACTCAGGATATAGATTGGATGCGCTCGGAAGGTTGTCGGTTGGCATACGAAACGGCCAAGTTTTGGAGGAGCCGGGCTGAGTACAATAACAAGACGGATTTGTACGACATTCATCGTATCATGGGCCCTGACGAGGATCACCACAATATTAGCAACAACGTGTTTACCAATGTTGTAGCTGCACATAATCTAATGTTTGGAAGTTTTGCCGGATGCCTGTGCGAGGGAGTCGTCGAGTCATCGGAAAGCGAACGCCAAGAATTTACGAAAATTGCTCGAGCTCTAACGTTGGTGTATGACGAAATGAGGGATTTCCATCCGCAATATGCCGGTTACACGCTTGGTGCCATGATCAAACAGGCTGACGTAGCTTTGCTTGGTTACCCACTGGAGTTCCCGATGAATGGGTGAGTGTTTACGTTTTTATGTTTTGCTTTTCAAAACCGGAACCTCTGAAATTTTAAAATCCCAATCTAATGATTTTCTTCTATAGATCCACAAAGGAAAACAATCTGCGGTATTACGCCTATGTCACCCGTTCGGATGGGCCTGCTATGACCTGGGCGATTCACACGATCGGTTTCCTGGATTTGGAACAATTTGATTTAGCTGCGACCATGTTCGAAAAAAGTTACAAACAATACATGCGAGAACCGTATAACGTATGGAGCGAGAATGGTGATGGATCTGAGGGTGCCGGGAATTTCATCACTGGAGCCGGTGGTTTCCTACAATCCGTCATCAATGGGTACGCGGGAGTTCGTCTGCGACACGGTGAACTTGTCATCAGCTCACCACGGGTTCTTCCTCATACTACCCGATTGTACATTCCGGAAATCAATTACTTGGGTGTTAAGTTTTTCCTGGACATCAAGCCGGACCAAGTTTTGATTGGAGTTAAACAAGGTTCCCTATTGAATGTGGTAAAGATTTTCATTGACGATGTGGAGCAAAGCTTGTGCGAAACCTGTTCGAGTGAGTCTTTATTGTATTACAATCGAAACAAAAAAACAATTACCTATACTAATATTTACAGCTTCGTTCAATAAACGTGTGGTGATCAGACCAGCGATCGAACCGGAACTGAAAGGATGTAAGTTGCATGAAACTCAAATCGGCATCAAAGTGGCAGACCAAGACAACTCCGGATTTACATCACGGATCAGCCCCGTCGTCATCATTACCCTGCTGATAGCGTTCATTCTGAGGAAGTTGTTATGACCATTAATGCAACATCACGTTCCGAGTACGGAAAATGATATTAGTAGAGGGAACAACAGTAGAAAGAAACGAAAGATGCAGCGGGTTCCCAAACGGTTACGACATCAGTCGTAACGATTGTAATGTAGTAGGTAATAAATTTTTGTTTGGTTTCGAAATGAAAAAAAAACAACAATTAGAATGTGCAGAAGGATCTTTTGCAATTTCTATTTCGGGAGGCGCATTGATAAAGATAATTCAGTTTGCAGACTCTTGACACTAGCAGCCATCGATGATCGATTTGAGACGAAATTCTGCGATAACCGTTCTTTAAACCATCCAATAGCAAACAATGGGAGTAGAGTTATCTTATCTACTAAAACAATTGGAGTAGCATTTGCTGTTCCGTTCAATTGGTTTAATTTGTAATCAAAACGCTTATATTGAGCGTGTTTTAGCCAAGTAATGGAGCGGTTTCGTTTATTACACTACTCTTAACTAGTGTACCATTGATATCATTTTCTGTTTTACATTATTGTAGAAACAGTATACGTAAATCGAAAACACTACACCCAAACCTCCATTTATGAACCTTATATATGTATGCTTACACACTCACCTGTCTGCATATATGTGTATATATTTATACATATAAATGATCGTTTTTACTTCACCAATCTTTATATGTATTAAGAAATACAAACATTTTCACACATGCGTACGTATATTAATACATATGTAAAGTACGTAAATGGCGGTTTGGGTGTATCAGTGTTCATCAGAAACAGTACCATAATCCTTCTACCCTTCTATTGGTCTTGTCGATAAAGATCATTAGCCATTGGAGTAGATTTTTTTGTCGTGAATACGACTTACTTTACTATGGGTTGCCTTTTCAAAATTTACCCTCTGAGAGAGTGATAAGTTTTTGATCGTGAATATCTTTTGTTGTATCTAACGAATCAACGTAATTTTTGCTACACCCCATCGGAAATATGATCACAATTTTATGATAAAATTTTCGTTTGTGTGACATAATCTCAAATAATTCAAAATTAAACTTTTCTGAAATGTTTGGTATAAACGAGTATCAAAGGGGATGATCCATTAGGCGCGTTTGCCTTGCTCGTATTTTTAAAGCTCATAGCTCAGTGATCTGTGAAAGGATTTATATAATCTAATTACCAATAGAATCGAAATTTTTCAACTTAAACGTGTATAGCAAAAGCATTGAAGTATTTCAATAATACACCATTGAAAAACCTGTCTCATTCGACCCATGTTAACAGCAGCCAATCAGAACGCATTCTGAGGAAGAGAACAAAATATCTGCTGCTGTATAACAAATAGATCGAGAAAAATGTTCCGAAAAGTGTTGAATATCGTAGTGAGTTCCTCAATTTAGTCGTTCTGAATGCTAGAAACGAATCTCTACAGCATATTGATAGTTACTTTCAATAAATTAGGCAAATCCGAAAAGAAATAATCGACATTAAAATTCTGTATGCGGCTATTTTTATAGCCGTTATGACCGCCCATTAATGAAAAAGTTACAAACGAAATCAGGTAAAAACAAGCCTCTCAACAAAAATTGAATCAGTTTGGATTTTATCGCCACTGCGAGCAGATGTATTTTGTGTCGTTTGCAAAGCTAGTTTCGCTTCCGACAAGAGCGATTACGTCACCGCTGCCAGTCATTTGCATTGGTGAAAAAGCAACGGTGGAGAGCATTACACAAAATCAGCCGTTCTAATGGCTCCAAAAGTTTTCTAAAGAAATATTAGGATTTCTTGCTCACAAATAGAAGGGAAATATCCTCAGTTTGGTGCAAATCTAGAACTGTTTGATTTGATTTTTGCACTTTTTGCTGTGTGAAATTCACAGTAATCTAGATCAAGTAAAGCCTTCTTTGTTTTTTTTTGCGAAAAATGTGGAAAAGGGGAATGCTTGCATAATTCATACAATTGATCAACTAATTGATATTCGGAAGTGTTTAGGAACATGTCAGTTGTTTTCGTATTCACGACATCCAGTTATGTCTCTGACATTACCCACCCGCCTTTTTATATGTACTCAGGGCCTAATCTTTCTTGAGCCCAACAGTAATGACAAAAAGTTCCTCCAAAACGAAGCTCGCATCGATTGTACGTGGGTTTGTACGATTACCTACTGCAAACACATGAATATGTCAATTGTTATTCTTCGACGTCATCATAGACAGACCGATTCGCCTAAATCAATCTTCAATCCGATGTATGTTGTCATCATCACAATGTCCGTGTTATTTATTTGTTCAGTTAATCGTCTGTTCATTCCTTCCCAAATTAGCGGTTCAATGCAAAGGTAACTGATCTTACGAGTCAGTAGTCGTATGTCCGAGCCCCCGACCTAGAAGGATTCTTATGTCGTTTTTCATTGAAAAACACTGGTGGCGTCGATTGCTCTGGTGTTGCACTTTCGAGCAGAAGTGCAATTTTTTACCGGTGTTTTATTGTCATTTCTGCTTGAAAGCGCAAAACCAGAGCAATCCACGCCACCAGTGTTTTCAAATGAGAAAACGCCATTAGCGTCAGTAGGATCGTAACACCAACCATGCAATGGTTTTACTACCCTATGAATCGGCTGATTCATAGGTCAAATTAGACATAAATAATGTAATACCAAGGCTTTGCTTTACTAGGGTCATTCCAGCTGATCATAATAGTTTCCTTCTCTTCGTCGGGACTCATCTCTTGTGAGCAATGCACGCTGATGATGTTGTAATTGAAAAAACGACCTTTAGTAAGCATATTTCAAACAAAAATTGCCTAGGAAACCTGTTTCTAAAACTATGCAAGACCCACAGCTCTGATAACCGCTTCTGATTCACCATTTTATTTGACCGAGCTTTGAAATCGGTATAAGAGCATATTATACCTTATGATGAAAAAAGAACCGGAATTTTCATTTTTTAAATTCCCGCGCTTGTCCAATCGGTAAACTTTTATTCTCTCAACGTTGGCAACACTTTTATACACATTCTGTCAAATTTTGACGCATATCTTACGATTAGTTTTTGTTTGGCGTCTATACAAAGAAGTTGAAAAATTTTCGTGTGGCGATTTTTATAATGGATGAAAATTTAGAACAACGTGCGTGCATCAAATTTTGTGTTGCAAATGGATTTAAGTGTTCCGTAATGTTGAAAATGTTAGAAAAGGCCTTTGGTGAATCTTGTCTAGGAAAAACACAGGCATACGAGTGGTTTAAACGCTTCAAAGGTGGTCGTACAAGCTTGGATCATGATGAGATCCCTGGCCGCCCAACAACATCTGTTACTGAAGAAAACATTGAATCGGCGAAGCAAATCGTGTTGCAAAATCGTTCTGTACCGATTAGAGAGATTGCTGTGTTATTCTGCATCTCTTATGGATCAGCCGAACACATTTTAACTGATGTTTTGGGTTTGAAACGCGTCGCTTCTCGGCTGGTGACAAAAAAGCTGAATTTCATTCAAAAACAGCGTCGTGTTGATGTGGCCAAAGAGATGATTTCCAACGCAGATAGTGACCTCACATTCATCGAATGCATCATAACTGGTGACGAGGTGTGGATCAATGAATATGACGTCGAAACCGCACAACAATCGACCGAAGGGCGCTTCGAAGGCGAGCCGTTGTTCTAAATTTTCATCCATTATAAAAATCGCCAAACGAAAAATTTTCAACTTCTTTGTATAGACGCCAGATAAAAACTAATCGTACGATATGCTTCAAAATTTGACAAAATGTGTATAAAAGTGTTGCCAACGTTGAGAGAATAAAAGTTTACCGATTGGACAAGCGCGGGAATTTTAAAATGAAAATTCCGGTTCTTTTTTTATCATAATGTATATCTTTCAAACCTGGTATTAATTCTAGGGTGTGTTTCGGTCACTAGATTCTGCTTCATCGTTCGGTTCGGATATTTATCAATTCACAGCTCCAGTACCACCCGGATCATACTCAAGCGTTCATATGACCGCTTATTCACAATAGAAAAGAAAAATGCCAACCTTTTCATGATATTTCGAATTGTTCTCGTCAGTGTCTCCATAGGAAATGCATACAATTAATCACAGAAAACAGGCATCCAAGTAGAGGTTTCAATATGTGTAAGAAATTTAACGGTTGTTTTAAAAAGTAATCACCAAGTAGCAATTCGCCTATAGAGGCGCTTCGAGCAGCCCAATAATCCCTTATGGGATCTTGTGTTCGAGCATTCATACAATGGTAATTAATGCGTGCAAAGTCGTGCGTAACGGTGATTTTTAACGGATTTTTACTTGTATGCTTTACACAGCTTTTTTGAAAAAGTTTGTACTAGCTTGGATGTCTGTTCTCTGTGAATCAATGTTGTCATTCCGTAACCGTTCTATTCTGGTGATGGTCGCGTAATTGCACGTGTGCATCGCACTTATATATTATTTTTCCGGCTACCTGCCACGACGCCATCTTAATTAGATCAAAATTGGACCTGATTACAGCGGAAACAATCAGTAATACCTTACCTTACCTAACAGCTATAGGCCTGGGGTGTCCTTTGCTGTATCAAGAATACGTCTCCACATAACTCGGTCCATGGCTGCTCGTCGCCAGCCACTCAAGGCACGGGTGCTGCTGAGATCACCTTCCACTTGATCGATCCACCTTGCTCGCTGCGCTCCTCTTCTTCTTATACCAGTCGAATTAGATGATTGAAGAACCATTTCAACTGGGCTGTCGTCCGACATTCTTATGACATGCCCAGCCCATCGTAGACGTCCGATTTTAGCTGTCCGTCCGTGATAGGTGGTTCTCCTAGCAGCTGTTGCAATTCGTGATTCATACGCCGTCTCCACGTTCCGTCTTCCATCTGCACTCCGCCATAGATGGTCCTCAGTACCTTTCTTTCAAAAACACTGAGGGCGCGTTGGTCCTCTGCCAACATAGTCCAAGTCTCGTGGCTATAGAGAACAACCGGTATAATGAGCGTTTTGTAGATGGACAATTTCGTGCGTTGGAGTACTTTTCTCGATCGAAGGGTTTTTCTGAGTCCAAAGTACGCACGATTCCCTGCCAAAATACGTCTATGAATTTCTCTGCTGGTGTCATCATCGGTGGTCACCAGTGAGCCCAAATACACGAACTCGTCAACCACCTCGATATCGTCACCGTCTATCAATATTCGTGGTAGGAGGCGTAGTGTTTCTTCTCTAGAGCCTCTTCCTCTCATGTATTTTATTTTCGACGCATTTATGGCCAGTCCGATACGCCTAGCTTTAGCTTTCAGTCCGATGTAGGTTTCCGTCATCTTCTCAAGGTTACGTGTTACAATATCAATATCGTCAGCGAAGCCAAAAAGTTGTACGGACTTTCGGAAGATAGTGCCACTCGTGTCGATCCTCGCTCTTCGAATCACACCTTCCAAGGCAATATTGAACAAGATACAAGGGAGTCCATCACCTTGCCGTAGCCCTCTCCGAGATTCGAAGGGACTCGGACGTAGCACATCACTCTATCCATCGTTACTTTGACCAATCGCGTCAGTTTATCCGGGAAACCGTATTCGTGCATGATCTGCCATAGCTGTTGTCGATCGATTGTGTCGTATGCCGCTTTGAAGTCAATGAATAGGTGATGCGTCGGTACGTTGTATTCACGACACTTCTGGAGTACTTGTTTTATCGCGAATATGTGATCCGTAGTGGCGCGGGTTCCAGTAAATCCCGCTTGGTAAGGCCCTACGAATTCCTTGGCTATTGGTGATAGACGACGGCAAAGGATTTGGGAGAGTACCTTGTAAGCGGCGTTCAGCAATGTGATTGCGCGATAATTGCAACAATCTAGCTTATCGCCCTTTTTGTAGACGGGACATACCACTCCTTCCATCCATTCCTGCGGTAGAATCTCCTCCTCCCAAATCTTAGAAATCATCCAGTGCAGCGCTCTAGCCAGTGCCTCTCCTCCATGTTTGAGCAGCTCGCCTGGTAACTGGTCATTGCCTGCGGCTTTGTTGTTCCTCAGCTTGCCGATCTCTTCACTTATCTCCGTCAGATCAGGTGCTGGGAATCTGTCGTCGGCTGAGCGTGCACCCAGATTGATTCCTGTGTCGTTCTCTGTATCCTGTGCTTCGCCATTTAAATGCTCGTCATAGTACTGCTTCCACCTGTCGATCACCTCACGTTCGTTCGTGAGAAGGTTACCACTGGTATCTCTGCACATTTCGGCCTGTGGCGTGAAGCCTCTACGTGAATTTCCGTGTATCATTTGCGCGGTACAGCTGTTCCATCGCTTCGCGATCTTGATCTTCCTGGTGGCTCTTTTTCCTCCGGAAAACCGTGTTCTGTCTGTTCCGTGCCTGTCTGTATCGTTCCTCGTTCGCTGTAGTGCGGTGTTTCGGCATCCTCGCCCTTGCTGCATTCTTCTCTTCGACCAACTGCTGCTATTCGCCGTCAAACCAGTCATTTCCTCGATTCGATAACCTCGTACCTAGAACGGTTGAAGCAGTGCTACTCACGACGGATGCTATATTCCTCCAGCCGTCTTCAAGAGTCGCCGCGCCAAGCTGCTCTTCCGTTGGTAGCACTTGCTCCAGTTGTTGCGCGTATTCCTCTACAGTACGCACGCTACGTGCTCGAGATTGAATCCCGGAGTTCCTGTGCGACGATTGTTGTGCACCGTCGATAGTTTTGGGCGCATACAAACTGCAACAAGGTAGTGGTCAGAATCAATGTTGGCACTGCGGTAGGTGCGGACATTGATGACGTCGGAGAAGAATCGCCCGCCGATGAGAACGTGGTCGATTTGATTTTTCGTATGTTGATCAGATGATCTCCAGGTGGTTTTGTGGATATCTTTGCGGGGGAAGAAGGTGCTTCGAACTACTATTCCTCGGGAGGCTGCAAAGTTCACGCATCGTTGGCCGTTGTCGTTTGTTACCTCGTGCAGGCTCTCCAGCCCGATCACAGGCCTGTACTTTGTCTCCCGGCCTACCTGAGCATTCATGTCGCCGATGGCAAGTTTTACATCCCGCCGTGGACAGCTGTAGTAGGTTCGTTCCAGCTGCGCGTAGAATGCTTCCTTCTCGTCATCGGGTCTCGTCTCATGTGGGCAGTGCACGTTGATGATGCTGTAATTGGCCCTTGATCTTCAATACGCACATTCTATCACTGATTGGCTGCCACCCAATCACGCGCTGGCGCATCTTGCCCAACACTACGAATCCCGTTCCTAGAACGCTCTGGTAGAAGGTAGCCGCTCGATGCAAACTTTTCCACACCTTCTGTCCCGTTCAACAAAGTTCCTGCATTGCTACGACATCGAAGCCGCGGATTTGAAGCTCATCATGCAGCATTCGGTCGTATCCTGGGAAGCCAAGAGATTTGCAGTTCCATGTGCCAAGCTTCCAATCGTAGTCCTTATTTCGTCGCGTAGGTCTTTGCCGATTATTCCGAGTCGTATTTTTATCCTGATTTTGCGTAACAAGTGTTTTCCGAACGGCTTGTTAGGCCTGCACCAACCTCCTGTCTCGCCGGAGGGCCATCGTGTCAGCACTGTTTAGAGTCCCACACTGGCACAAGGACGGTAATCAGCCGCTCCTAACATGGAGAACAGATGCTGTTTCGAGCCGCCCCAACATGGGGAACAGACGCTCCGGTAGGCTTGCTCTCTGTAAAGAGAAAGCAAGCCCCCCTTCCCTGTCAGCATACGACCAAGGTCCCACCGGGGTTGGTTATCCGATCTTTCCTATAGTTACTCGTACCCCAGTCGGCGCCGCGGGGAGGTAGGGATAGGAGTTACTGGACAAGAGACTATCAACCACATTGGGGCCTGAATTGCGCATTGTCCAGTCGTTTACCAACCAACAATCAGTAATGCAATCGTTTTATGGTTTACCTAGTTTGAAGCACGTGATTATTGAGTCGATTCTATCACAATAACTTGTCGATTTGCCTAAAATACAGGAGATACAGTTTTGGGACATCAAGTGGAAGATTTTACACTAAAATTACATAACCTCACAAAATGAGCCGAATGAACATCGTTTGTCAGCTATGAGTGATTTGTTTACATGTTCATTCTGCATCATTCCATCAGACCCTGTCAGCTTGGAGTGAAATCAATCTTCACTTCCGCAACGCCATCGCACGGCATCACATTCAAAAATATCATATCAATAATATGGATGCGCGGTGCTACTATTTTGGATATCTTGTTAATCTTGTTAATATGATGTCGTTGATTCCATGCTATTAGGTTTTGTACGAACATAACATAACCTCACAAAAATGAGCAAAATGAATCATTTTTGACAGCTATCAGTGGTTTGTTTATGTGTTCATTGCGTTCATTCTAATTTGAATACTTGTTAATAGATATGTAAACGAACCACTGATAGCTGTCAAAAGATGAACTTGATTCATCTGCAGTTCATTGGTTTGCACGAACATGCCATAACCTCACAAAATGAACAGAATGAACTTTTTTTAAAAGTTCATCAGAGGTTCATCGTTCGAATGTAAAAATTACACACTAAACAGATTCACACATATATCGCTCCTTGATGTTGATGTCCGCATACAGGGCAATCTTTTTAGTTCTTTTCACTGCGGAATACGTTTTTAACAGGCACTTTTTCGTCATTTTCTCAATTTTTAACTTGCAGTCGCAAAACAAAACAAGTACACGGCAACTGTCAAAGATGAATTTGATTCATCGGCAGTCGTCATCGTGCAAAACCTAATGTTTGTTTACAGTTTAAAAGTTCATCAGTTGTTCATCATTCGAATTTTAAAAATGGAAGTCGCCTCACACTAAACAGATTTATACAAATATCACTCCTTGATGCTGGTAACGCATACAGGGCAATCGTTTTAGTTCTTTTCACTGTGGAACACGTTTTTAACAGGCATTTTGCCGTCATTTTGCAATTTTTTATTTGCAGTCGCAAAATAAAACAAACACACGGCAGCTGTCAAAGATGAACTTGATTCGTCGGCAGTTCATAGGTTTACACGAACATGACATAACCTCATAAAATTAACTTTTTTGACAGCTACCGGTGGTTTGTTTACAGTCTAAAAGTTCATCAGAGGTTCATCGTTTGAATTTAAAAATTGCACGTCGCCTCACACCAGTGGCGTAACGAGAAAATTTGGCGCCCGGGGCAAAATAAGATTTGCCGCCCCCATCAGATACGTCAACGTCTCACACTAAACAGATTTATACAAATATCGCACCTTGATGCTGGAAACGCATACCGGGAAATCTTTTTAGTACTTTTCATTATGGAACACATTTTTAACAGGCACTTTTTCGATATTTTGCAATTTTTAATTTGCAGTCACAAAACAAAACAAATCACCGGTAGCTGTCAATATTCATCGACAGTTCATTTGTGTCGTCATCGTGCAAAATCTGATTTGAGAGCCGCGATTTGTAACAAAACATCGCAGTGTTTGGGGCCCAAAACGCGAGGGGCTCAACGTAAGCGATGTACTTTCAAATGGCTGGTGCTAACATACCGGTGTCATATGTCTGTTATGTTTGTTTTCATCACGAAATATGCTGGCCACCAATTTTTCATTGGGGACGTCGTTCTTTTTTCATCGGACATAGAAACCTCTATTTGGTTGTACAAGATGACATCACAAATGAACTCTTTATCAATAAAATTCATGCCTGACATGTACCGTGATTTGTTTACATTTTCAATAACACGTATTCAAATTAGAATGAAAAGGTAACGAAATCAACGGTAGCTGACAAATAATCTGCGAATGTTTTGAGGTTATGTGATGTTCGTTGTAAAACCCAATTAGGTTTTTTACTGTCACGGCTAACCTCAATCAGATGAACACATTTTGACAACTCAGCGATACTGTTTGTAAACAGATTTTTTTGTTTGTCTGTTGACAAACGGTCCCCGGTCCATATCGCCTAAATAAAGTTTCAAAACATTTGCTAACGATTCGATGAAGTTCGTTTCAGATATTTATTTAATGAAAGTAACTAGTTGTGAAGTGTAAATATGATTGTTTGAGATGTGTTCCTCGATTTTGTTTAAACTTTAACTGCTAAGGATGATAAATTGATAATCCACGACGAAAATCGTAATAAATCATTGCACGAAAATGTTCACGATTCAATTCCACTCGCTGTAAACAAAACAAATAGCGTTCAAATGACAGTGTTTTCGAAACACGGAATTATTATGGAAATCGGTTGAACAGAGTAGAGTTCTGGATTTTTCGAACTGTTTCGGTTGCAAAACAATGCTTTGGACTTCATATTTACTTCATGGACAGATTATTCCAAACAGTAATCAACTCCCACTATAAAAACAAAACAAACCATTGCCGGTGATCCTTACAACACTTTTATTTCACCTTGCAGTTATATTGATTTCAATGCGTAATGTCAAACCAAATCACTATCAAAACATTCTAAAACTAATCACTGGAAGCGCTGAAACAGAGTGAATAAAGGGCCCGGGCTCGAAGAGCATTTTAAGCAGCTTGAAGTTTTATATGGAAGACGGATAATAGAACTGAAACTGTAACAAACGTATCACTGGCAAGTCATTTTTTTATTCGAATAGTTCTACTGTCCAATTTAAAACTAGCATAGGCAGCCATTTTATTTTTTCTATCAGCCATTCGATAACGTAATCGACAATAATATTTTAAATAACACCTTGAATTTTCTCGGAGTTTCCTGAGGTCATGTCGAAAATCTTAGACGATTTGATTACTATTTGAATGGCAAAAGAAAGGCATTATCACACCACTAAGTGAATAAGGAACAGATTTTTCATATTGGAAACACGAGTAAACACTGTTGAAGTTGACAAGTTTTTTTTCTTCTATACTCAAATGTTAAAAGTGTTATAGATCATGCATCTACAACTAGGTAGAACACTCTTGAATATGATAAAAAATTTGAATAGTTCCGTAAAGTGTCGAATTTATACAATAAACAGCAATCAGCATTACGTAATGGGCAATATTAGAGTGACGAAATCAATAAAGCAAAATATGTCATCAGAAATGTTAGCGACAGGACGTTTGCTAATGTAGAATGATTCTGACTGAAAGCAACCGTCACTCACCTTAGGTTGATGTCAGATTGAGCGCGGAACGCGGAGCGTCGAGGCGCGCGTGCGAGCAAGTTGCATTTGATAAAAGCAAACCTGTCAAAGTGAATGCGATGCGAAAACAGTACATCGCATTGAATCGCTTCGCTTCGGTCCGCGTTCCGCGCTCACTCTGACATCAACCTTACGGTTCATCTAGACAAGCTTCTCGCAGCCTTCTTGATTATTTATTTTATAATTTTTCAGTACACTACTTTGAAAATACGAAGTTGAAGTGAGTTTCAAAAAAAATTGTTTTGTTACTAGCTGACAATTGAAACATGTTTTTCTCTCATGTAAGAATTTAACATAACTTATTCGGTTTTGGTTTATGCTGAATAGATAGCGTTTGATTTTAGAACACGATCTGGAACAATCGAAGGAATGTGCAGACAAATTGTTATTTCTATTTGCAATTTTCTAATTTTTATCATTCAATCCAGGAATGAAATTTTGAATGTACAATTTTATAATTTAGAAATAGAGTGTAGGTTAAAAAGTCTTCGAGTTAAATATGCAAAACTTTTGTTAACTAATAGTTATAAATTAATCTCTATTTTCCTAATTTTGAAAGCAACATTTCGTCAACGGTCCATAAAAAACACATTGAAAGCGATAGACGAATGAAACGATTATGTATAGTCAAATAAGGTTAAATTTAAAAAGCCTAATTCTTACTTATTGTCATCGAACTCCGTTGTTATTTTCTATCGGTAGTATGATAGAGACATTTGAGTTTTTTTTTATTTTATTCCATTTGGGAGCTTTTTCGCTTTTTCATTCAGAACAATCTGTTTCTCATTGGGTATTAAACTAAGTTGATAAAAATAAAGAGTTAAACGGCAATTAAGTTGGTTAGATTTGTAAAAGTAGACATTAGTTGATTCATGCGATAGTGGTTTCTCCCTTTTCGTACACTGTAAATTGGGTGCTACTAGAAATTGAATATTTCAATAGTACTCAGAATGGAAATATAAAAACAAACAACTAAAATTTGGCTTGAAATTACTTCTTCCTTATATTACCGAGATTTTGATTGACTTTGTGCACTTTGCCTTGATTCTGAGTGGATTTTACTAAACATCCCATTAAAAAGCATAAACTCAGAATCCAAGTGGAGAAGTGAAAATTTTTCCAATTATTTTTAAATAGACAAAACTTACGAGATGGTAATTTATACCTATTTTTAATGCATTTTTGATAATTCCTCTATAAAATATTTCTAGATGCCTCCAGTTTACCGTATATACTAAGACCTCTACTCATCTACCTAAGACATCAATCAGCTCTCATAGTAAATCCAAATATTATGATTATGAAAGGATGTACGTGAAGAATAGCTGTCATTTTGATCAATGGTGGCATAACTAGGTGAAGCACAGAAATTGTTGTTCGTGTTATGTTTGTTTGGCGTTATGCGGCATATTGCTTTACTGATCAAACGAACAATCGACAGACGAGTTCACTATATTTTCCGAACGCGAAAAACCCTGTTCACTTATGAGTTAGATGGAAAGTAAAATATGATTAGATTTAAATCAGGTTCGCTCAACATAATGAAATTGACTTGTTGCAATAAAGATTTATTCGTATAGATGTAATAGTTTGATTAGCTCTAGTAGATTAGTAAGATAGATTAAAACATTTAAAATCGCTTTGTACATAGATAATGAATATAAACTAAATAAATTCGATGGCGCAATAATTGAAGCTTTTCTTTTACATGAATTACTTAAACGACATGTCCCTGTTTATGTGTTTTGTCCTAATAGAGCTTTCTGTACGCGGTGGTGAATACAAAATAAAAATAAATAAAAAACAAAAGTTCGAAGAAGTACGAAACACACTTTGGCAAAGTATAGTAAAAAATACACTGATAAATGTAGGCTCTTGTACGACCGTGTTCTGAAGAAACACAAGAAACAAAACACTTCAAACTTGATTGAACGTGGGAATATACCGGGAAGATCCGAGTTTGCGAAGCAAGCCACGATTTGGCAAGCGATTTTCAGTAGTGGCCTTAAATCAGCGTTTATTGCCGTTCACCCGCAACCATAGGGACATAGTCATTACGAAATTTAAATAAAGTCCTTCAAACAGGTCGGGTAGCTCGGCTTGCCGTCATGTTGCGGAAGTATATTCAATTCTTTTTTTATAAGTCGTTTATTTTAACCCGGTTTAAACCTAGTTAAAGTCGTTCACCAGAGGGAGTATTCCACTATGTTAAATGTTCGTTGGAATTGGTTCTAATTTACTATACAGATTATTCGATATTGATAATTTGTATTCATAGACAATTACTTGTATTATCCATAATCCCTTCTATGAAGTGAAGAACTACAATATACGTTTTTTGAGTACGAGTGCTTGTCCATTTTACCACTTTTGAAACTTTTCCAGTTCATGTAGCGGATCAGTAATAGTATGGCGAGTAACGTTCAATCTTTTTTTTTTTTTTTTTTTCATAAATACGTTTATTTCATAGGCAATATACATAAGTTTTTCTTCGCCGTGGCATCTACAATACATAGTACTTTAAACCTAATACATTTCGAATATCCTATTAGTATGTTGGTATTCATTAGTTAATCTAAACACTGTTTTTATCAAGCGAGTTGCTATTATAAATTACATTAAATGAAATACATTTATTTTGTACATGATCTTATAACTATTTCAGGTTTGTTTGTATCAGTTCATCACTTTTATTTAATATAAGATAGCTGGCTATTGGTTGAGCTCATGGAAGAGAAAACAATCTAACATAAAATAAAATTTAAATTGGAACTCCAATGGACTTAATGAAATAATAAAGAAGTTTCATGTAAGGAACGTCACGACAAGCAAGAATGTCGCGAACTGGGACATTGGATAGTCTACCTTGGGTACGCAAGGAATTTATTAGTTGAGATCTGACATCACGATACTCCACGCATGTCCAAACAACATGGTCAATATCGCGGTAACCTTCGCCACAAGCACAATGATTAGTCTCGGAAAGTCCAATTCGAAGGAGATGTGCATCTAACGTGTAGTGATTGGACATGAGTCTGGACATCACACGAATGAAATCTCTACTCACATCCAGTCCCCTGAACCATGCCTTTGTCGATATTTTAGGAATAATTGAGTGCATCCACCGACCCAGATCATCTTTATCCCAAGAAGCTTGCCAGCTGGCAAGTGTTCTTTGGCGAGACGCGCTATAGAATTCATTGAAAGCAATTGGTCTCTCATAAATTTCACCCTCAATAGCACCACGTTTGGCTAAAATATCGGCTCTTTTATTGCCTGGAATGGAGCAATGAGCCGGAACCCAAACTATTGTGATTTGATAATTATTATTCAATATGACGTTCAGGCACTGTTTTATTTTGCCCAAGAAAAAAGGTTCATTTTTGCCAGCAGCCTTTGAGCGAATGGCTTCAATTGCACTCAGACTATCTGTGAAAAGAAAATAATGGTTTGGAGATAATGTGACGATTATACTCAAACTATAATGAACTGCTGCTAACTCTGCTATATAAACAGATGCAGGTTCTTGAAGCCTAAAGGAGACCGAAACATTATTGTTGAACATACCAAACCCTGTCGCTTCTTCAATTCGCGATCCGTCCGTGTAAAACATTTTCTCAGAGTCGATATGCCTGAACTTACTTGTAAATATTTTTGGGATTTCCAACGAGCGTAGGTGTTCCGGAATTCCACGCACTTCGCGCTGCATGGATGTGTCGAAAAATAAAGTTGAGTCAGGGACATTTAGGAGGCTGACACGGATAGGAATATATCTTGAAGGGTTGATTTCCTGTGACATATGGTTAAAATATACAGTCATGAATCTTGTTTGAGATTGAAGCTCAACTAGCCTTTCGAAGTTATTAATAACTAGGGGATTCAGTACCTCGCATCTTATTAGCAGTCGCGACGAAAGCTCCCAAAAACGATCCTTCAATGGAAGAACTCCCGCCAGAACTTCAAGACTCATTGTATGTGTCGAATGCATGCAGCCTAAAGCAATTCGCAAACAACGATATTGAATTCGCTCTAATTTGATAATATGAGAGTTTGCAGCGGAACGAAAGCAAACGCATCCATATTCCATCACTGAAAGTATCGTTGTCTGATACAATTTTATTAGATCTTCCGGATGAGCACCCCACCAAGATCCGGTTATTGTTCGAAGAAAATTTACTCTTTGTTGGCATTTTGTTATCAGAAACCTAATGTGTCCTCCCCACGTGCATTTGGAATCAAACCACACCCCGAGGTATTTGAAAGTCAAAACCTGTTGGATCATTCTTCCCATCATATGGAGCTGAAGCTGCGCGGGATCATGCTTTCTTGAAAAGACGACTAACTCTGTTTTCTCCGCAGAGAATTCGATACCAAGATGAACAGCCCAATCGGACAAGTTATCTAAGGTATCTTGCAATGGTTTATGCAGATCAATAGCTTTGGGTCCAGTAACTGAAACTACGCCATCATCTGCCAATTGTCTTAGTGTACATGGGGATACTAGACAGCTGTCAATGTCATTTACGTAAAAATTATAGAGGAGCGGACTGAGGCAAGAGCCTTGCGGTAGACCCATGTAGCTAGTTCTGAATGTTACCAAATCGCCATGTGAAAAATGCATGCGTTTCTCTGACAAAAGGTTGTGCAAATAATTATTTATAACCGCTGGGAGTCCATGTTGGTGAAGCTTGTCTGAAAGAACATCAATGGAAACTGAATCAAATGCTCCTTTAATGTCTAAAAATACAGATGCCATTTGTTGCTTTTGAGCGAAGGCAATTTGGATGTCAGACGAAAGTAATGCAAGGCAATCATTCGTCCCTTTATTTCTACGGAAGCCAAACTGAGTATCTGACAACAAACCGTTCGTCTCGACCCAAGTGTCGAGACGTCGTAGAATAATTTTTTCGAACAATTTTCTGATGCAGGACAACATCGCGATGGGTCTATATGAGTTGTGATTGGAAGCTGGTTTCCCCGGCTTTTGAATGGCGATAACTTTCACTTGCCTCCAGTCAGGTGGAACAATATTTTGCTCAAGAAGCTTGTTGAACAATTCCAACAAACGTCTTTTTGCGAGGTCGGGCAGATTCTTCACCAAGTTGAATTTAATTCTGTCCAACCCAGGAGCGTTATTGTTACAAGACATGAGTGCTATGGAAAATTCCATCATAGAAAAGGGGCTATCAATGGAACCATTATTTGAAAAAGATTCCCTAATAATGCTATGCGAAGGAACAGAATCTGGACAAACTTTCCTCGCAAAATCAAATATCCATCGGTTCGAGTATTCCTCACTCTCATTTCCTACGTTACGATTCCTCATTCGTCTGGCCGTATTCCAAAGAGTGCTCATTGAGGTTTCTCTTGACAAACCTTCGACAAAATGTCTCCAATAGCTACATTTCTTGGCCCGAAGTATGCTCTTGTACTTGGTTTCTAAAGTCAAGAATTTTTCAAAATTCTGAGGAGTTCCTCCTCCTCGTTTTAAAAACATCTTGAAGGCATTTTGTTTCGCGTGCTTAGCATCTGAGCACTCTTTGTCCCACCAAGGGTTTGGAGGCCTTCTGTTAGACGATGGACCAAGAAATCGTTTGGTTTGGGCTTGTTCTGCGGCCTCCAGAATCGAACAAACGAGGAAGTCATATTCTTCAAGTGGGGGGAGCTCTTCCATTGAAGTTAAGGCACTTGAAATATTACTTTGGTATTTAATCCAGTCAATATTTTTTGTCAAATCATATGGAATATTAACTGAATTAGCAATGCCTTTGTTACTGCTAATTGAGATGATGATTGGTAAATGATCGCTACCGTGTAAATCAGGAAATACTTTCCAGGTGCAATCTAGTCGAATTGAAGTCGAGCAAAGAGATAAATCTAATGCACTTGGACGTGCAGGAGGTCTTGGGATCCGTGTCATGCTACCCATATTTAGTACCGTCATGCTAAAATTGTCGCAAATATTATATATTAAGGATGATCTGCTATCATTGTAAACGGAACCCCACATCATTCCGTGCGAATTGAAATCTCCTAAAATCAAACGTGGAGCAGGAAGGGCTTCGACAATTTCATTAAGCTGTCGTTGTCCAACTTGAGCTCTTGGAGGAATATATACTGAAGCAATGCAAATGTCCTTTCCTTTAATGTTTATTTGACAAGCAACAACTTCTATACTAGAAGTCGAAGGAATATTTAATCTATAAAAGGAATAACATTTCTTAATTCCTAAAAGCACTCCACCATACGGAGAGTCTCTATCGAGACGTATAATGTTAAAGTCATTAAAACTTAAGGCTATGTTTGATGTAAGCCATGTTTCGCACAAAGTAAATACATCACATTTTTGACTATGCAACAAAACTTTAAATGAATCAAGTTTTGGCATGATGCTTCGACAATTCCACTGCAGGACAGTGATTGAATCATTTGCGGCGGATGATAAATTATCCATCAAATGATACAAAACCTGAAAGAACTGGCCATTGAGCTGATAACTGTTTCAAAAAAGTTCTAGCTATTGGAAGGAATGCCGTTATGATAGTCTTTAGAGGTTCAGAAATATTGAATGCTGCGAAAATCCATTCTACAATTTCCGAAAACTTAAGTAATCCTGTTGGTGAATGTGAAACGGAGCCCACTGGATTATTGTCTTTCCTTGAGCTAGTTTCTGGATTGGTTTGTGAATTTGACAAACCAGGAGGCACAGTTTTTGGTTTTAAATTTGGCTTTTTAGCTTTAACACGGGGATCTTTTTTTGAAGATGTAATTTTAGGTGTCTTTTTAGGTATTTTGTGGTTTGTTAATCTCCTCTTAACAGACCCTTGAGGAGTGACAAACGAGGTATCTTCACTATTTCCGTCGGAGTCAGATTCCTCTGGCTCCATAAGATTTGAAAAACCGTTTTCGGTTTCCAAGGGGGAGACATGTATGACCGTTTTAAGCATTTCTGCATATGTGCGCTTAGACCGTGCTTTTAAAGAAAGCTTCATTTTGTCTTTACGCAACTTAAATGCAGCGCATACTGAAAGATCATCATGAGGTCTCTCCCCACAATAAACACATTTTTCAACATTTTTATCGCAAAGATTATCCTTATGAGGCCCTTGACATTTGATACATTTGGACTTATTACTACAGTAAGTAGCTGTATGCCCGAATTTTTTACAGTTCGTGCAATTCATAACATGCGGTACGAAAAGCCGAACAGGAAGACGAATTTTATCGATATAGACATGGCTAGGCAACGCAGATCCGGCAAATGTTACACGAAACGAATCTGAGGGACGATACGACTTTTTTCCATCGACAATAGTTGCTGAGTACAATTGCTTGCACTCGAGTATCTTAACTCCCTCAAGCATGGAGTTTTTAAAACGACCAACTCCATTTTTAAGTAAATCATCGGCCGTCAGACTTGCTTCAGTCACGACACCGTCAATTTCCACCTCCTTCGATGGAATGTAAACTCGATATTCAACAGAAAATAATTTACAGGTTACAATTTCGTTCGCCTGTTTCAAGTCATTGACAACAACTCGAATTTTATCTCTATTAACTTTACATATTTCTTTAACTTCAGAGAAATGTGATGTCAAATCCTTGGTAATTTGCATCAAATTTAAAATCTTTTCTTTTTTTCGAAGATAGACTATCCATGGCCCAGTGGTACCCTGTGGATAATGTTTAGCCCTCGGAGTACTTAAACTCTTACTAGTATCCGGAATCGGATTCGGATGATCTTCCATAAGATCATCCATTACATTAAATTTTTTTGTAAATTAATAATACCAAAATAAAAACTTATGTTTAGTAAAATTTCAGATATAAGAAATAAAAAATAAATTAAATTAAATCTACCTTGTAGCTGATGTCTCTGTTCCTTTATCGTGAAGAACGACGTGAAGCTCTTCCAACGATTTCCAATTGGCAGTCTTCTGCTGTTTCCAATTGGCAGTCTTCTGTCGTTTACTGCTATCTCAGTTGCTCTGCCGTCGTTGTGAACACCACTGCACTTGCTGTGCTGCCTGTACCTGACCCCAGGTACAGTGCTTTTGCTCTTGGTGGCGATCAAATGCGATGCTTGCAGTGTAGCACCTCGCGATATATGCCGTCTCTTTTGATCCTACGCAGCGTACAAATTCTGGTACCTGGTAGATCAGCACTGGGTTGCTTTAGCACCTTTGTGCCTTTGCACCCCTTCGTCTTCGCACCTTTATGCGATGGCACCTCTGTGACTCGTCACTTCTATGCTCTCGCACCTCTGTGTTTCTACACCTCTGTGCGTATGAACGGGATGGCCTTCGTTGCTAGCTTTCCAGTCGGGAAACGCCCCGAATATTACGTTTGCTATGGGCAGTTTAACTACCTGAAGCTTAGAATTGTCTCGGTATCAGCCGTTAACTCACGAGCCAGTACAATCGAAACACAACCTCTTCGCTTGAATGGTTTTTACTGAATGATGAACGTTCAATCTTATCGTCACTTGTTTTCGAGTATAGGAATTGTCATCGGTCAACAACCCTTTCTATTCGGCATCTTAAATATTTTTGGGTTGACTTTTAAATCGTTTAAACCAAAGTTCACAAGTCGCGATCGATAGATCATGTTCCGCATAAACTTCGACAGAAAGTTGATGGGATTTAGCAGCACTTCTTGATGCCTTTTCAAAATTAAGAGGAAGAATGGGTAGAAATTAATTATGAATATCTCGAGTTGTACTAAACGCAACAGCATAACTCTTTGTCCATGTTATCAGAAATATGATCAGCAAATTTTTAATTAAATTTTCAACAGTGTGAGATAACCATCAATAACTAAAAAAATTAGTTTTCTTAAACTTTAGGAAACAACCTAGAATCATGTGAAAAGTCTTATGCTCCCATACAAGGTTCATGAATTTCATTTGGATCCGATTTCACGTTCCGGAACAACAGGATGATATGTGAAACGAAATTAGAATAATGTCACTCATTTTTATCACTGAACCGATTTCTTTCATCTAAGATGCAAATAAAAGTTCTTAGGGCATGTTCAGGAGTATTATAGCATAATTTATGTCAGTTTTGAAATGTAAATCCGGAAGTTATAACAAAAGAAACCCCCAGCCCCAGCAGCGTTTTACTCGTGTTCCAAATATAAAAAATAGACCGGCATCGTATACTGGTTTTCAATGTGACAGTAGAACTGTTTGCATAAATAAAACTAGAACGGATGGCTGGGGGTACGTTTGTTTCAGTTTTAGTTCTAGCTGCTTTCAGCTGCTGAATTTGCTCTTGAGATCCAATAAAAAATTCATGTTTTTAGTCAGATCCGACTTTCGGTTTAGGAGATACAGGGTGATTAAATAAATCGGGATTGCAGATTATGATAACCGATGACCAAATAAACTAATTGCAGTTATAGCGGTTTTTGGTTTTCGATCTCGGAAGGTACCGAAAAATTTCATTTGGAACGGACTACCATTTTTCAAAGATGGCTATACTGATCTTCAAAAAGTTCAATCAACCGATTTCCGAATTCTGAGTCCGAAAGTATCGTGAAGAGCCAGTGGCGTACCGAGAAAAGATTTGCCCCTTCCGATGATTTTATGAGCAAAAAAAAGTTCAACTCCATCTCCGGAAAAAGGAATTTGAGCAAAAAAACAAAAAGGTCCCAAAGATTGGTTTGCCGCCCCCCTAAAACCGTTGCGCCTTGGGCGAGTGCCCCCCTATGCTCTCCCACCCTAGATACGCCACTGAGAATAGCTCAAGCGTTTTCTCAAAGCAGACCAAAACGATTTTTGTAAACAAAAATCAAATTAAAAGAATCATGGTCCCATACAAAACTAATGAGTTTTATCCGCTTCCGACTTCCGATTCTGAAATTACAGGGCTATTCCAATTAATTCATTATATTAATTCATCACCATACGAACCGTTTTGGTTTCTGTTGGTCCCTGAATACCGGTTCTTGAAGTACCTTAAATAATGATCAATAACTCTAAAGCAGAACTCCCTTCGACATCTCATGCAGTGTTTATTCGATTGTCACACGTTTAGATTCAAAGAAGTAATGTTATGGTTTCATATAATTTTTCGTTTCGAGCCGACTTTCAGTACCGAAATTACTGGGTAATGAGTGATTGAAATTTCAAACTCATTTTGCTTCGGTGTTTGACCGTCGACTCAATAAAATCACTTCATGAAACCTAAGAACACAACTAAGAATATTCAAGTAACACATGCGATAAAAAAAGATATTATCTCACTGCAAAGTGAATTAAGCACGTTTCTGTTAATGTTTCAAATTTCGAAAAAAGGGCAAATGCAGCAGCTGAAAGTTTTTTATGGGCGATCTAAAACTGGAACAGACGTAAGAGCAAACCGTTTAAGTTTTATTTATTCGACTAGTTCTACTGTCAAATTTAAAACTGGTATACGCTGCCGTTCTATTTTTTGTATTTTTGAAACAAGAGTAAAACGCTACTAATAATACAATATAATATAACAGAGAGGCGTATCTAGAGGTAGAGGGGAGGGGACACTCTCCCCGGGCGCAACGTTTTTATGGAAGCGGCAAACCAATCTTTGGGACCTTGTTTTTTGCTCGTCTAAGCGATCTTTCTGGAGATGGAGTTGAGACTTAACATAGGGCGGCAAACCTTATTTGCTCCGGGCGCCAAAATTCCTCGGCACGCCACTGATATACTATAGCTGTGTATAATTTTCATCCCGACCAATGTGCAAATGACAGATTCTCGAATTCTCACAGTTCTTATTCGAGGAAATTGAAGGAAAAATTGAAATACTATCGCGTAACCAATAAAAATTTCTCTATTTTTTCTAAATGGAATTGCCTGCTACAAAATAAACGAGTAAATAGGATTTAGACAAAATAGTTGATTCGTTGTAGTGACATATTCTATAAGTTATATCAAGTTTCAAGCGCGTCTTGATTGTTTAAAGTTTCCACTTTATTTAATTATTTATTTAAATAATTAATTGTTTATATTGGTTGATCTGGGTAGCTGGCTACCGAGAAAAACTTATCAATTTCTCAAACAAACAAGTGTTTTCCTACTATTTATTCAATATAACGATCAATGTCATCTCTGTTATTAACATTGTAGTATTCACGGATCTGCGCAAAAGTAGATTTTTATCAATTTATAATCTTGAAAGACAAGCAATAACACGGAAGAAGAAAAAATGCCAATTAAAACTTCTCCTCGAAGCTAGTCGGAAATTGATAAGTTGAACGAAGAGATAATTAGGTAAAATAGAGTAATCAAATGTGACACGTTAAAAAAATCTGATAGCAGAAGAGAAAAAGAAACTCCTGCAATTGACATGGAGGCAGGAACCCAGTGGATCTATTCTTGGTGAAGTTTTTTTCCGCCGGATTCCACACGGTACTGTCTAGGTTGGTACTGTCAGGAGAATGATCCAATCTCTTAGTGAACTCTAGCCCCTGATTCCGAAGTAATTGAAAGAGAAAGTCAACGAAGAGAATCTGTCATTTGTACTTAGGTCGTACCTGTTGAATCAGTTTTAAATAATGAGCATCTTCGGCGCGGAACATATTTAGTCGCGCGCGAATACTACCAGCACCAGCACAAGGTATCAAAAGGCAATAAAGTATTGATACCTGCAAGTATCAATTGATAGTTACGCAGCAATCATTTCGAAATAAAATGACAGACACAGATTGCACTTCGCCTTTCGTGACTTTTGGTCCACGTTAAAGAATTTTTGCAAGCCACTTTGTGTTGGAGCCATGATGATTTCACATTTCACTTATTTTGTTAAAAAAATTTATGCCATAACTTTTATGTCGATACACGGGTACTACACTAAAAGCCAATTCCTATTGAACATTTGGGAGTTTTGTTGGTTTGTGCAAAAAGAACATATTTTGTTTTCGGCGGCATATATTTCTTCGGCTCGTCAGTGCTAAGCTTGCAATTTAAATTGAACTACTAGGCGCGAGATGGCAATTCAATTTAAACTGCTTTAAGCACTGATGAGCCGAAGGCAAAGCGCGAAGAAATAGAAACAATTCCTATTGCTATTACGACGGGACGGAGCGAAAGCACCAGGCTCGCTCGGACGAAGTGAGATTGTCGAGAACCAATTTCAACGCCAGCTAGTCCACGTCATACCAATCCATGCATGAGCCTGGCGCTTCGTCGAATCCGAAGAAAAAAGAATGTGTTATAGGGGACGGATATAGCGGGATGGGTTAGTTCCCAACCCAGCACATAGCCTTAGAGTTTTTCTGGCCCGAAGAGGCGAATGACCTTAAGGTTAAAGCCTCTATAATTGAAAAAAAAATTTCCGTCGTAATGGGAATTGACTTTAATCCGCTGCGATACTGTAACTTGTAAGTATCGAGACCAAAAGTATCGATATTAACAGTATCGTCCTGATGCGATACCGATACCAAAAAAACCCGATTCTAGAAAGAAAGTATCGACTCGGTATCGGACATCCCTATTACTAACCAGTATTGATATTAATGTCCTTCTCTCATGATAATTGTTGTGTGCTCAGTAGGTTATATAGCTTCTAGTAACAAGTGTTGGACTAACAGCCAATCCTACTCCCTATCTGACCTATATTCGGACCTGGCCGAAGTTGTTAGAAGAAGTACATTGAAGGATGTTTCGCCAATCCCAGAACTAATCATATAGAAATTCTCTGTACAATTTCAACATACTCCGGTCGTCAGTAACGGAGTGGCAACCGGTGATGGTTGGTCAAACAAACTCTTATTGGACAGTTTTTTTATCATACACTTGATGCCAATGGGATATGTCAAAACCATCACCATCACGCATTTCATTTTCACAAACTAAGATTCAAATAAAAGATCTTGAAATTATTTAAAATTTTCTAGAACATTCTATCCGGATTCGACTTCTACTTTCGGAACTAGAGCTTGAGCGACCACCCCTGGTTGCTACTCCGTTACTGTTTCTAGATGATCCATCCTGGGACTGGTAAATCATCTTTCAATGTACATGTTCTGGTAATCCCAGAATTCATTGATCAGTATGTTCCGGTTTCAAGATGCTCGGATGCACCACTAAACTCACTGATGTCCCGAGTAAACGTTTCAACAATATCCAATATTGAAGTCCCGGAAAGTCTTGATTCACAGCTCTTATTCGAGTAAACTGAAGAAAGATTTGCATTATTATCGCGAAACGAATAAAAACTTACCTATTTTTTATAAATGAAATATCGTGTTACAAAATAAACGAGTGAATAGGATTTAGACAAAATAGTTGATTCATTGCATTGACATATTCTAAACAGTTGTTATAAAATCATTATTTATTTTTTATTATTCTTTATTATTTCCGCTTTATTATTTTAATTACTTATTAAAATTATCAATTGGTTATATTGGTTGATCTGGGCAGCCGGCTACCGAGAAAAATCTTAATTTATTGTTTGAAATATTAATATCAAGTTTTTTTTTACTACGTGTTCAATATATCGATATTTGTTATCTCTGTTATTAACTTTGTAATATCAACGGATTTGCGCAATAGTTTTAGATTATTTATTTTTTTATCATTCAATTTATAATCCTGACAGACAATCAATAACATGGAAGAAGAAAACATTCCAAATAATACTTTTTATCGAAGTTAGACGGAAATTGACAGGTTAAATGAAGAGCTTGAGCTTGAGCGACCACCCCTGGTTGCTACTCCGTTACTGATCGGGATTAGCTGAAATTGTACAGGGAGTTTCTAGATGACCCGACCTGGGACTGGTAAATCATCCTTCAATGTACATCTTCTGGTAATCCCAGAATTCATTGATCAGTACCGGCGCCGGCCAGGCCCTAATGTAGATCGTCTAAGGAATAGGAAGGGTTGTTACTAGAGGCCGTATATACTACTGCGCACTCCACAAGTGTCACGGGAGAAGGATATTTGTTAGTAAAAATTTCAGTATTGGTTTCGCGCGCGACTGTGCCGGTTTCAAGATGCTCGGATGCACCACTAAACTCACTGACTTCCCGAGTGAACGTTTCAACAATATCCTATGTTGAAGTCCCGGGAAGTCTTGATTCACAGCTCTTATTCGAGGAAACTGAAGAAAAATTTGCAATACTATCGCGTAAAGAATAAAAACTTCCCTATTTTTGTAAATAAAATTACGTGATACAAAATAAACGAGTGAATAGGATTTAGACAAAATAGTTGATTCATTACATTGACATATACTAAACAGTTGTTATAAAATTAATTAAATCACCAAATAAAGGTAAGAATTCACGCGCGTCTTGATTTTTTATTATTTCCGCTTTATTATTTTAATTATTTATTAAAAAATTATCAATTGGTTATATTGGTTGATCTGGGCAGCCGGCTACCGAGAAAAATATTAATTTATTGTTTGAAATATTAATATCAAGTGTTTTTACTATGATTGAATACATACCGATATATGTTATCTCTGTTATTAACTTTGTAATATCAACGGATTTGCGCAATAGATGATTTTTATCATTCAATTTATAATCCTGAAAGACAATCAATAACATGAAAGAAGAAAACATTCCAAATAAAACTTTTCTCCGAAGCTAGACGGAAATTGATAAGTTGAATGAAGAGATAATTTAGTAAAATAGAGTAATCAGAAGTGAAACATTGAAAATATCTGATAACTGAAAGGAAAAAGAAACTCCTGCAATTGTCGCCTTCTACGACATGGAAGCAGGAACCCAGTGGATCTATTCTTGGTTCATTTTTTTTCCGCCGGATTCCACACGGCATCTAGGCTGGTATTGTCTGGAGAGAGCTAATAGGTACTATCAATCTCCTAGTGGACCCCAGCCCCTACGACTTCTAATTTCGGAACTAGAGTGCAATAAGTGGAAAGTTTTCAATTTTATGAGTATTTTTGCACAAACTATGGCAAAAACAAGTACAAATCCCATAAAACTGATTGATAAGTTTTTTTTAGTTTACAGAACTTATTAACTTGATTCCTGCTACCTGTGAAATTTCAGCCCATTGTTCAATAAAGCTTCAGAATTCCATTTGAACACAACTTTTGGTTCCGGAATTATAGGGTGAAAAGTGTAAAAAAAATGTATAGCGTCACTTTAGGCGGCGAAGCTGAAAACGAAGAGCGAAACTATTCATTGTTTGTAAACGGTTCATCAAACCAATTCCGGCTATCCTGGTTTCCGATTTCCAATTCCGGAAGCATCGAAAATAGTGTTTAAATACTCCAAAATAGTTTTTAAATACTCCAAAATAGTGTTTAAATACTCAGACCATTTTTTCAGATATGGTTTGTCTAATTTTCATGAACTAAGTAGGTTTTATAATCCCAAATAAAATTCTTGAATTTCATCTGGATCCGCTTTCCGACCTACTCGGTTGAGAGTTGAAAATAGCGCCATCTAAACGTGACGAAGTGGAAGATGAAAAAGTTCTTAACGAGGGTCGAAACAGGTCCAACACATCACATTTGTTGCTGGCCATACGAACCAATAACAGCAACAAAGATCTACCTTCCTTTTCAAGATGGCCTGTTTTGATTCGTAGATTTTGCTATATTACGTTCGAACAAGCTTTCCTGTTTCTATTCAATGAACAGTTGTTTTTAGAACTCCACAGTAATATCTATGATGGTATGAGTAATATAAGAAAGGCGTCTTTACACCACTAGGATTAGGATTAAAACAGGTTTATTTATAAACCGCTGCCAGGTAGTGTCCAGATCTGGATCTGGACATATGTCCAGATACTTTATATTAGAAAAAAAAATCCCCCGGCAATTAATTACATATTAGTATTGAAAAAACATACCTTACACGGGAAGTCATCGTTGACCAAGGGTAAAACCAAGTTCCTGCATATAGATTATAAAATTAAATGTCAACCAAAATGAACAAAAAAAACAGGAGATCGTGAAAACTTTACCACATATCGCCGAATATTTATTCAAACTCATGATGCCTAGGTCTAGGTTAGTGTATATTCAAACTAGTCTTCACCACATCTCAGTTGCGATTGTTAACGTTTATGCTTAACGATACTAGTGTTCTGCTTGCTACCGCTCAACACAATAAACGGGGACTGTGTTTCCTTTTGCTTCTGCTGGAGCATGTTCAGTGTGCCGAGCGGAGTATCCGTGGAACTCATCTTTTTCATCAACTGAAAAAAAGGGAAAACGAATTAAGACAAAAAGTTCAGTTTCGAACATTCTCTTACGATATCTTACCCCCTCCTGCTCGCTTTTCTTCAAACGTTTTTCGACCTTGTTCTTTCCGGGACCTTTTCCGTGGAATTTATGCGACAGATACCGGAAAGCCTCCTTCGGCGTAAGCAAATGTCCACTATCGTCGATGTACTCCAACTTAACATTCGGTTTAAACGTTTCTTTCTCCTTAAAATCCATAATCGGACCGCAGAATCGATCGCGCCGAGCATACTTATCGTCATCACCGTAGTTCTTGTCTTCGATCGAGTAGTTTTGAGCTTGCAGATGAGCGAACCGCGCATTACTTGGTCGATTGGATTCCTCCTTCTCAAGATATCCTTTGGAATTAGCTAGCTTCAGTGCTCCGGCAACACTCGAGGCTACATCCGGTTCTTCGTCTAAGATGGCCACATCATCAACCATAGCCGGATTCGTGTGCTCCTCCCGTTCTTGTTCTGTATTAACTGAATTCCAAGCACCGAAGCGTTCCTCTATCTCGGGTTCCTCTTTGTCGCTGTTCTGCTCAAAGTCCATCATATCGTTGACATCTTCGTCTCTGTTGCCAGCTAAACCGTACGTGGGAATGTCCCCGAGAGTGCGACAAAACTCCGCGGTGGCATTCAACAGAATTGCACCATCGCGAACTCGACTATCGTAGCTGGTTCCTTCGTCTTCATCCGACTCCATTTCGTGTTTAATTTCTTTCTTGATAAGGTTCGGGTCGATGTTCAGCGTTTTGGAAATAATGGCCTCTTTTTGTTTCAGACGACGAGCCTTCGACAGGACTGCTTGAAGATCTTCATCATCCTCTTCAACCCGAACGTTCGATAAATCTTCCTGAATTACCGGAGTGTCATCTGTAAGAAGAATATCCCTGAAAAATGTCGAAAAGTTACATCAGATTATGACCCCAAAAATAAAAATAAAAATGATAATTACCTTCTGCGATTCAATGCGTGGGATTCGGTTGGTCCTCCGACGGATTGATCCGCACGTCGATGTGCTCGGGATCCCAAATCTTTACTGGACAAAGCATCCGATGCCATTGGGAGCAAATCGTCCGCACGCAATTTCTGTCGAATTTTCCGAACTTTCTTCTTTGGCTTTTTAAACGATGACAACTCAGATTCGTTGAAGTATTCCGAAGCCAGAACCAGCGGAACTGAATCCAATGAATCAAGCTTTTTGTGTTGCAGTTTAGCTTTAATTTCCAACTGCCTTCGTTTCTCATTCGCCTCGTGTTCAGCGTTGGATCCAATTGTAAAGCTAGACTTCTTGTGACCGCCAATTTCTTCGTCATATTTGCCCAGAACATCTCTTTCCTTCGGCACACCGAATTCGTCTACATCGTCCTGACAGTACACGTCGTATCCGTAGTGATTCGGATTAGCCTTCTTGTTCTTTACGTTCTTTTTGTACCGCTCATCATCAACCATATTAACGTTTATCAGCGTATCACCCATTTCTTCGTCCAATACATCAGCATCCTTTAGGGTCAAAATGACTTGACGACCCTCCTTGAACTCTTCCACGTCATGTTCCACTCGCAATCCCTTCAGATCCTTGTCTCTGTACGATTCCTTTCTTGTTTTACTGACTTCCTGTTCTACCAAATCGCCAACACCAAATTCCTCATCCAGTTGGTCCAACAATTTGGCACGATTTTCTGCTTCCTTTCTTAAACGTTCCTTATCGCGACTTTTTATAACCCAATTACGCACGTCATCCATCTCTTCGTCTTCCCCCAACGTCTTATTCTTTTTCAGCTTATCCTCGACGGCCCGCTTCTCCTTTCTTTCCTTTAGCTTCTCGCGAATTTTCTCCTCCTTAGTTTTTTCCGCCTGATTCAGAGCTGGTTTATGATAAAATTCACCCCAGTCATCCTTGATCTTTTCGTAGCTATGGCCGGTCTTTTCATTCTTCGGTGCTTCTTCATCTCGTTCCTTTTCGGCCGACGCCGATACAGTACCATCCGACGGACCCACTTCCAGTGGCTTCAGTCCTAGTTTGGCTCTTAGTTTATTGGTTTCTACAATCGATAGCACATCTCCGGCTCCGTTCTCTGGAATCGGAGACATTGATCGTTGACGGGAGCTTTTTACGGGAGAAGGCGATTTTCTGCGGGACACTCTCGCCGATGAAGGCGATGGTGATCTTCTCCGAGGTGCCTTTACTACCGGAGGTGACGGTGATCTTTTGCGGGGTACCTTCGATTGTACAGGGGGTGGCGAAGGGGATCTCCGCAATGGCAATGGAACTGGTGATCGTCTTTTGACCGGGGGAGGTGACGGGGATCGTCTTCTCATCGGAGGTGGTGAAGGTGATCGCGTTCTTACCGGAAGTGGCGAGGGTGATTGTCTTCTCGGTAGTTTGGGAGAAGGGGATCGTCTTCTTGATGGCGGCGCAACACGCGGCGGAGAGGGAGTTTTACGATTCACATACATTGACGGAGGAGTCGGCGCTCGACGAGTACGCGAAACTTTACTGACTTTCTCCTGTGGTACCGGAGCAGGTGATGGCGCCCGCCTGGAAATTGGCGGTGGCGGTGGCGGAATGTCATCGTCAACCGGCACCTCTACGCAATCCGAGCCTGGAACGGGAAAAAAGATCCGTTCAAGTGGATGTTGAAAATAACTCCTCGTGTGAAACTAGTGAAACCTGGGTCTCAAATTTGAGCGGAAATATCCTGGAAAGAAGAGACGAAAAATCCGCTAGTTATCACTAATCAATTATCGAGCGGGGAGCACAAAAAAACGAAAGAATCAAACATCGCTCTCAGAATAAAATTCTTTCATTTTTTTTGTCAGCAGTGCTCCCCGGAAATAAAGAAGTGAACTCACTATCGCTATCCTCATCGACTTCTATATATTGTGGTTCTTGACGGGGCTTGTGACGGGATCTGTTTGCTGCGTGTCCATTTCCCTCGTAACGATGTCTAGAACTGCTTCCGCTATGAATTACTTCTGTCTCTTCCTCTTCCTCCTCCGGATAACGACGTTTCTTTCGATGTTTACGCTCTTCCCCAGAACCCTTCTCCTTTCGGTGCTTTTTATGCCGGTGGACTTTTTCAACAACTATCGTTTCATACCGACTGCTAGAAGTGGATTGATCCTTCCGGCGACGATCGTATTCGTCACGGTCATCCTCCGCAGAATAGGAACGGCTACGTTTTTCTTGAGGTGTACGACTGCGAGATCGTTTTTTGTGTTTCTTCGATTCCTTCTTGTGTTTTTTAGAAGAGCCCATCGTGAAAAACTTCACTATTTTCTGTGATTCGCTTAAATTTTACACAAATCTAGAAATTACTGTGAATAATGTAACGTGAAAACGTTTACAAACATTTTGACAACTAAAATTTTCAGGGTTGCCATAGTTTCTTTGTTCTAGATTTAATTACACTGAAACAAAGAGCAAATTTTTGAAATTGTACACTGAAAATAAAGATATAGTTGTAGCAAATACAAATTATAATACGAAATGCTTCGACAATTTTCAAGGCCACATTTTACAATACGCGGTACACTGTCATGATATACTGTCAGATTGACATTGTACTTTTATAAAATTTCGGCAAAACTAGCAACGCTGAAGAGTAAAAATCAGTTCTCCATAGTTACTGTTTGTTATAATGAAAAACAACGTTTCTAACACTAGTGAACACATCACTGTTTATAATACTGTAAAGTATCTGGATTCGTAAGTAATGTTATAATAGTTGCTAACTATAATAATTTATTTTGCTTTATTGATTCATCACTAGGTAGCATTACTGGGACAAATCATGATTCAGATCACAGTTTAGAGATGGCCAAAATACTGAATCGTTTACGCATCGAAAAGTGCGATTCCTCACGCTTGACTAACTGTATACTGGTTTTGTAATCATTTTTAATTTCCGTATCAGCACGGTTTGATTTCCCAGTTATTCTTAATGAATTCAAGGATACTACCACCTGCTTGTAAGAAAAATCGTTAAACAGTACTCCAGTGACCCGGCAAGACACAATATTACCAATTATGACACTAGTATCAAATACAAATAAGTCCCATACAAACGAACTGCCAATGTTTGGTTCACAGCCTGAACAAGTAAGCCTAGCCAATATCTCAATTTCATTGCGATAGTTTGAAAATGTGGAAGGAGATTGTTTCTGGCAACGCTTTATGCTAGTTGCTACGGTGTAGAGTGCCTATAACCAGAGTGACGACATCTCATACGTAATGCTGGCAACAATTAAAAACATTCCATTAGCTTTACATTGAATTGACAGGTCGTTTTCTCGTTTGGAACTGGTAGCTGTCATTCCAAACGAACAGCTGTCGCCACTCTGATTATAGTCACTCTACTACGGTGCAAAACAAACTTGTTTGTTTATGTTTATCGTTGCTGTATTAAACTGCATCAATCAGTCAAAATATCGCCGCACTAGCACAAAAGATGATTATTAAAAATGACATTACCTTCTAGTAATGACACTTTCAATGATCATGTAATGGCTGCTTTTGAATCAAAACTTTTAGCATTTTTCTAACCTGAGGAATGTAAATAGCTAAATGATTCAGCTTAAATGCCGGTTGCTAGTTTTATAGAAAACTCGTTAAAGTACATTGTCACTCTGACAGTGTATCATGACAGTGTACCGCACGATGCAAAATGTGTCCTTGAAAATTTGTCGAAGTATTCCGTATTATAATTTGTATTTGATGAAATGTTAATTTACTGGAAAAAACTGCTAACTAGGATGGAACAGCTGACATCGGTAAATCAATTTAAGTGTGTAGAATACTTTAAATGAATTAAATGCATTGGAACTTGTTTTTGAATATCATCAATCGGACATAAAGATTGAAGTAATTTGCTAAACATAGTTTATTGCAAATGTCGGTTTGCAACAGTACCTTGAGGTACCGCTGTGATGAAATCAAATACAAATAATAATACCCCTAAGTCCCATACAAACGAACCGCCAATGTTTGGTTCACAGCCTGAACAAGTAAGCCTAGCAAATTACTCCCTTTAGTTGCGATAGTTTGAAAATGTGGAAGGAGATCGTTTCTGGCAACGCTTTATGCTAGTTGCTACGGCGCAAAACAAGTTTGTTTGTTTATGTTTTCCGTTGCTGTATTGCAACAAATTCAAAGGTACACTCCAGCTAATCGATGGATGAAGAATTGCGATATATTTTGGCAGTGATGGGACTTTATTTCATAAACGGGCCTTGGTGTGGAACATGGGTACGATTCTTATACGTACCACGGAAACAGCGATTAGCGCTCTACACGATAAAATAAAAGTTAAAAGAGAAACAAATGCAAGCTGTGTATGCGTTTTCCCAATAGTCACTCATCTATGCGTGACCCAGACAAATTGATTATAGCCCGAACGGTGGCAGATACAGCAGTTTTTCTTTCACGATGGATAAACTTATTAATTGAATTATTTTCTATTAGTATTACGACGTAAAGGTTCCCCGCATTTAGCAGATGTTGGAAAAATTCTTACTCCTCTGACGGGAGTGATTTGCAATGAGAAGAACGGATGGCTACCATAACGATTCGGTGAACAGTGCCGAGACATTCTAACATATAATACTGAGCAATTTCCGAAAAAGCCAAGGAGCAAATTTCTGAAAAGCCAAGGAGGACAAAAAACAAAATCCGATATGGAATAACCATATCTCATACACAACAACATAGTTCAAGTTTATTTTTCACTACAATAAACAGTAACTATGGTGAACTTGTTCTTACTCTTCAGTGTTGCTAGTTTTATAGAAAACTCGTTAAAGTACATTGTCACTCTGACAGTGTATCATGACAGTGTACCGCACGATGCAAAATGTGTCCTTGAAAATTTGTCGAAGTATTCCGTATTATAATTTGTATTTGATGAAATGTTAATTTACTGAAAAATTCAGCTAACTAGGATGGAACAGCTGACATCGGTAAATCAATTTAAGTGTGTAGAATACTTTAAATGAATTAAATGCATGAGAACTTGTTTTTGAATATCATCAATCGGACATAAAGATTGAAGTAATTTGCTAAACATAGTTTATTGCATTGAAATCACCGATTTAATTTTATATTCCATATTGTAAAAATTTTCTATCACTAACGTTGGCGGACACAATTCCCCTGAATGAATCGAGCGATTTTTGTTTGGCGATCCACAATTCCATTTCCTGAAAACACAAACATTATTTGAATTATACAAATTACATTAAAAACAATAATTGGGGATTTTTTAAAAAGGTTGCTTCAGCAAGTAACAATTTTCCTTTGGTTACCCTCTCTTCCAAATGCTGGAGAATGATTATATTCCTTATTACCAATTTTCCAATACTAAGTCGCTTATTCAAGTTTTCGTTTCAAACGATGAATTGAGATGAGAAAATAAACAAAGACAGGCGCTTGTCGAACCGTTTCCATTAAAATTCACCGGTAATTTAATGAGCATACTCACTGTGTGAATGATTTCTAAGATATTTAATGGATAATTTGATTCAATCAGCTCACGAAATTTCTTGCAGTCATTGTTCAAACTTTTTGCCTTTCTCATACAGAAAGGTTATGCACTGTGAATCACTGTGAATCACTGTGAAAACCGACTTTTGAACCGAGGCCCGGAGGGCCGAGTGTCATATACCATTCGACTCAGTTCGTCGAGTACGCAAAATGTCTGTGTGTGTATGTGCGTATGTGTGTATGTAACGTTTTTTGCACTAACTTTTCTCGGAGATGGCTGAACCGATTTTCACAAACTTAGATTCAAATGAAAGGTCTTGTGGTCCCATACAAAATTCCTGAATATTATTTGAATCCGACTTCCGGTTCCGGAATTATGGGGTAACATGTTCAAAAAAATGTGAAAATAAGTGCACTAACTTTTCTCAGAGATGGCTGAACCGATTTTCACAAACTTAGAGTCAAATGAAAGGTCTTGTGGTCCCATACAAAATTCCTGAATATTATTTCAATCCGACTCCCGGTTCCGGAGTTATGGGGTAAAATGTACAAAAAAAATGAAAATATGTTTTCTAGCTTTTCTTATAGATGGCGCGACCGATTTTCATAAGCTTAGGTTCAAATGAAAGGTCCTGTGGTCCTACACGTAATTCCTGAATTTCATCTGGATCCGGAAATATAAGGTAAAGTGCGTTAAAAATTGTATACCATCACTGAAAAGGGCGAAAAACCGTAAAAAGTTTTCTAAATCGACCATGAAAATTATTGGGATGACATGTATACATCACTATGGTGAAACTTCAAACTGACATATTATGACGTTGATTTATGTCATAAAGTTACACACTTTAGTTTCTTGGAAAGTTTCGAAATCAACATGCCCACACATATAATTTAAATGTAATGACACTCTCACTTGTCATATGACGGCAAACTTTAAATTTATGCGTTAAATTTTTAAAGCACAAATAAAGCGTAATTTCGCCTAGAAACATGAACTGTATTTATAGCAACACGTATTAAAAAAGTGTTGATTTTTAGTAATGCACACAAAGAAAATTTCGCAGAATTCGGAAACTTTGTGCCGAGTTTTTTGACCTGATTGATTACTGACCGCTCAGTAATAAACATGTTGATAAACTGTCAAACAATCAGAATCAGTGGCTGCGGTTTAATCGCTCTATATATCCACGAAAAAGAAAATAAATTATCAGTAGCAGCCGGTAAATTTTTTTTAATAAAATCGACCAGGTTGGCCAGAATTATGAACCCCTTCCAGAATACTGCACAATCCGTCGAGTCCACCAGAAGTTACCCTCAAACGATATGTGTTGGCTGCAAGTGGACATAGTGATATGAAGTTACTTTCTGTCTATAAGTAAAGAAGTAGCTTTGAGGAGTTCTTTTTCTCTCCTTGAAAACATGTGCACCGGTACCTCAATCCATTCGGCGAACACCTCAAGACTTTTTTTTTCGTTTGACTAAGAAAATACACTTACTGAAAATTTTAATAACTGTTTGACAGCTAGTTTTCACGCCAATAAGTATTTCCCGCATAGCCTTTTGGCTACCTGGGCAGCCATGGCCACCAGACGGCTACCAAAATAGATTCAGTGACGGTTATCAAATCCAATTTGACAAAACAAAGTCGCCTGTATCAAAGTTAGCCAAGCGTTTTCATCTTCTCACCTTCGCTGGAAATGTCAAATATTTCAATGTGATAAAATCCTGGTGGATACGGTTGTATCGTTTGAGTTATATATCTGGCAAAGGTGAGGCAGTCGGTCACCAGAATGTCTGCCAGCCATATTTTTCCAGCTGGCAGCGTTTAGTCAGCCATCTGGCAGCTATGCGCAGATGCCAGGTCTGCAGATTTGTCTGTAAATCTGCAGATTTTGGGTATAGTGCTGCAGACATTTTTTGTTGTGCAGACTTTTACAGACTTTTGGAAATTCTCGCAGACTTTTGCAGACTTTCGTCTATATTTACAGACTTTTGAAATTTCTGCGACCTTTTTTTTTTGCTCGCCAAGTCAGTTTTGCGTGTCATACTTTATAGAGAAATTGCTACCAGCAAGACATACTCGCTGACTGCAGATTTTTTTTTAGATTTACAGACCCTGTCTGCAGATATTTGAAATTTTTACCTGGCATCTCTAGCCATGCGTATGTGGGTTACAGTAGTTCGCTAATTGGAAGACAATCATTCGGACAGTTTGATTTTTACCGTACTCGGCGACTCGATTTACAAAATTCTGTAATAAAAACATGCGTTAAACTTATTGTCCAGTAAAAATTTGCATATTTTTTTGTAAAATGAAATTCATGTATCGAAACATCTGTTATTTCTAATGATTACCGTAAATTCTCAAATCTTAGTTTGTAGTATTGTTAGCAAAATTTAAATATTCGCTTTCATTCTACATGAATATTTTATATGCAAACGTGAAAATTAAAAAGTTGTTAACAGAAGAGAAAGTAAACAAAATGAAATGAAATAAAATATTCACATCGAGTTCTCTGGATTCGTGTGCGGTCGTGAATTGAAAATTTTCATGTCCAGTGTAGAATAATTAGGCAACCGTTAATTCAACCGTTTCAATGATATATTGACCAACCCTGCAAACAAATCGAATCCAGCTGTCAAATTTTGCCGCTTTCCCTTCAAGAATCGTGTTTATTTTGTACAGAAAGAGCAACTTATCCTAATTTAGCTTCTTCTGCCCATGTCGCGCTGGTTTTGTGTTTGAAAGCTTCTGGTTTGAAAGTAATTTTCACTTAAAATTTGATCATTAGGAAATGAAGCTCAATACTAAAGAAGAACCATCTAACCAACCACAACAGGAGCAATCGGACGACGAGGAGGAAGAAGATGCGGTAAGGTACTTTGAACTCAAGTAAACCGACGCTTCAATTGCTTTGTTTCATTGTAGCACGAAACATCAAGCATAGGAAGCACTTGTACTGATAACACCTCCAATGGTAGCGAAAGCCACACAAACCGCAAGAAACGACGCCGACAAAGGAAAAAACTTCCAAAGGTAGTGAAACCTCTGTTCAAGTTTTCGTAAGTATAAACAATTAGGTTTGTATGAAAATTACGGTAATTTTTTGCTTTGTCCTTTTAAGATGCTACGTGAAAGAAGATCACGGACAACCGTTGTTTGGATGTCAATTCAATCATAATCTGAAGAAAGGCGAATTGCCAGTGTTTGCGGCTGTCGGAAGTAATCGGGTGACAATTTACCAGTGCCAGGAAAATGGAGACATCAAGCTACTGCAGTGCTATTCTGATCCCGATGTAGGTCTTGGCGAATATTTTATTTCATTTATTTGCTTTACTCGAGGGTTTATTCAACAGGTCGACGAAATATTCTATACTTGTGCATGGTCGCATGAAAGTGAAACCGGCCGGCCGATTCTTGCTGCAGCTGGTCTGCGTGGGGTAATTCGGGTGTTCAGTCCCGCAACCCTGAACACCTACAAGCACTACATTGGACACGGACATGCTATTAATGAGGTTAAATTTCATCCCAGAGAAAACTATCTCCTACTTTCAGCAAGCAAAGATCATTCGCTGCGTTTATGGAACACAAAGACGGATGTTTGCATAGCTCTCTTTGGCGGAGTAGAAGGCCATCGAGATGAGGTGTTGAGTGCGGATTTCGACATTTTAGGCAACCGGATTATGTCCTGTGGGATGGATCATTCGCTCAAGATGTGGCGGTTGGACACGGACACCATGAAGGATGCTATTCGGGGCAGCTTCACTTTCAATGCTTCCAAGGCTGTGTATCGATTTCCGTCGGTCAACGAACATTTTCCGGTGTTCTCGACTCGAGATATTCACCGCAATTACGTCGACTGTGTCAGATGGATTGGCGATTGTGTTTTGTCGAAATCGTGTGAAAACTCTATCGTGTGCTGGAAACCGGGCAATAACGAACATAAAAACAATGAGACTTCCACTACCGTTCTGAGTACCCTCGAGTATAAGGAATGCGACATCTGGTTCATTCGGTTTTCGCTCGATTACTGGCAAAAATATCTTGCACTGGGAAATCAGAGCGGGAAGACGTACATCTGGGAACTGGACACGGACGATCCCGTACATCCCCGATGCAGCCAGTTGTTCCACCCGAAGTGTACGACTGCGATCAGACAGACTTCGTTCTCCAGGACTGGCGATATTTTGATATGCGTGTGCGACGATGGAACCGTATGGCGATGGGATAAAGTGTCGCACAGTTGAAAAGAGGAGATGTGTTTCACGTTCTGTCATGTTTATATTTATTTTAATCAATCAACATTTTATTATACGTAGATACCACAACTAGATGAATATGCAATGCTTTAGAGAAATTCCCGTTTTCTTATTTTTATTTAAACTTTAGAAAAAGTTTGCCTCAATACTATTCAAATTCAAATTGTAGTTGAGATTCGTATTTATAACTGGTTTGTAAGATCTGCGTCTTGTTTTCTAAAACATCTTTGTAAGTAGTGTGAACGAAAATGCCACTAGGAAATCTTCCTACGACTTTTAAGATATCATTAATTATAATGAAAACTCTGGTTTTAATCAATACCTCAGGGGTTATTGAACAATTATTATATCTGAAATGATTTAATGAAAATTTCACAGGCACCTTAAGTCAACTGCTACTTCCTTCAGTTTTCCGCGAGAGTCCGCTCTGATGAAGATCGAATGTTCACTGGATGAATTTTCTCTTTTCTATATTTCGAAAAACCTCTCGCGGGTGTCGTATCTCCTCTCAGCTTGTTCCTCTTCTACATAAACAACCGTGATTGGTCTCCAAATATTAGCCTCGGAATCGTGTTAAAAAAGTGCAAATCTTGACCAAAATTACATAAACTACTAGAATAATCTATCGTCCATTGGCGGTGAGTGTTAACTAAAGTGGATCGGTTCGTTTTGTAGTGAAAAATTAGATCCAGACTTCTTGACGCCAGAAGGGTTGAGCATATCGCCTAGTGCGGCTATTTGGATGGAGTTGCGAGAAACTCGATGAACTCTTCAGTTGCACTAACACCACTGTGCATGAAGA
Organism: Malaya genurostris; assembly: GCF_030247185.1. Classification (NCBI taxonomy): domain Eukaryota; kingdom Metazoa; phylum Arthropoda; class Insecta; order Diptera; family Culicidae; genus Malaya; species Malaya genurostris. The sequence goes on along the minus strand of NC_080571.1, from coordinate 236,002,826 downwards.
GACCGAGAAATACATCCGATCAGGTACTGTGTTTGTAGGAGGACGTTCGTGACGTCACAGTCGATTGGCTTCCTGCTCGCTCAGCCTTTTTCGATGGGGACCGTCATTCAGAAATCAGTTTACTCATTCTATTTCTCTTGATGTGTGTAGACAAGTGTGCGTGCGATTCGACTCTGCTTGCTGCTGCTGCTGCTGCTGCTACCGATGAAGGAAGAAACCAGAAGCGAGAAGAAAGAGTGTGAAATTTTTGTCACTTTAGCAGACGCTACCGAAACGGATTCTAGCTCGTCACTCAGTGTTTAGTGCAGTATCGAAGTGTGAAGGATAGTGAAAAATTGCATTGGGCAACGTCGAATGTAAGTGGCGTGAAAATTGTTATTTTGATACTTGGTGATTGCGTCGGGTTGGCCAGGATCACTGACACGGGGATCAACCCACGAAGCGTTCTACAGGAGGCCATTTCTCGCAACCTTCAATAGCAGAGCAACACCAGTTCACTCGGGCGCAAGTCCAGCAGTAGCAACAACCCTCGCAGAAATTCCCAGGAAGAACAAGTGAGTAATGTGATATGACTCCGTTGGAAAATGATAATGTCCCTTTTCGTTAGGTTCTACTCCCCACAGGGAGGCAGCCTGGTGTATTTCCCCCCTCCCTTATGTGTACGGTCCAAATAATTATTCATCGTACATAAAATGAATCATTTCGGTCTAATCGCAGAAGTTTTCGCTATGTTTTTTGCTCATTCTGATACTGCTAGGTGAGCGGTGAGTGAAAAGTCTCGGTTCATTCGCTACCCGGCATCTCACATGCTCGGAAACGTCGCAGAAAAATTCACTCACTGGGAGAAGAGCGACAGCTCATTGTTTTGTTTGTCTTCTTTTTATCCTCCCTTCTAGTACAAGCATATGCGCGCACACACACACACGCGCATACACCCAAATCCAGAATATATAAACACGAGAAATTATTTCCTTACGATCAGCCGATTTGCGCGAATTGCAACTCTCGTGCCGAAGTTTGTTGTCATAATTCATGCGTCCTTTTTTTTGCTGTGCCTTGGTCGTCAAGCAAATTGATGGTTCCGATTCTAATGGGGCTCTGGGTCAGCGATTTTATTGTGAGCTGATGAAAGTTGTTTAAATTTTTATTGTTCCGTCCATCAACATCACATACCACGTTCGATCTATTGATAAAAACTCGGAGGAGAAACAGGTGCATAAGTCTTTGATTAATGAGTGCGCAACAAATACAATTATCCGATAACAAATAAACCTACCTTCGGAGTTACAGACAACTCCCCAAAAAGGTGAAAAATATGGTTAAGTCCCGACAAAAATTACGTCGGGTTGTTTGAAATGTTTTGAGGTGATTACCCAGTAAAAGCAGCTGCTTTCGGGTAAAATCCTCTGGGTTATACGAGTAAAGTTTCAAAATTAGGGTAAGAACATTAAAGAATTACTTGATCCAATGTAAAATTCCGATTTTAGTTCTATCAAAAATTAAATTTACTGCAAACATCGTTTGCACTTATTATATCCAAATTTCCATAATCTTGAACCATTCCCAAGTAACAACGAGTGTATGCTTTGTAGATGCATATATAGCAGATGTAAGGCAATGGTGTTCTATGTCTGCCTTATATACGCATATGATGCGAATGTGAGATTTCGTGGTTACTCGGGTTTAGCACCGATCCGAATAGCATATTGAGCTTCAGTATCCGACAGGAAACTTGAATTTCTATTTTAACGGACTTCGCAGTAGATTCATAAATCTCAGAACATGATGCATGACCGAATCTAAATGAATTGTAGATTTCCTGGATATATCTTGGGCTGCTGCTCTCCTGTCTCTCCGTCTTCTTCCATTGTACACATCCTATCAGAGCTTAAGCCTTATCTTCGTTATTTTACTGTCTCTTTCGTAAATGATCGCATCCAAAACAAACCAACAGTGACGAAGTATTTTTGGTCGCTCACTGCAACAAAAGACAGTATCAATGCCAACGTCACTCGTTCCCCTATGAGAAGACAAAACCCAACTAAGGTCTACAGAGAGAATCAGTCGAATTTCAATTGTCATTCTTTCTTCGATATAAAGAGAATCGGTGAAGCTTGCCTTTAGAGAGTGCCCAAAATATAATAATTGAATAATTAACTACACTCCAAAACCTCTTTGAAAACCAAAACTACTGTAAATACGAGCACAAATAGTTAAACAACATTGTGTACCATTGGTTCTCGAAGCTTCGATTGAATATCGATACTGCACAGTATACGATTTTCACTGAAAACCGAGAAAGACAAAGGGAAAACGAAAGAAAGAACACAATTTTAAAACTACTGTTCCGCTTTTGTAGTGGACTGTACATGAATCTTGTTCTCAACATTTGCAAGCGGAGCTGAGAGTGAAATTTAATTCTCATCATTTTCGTCTATTTTGCCTCAATGAAAATTATTATTATTATTATCTGTCCTATGAATTCGCCATCTACTCGCAGTTGGTGACTTCTTCCAGATTCATAGCATCACGTAGGCCATCCTCTTTTTCGGCATTCTTGCTACATGTCCAGTCCACTGTTCTATAAGCCTTCCAATGTCAGCATGTTTGTATGCTTGGTGCAGCTCGTGAGTAGTTTTCTCTTAAACACGTCGAGTACTCAAAAACCTGTCTCCCTTATTGACCATGCCTCAGGTAGCAGATAGTTCAAGTTTTGTACGTAGCTGTAAGCAACGGAATTTCAGTTGGTTACGAAGTTAGTAAAAAGTTTTAGCAGCTCGTTTTCGTTATAACATGGCAGATCCCAGAAAAAATCCTGATTTTGATTCAGATCCAACTTCCGGTTTCGGAGACAGGTAAGGTAAGGGTTAAACAATTTTTTGAGTTTTTTTTCTATACGTGATCATGTTTTGAGTAGTGAGTTACTCGAAATTGGTGCCTCGTGACGACATTTACAGGTTGTGCACTGTTTATGTGGTATGAACTCAGTTGTAACAGCCCGTTGTAAATGAAAGATAACGATTGGGAAATGAATATTCGTTTGTGTTTGCCAATACAGTGAAATATTGATATACTTTTGGATGGGATTTTTTTTATTAAACTTATGTCGTATCATCGACACAATAAAAGCATTTGGCCCTCTGCACATCGAGCAAATCTGTCAATAACTTCATCAATAAACCCGTTTTGACGTTGCAACTGAGACAGCAATTTGTTTTCTACTGCCATAAGCATAAGCCACTGAAACCCCTCTTAGAGGTAAGCATACAAGTTCTAACGGAGCTGAACGTGACAGAGAGAACAACAAATCTTAGAGCTGAGCTGAATAAACGTTCTTTTCTTTAATCTGTGCAGTAACTCATGTGCATGAAAAAAAAACACTAACACAGAGATACTTGAAATTTTGTGGAATTGCTGTGGATAAAATCGCTCATAATTTTATATTCAGTATCATCCGACCTGCTTTTATCGAATAAATTGAGAATCTAAAAAACAGTTTCACTGAATTTTACCCATTTGTGCAGTGCACGAGATGCACATGAGGACAAGACGCCACTGCCAGAATCCGATTTTTGGTCCCGGAAGTACCGGAAATAGCGATCAAAAACTCTAAATTTGGAATTCACTTCAATTTCTCAAATATTTTCATCAACTGTGGATCAATTGAAGGATTTAACAATCCCATACTGCCGTTCTACGCATAATTGTCTCATAGATATCGGAAATCCCAAAAGGCTGGTCACTTTAGAAATGCACATGTCATTTATAGCCAATTCGCAAAAATGACAATAAATTTCTGTTTTCACATTAACTTTCGTTGTGAAAAAAGTAAATATGCAGTTAATTTAAAGTCAATGCGATACACACACACTGAAAAAAGTGAATTGTAAGTGGTAATTGCAGCTAAAAAGAAACCGTAATTCAGAGTTTATATAATTTAATTTTGTTAATATATGAAATTTATCAGAAGTGATCAAACCCTTGGGAAAACCCATAGAATTTGGGACAATTATGCGTAGAACGGCAGAATTGGTGACTGTAAAATTTTAACACGATTTGAATATAAAAACATGAGCTTAGTTTTTGAGAAAATCAAATTTTAATTTCATTATTCTGTTTTCTATTATATTCTACTACAGTTCGATATGGCATTTCCGAGATCCATTTAATTATACGCCAAGGAACGGACTTTCGATCTTACGCTTAAGCACAGACTTCTTGCCAACGATTTTGGATACTTTTTTCCAATCAAAAGTCAAAAGTGGTAGTGAAATGCGCTGTCTTGACATGTGTTTCCATTTGTTTGGCCTGGGCACGGTTTAGAGGATTCATATCTTTGAGAAAGAATTTGACTCCATAATTGATGTCAAAACTTGCCAAAACAGTACTAGATTATGATGTATTGGGATCATTCAAAGTAGGTTCCATTGCATGCATTCCGGAATGTATAAATCCGCTGTCATAGGATTCGGAATGATTCCACACCCACACATTGCTTGCCAAACCATTGTTTTTTTCTCCGAATTTACTTTATCCAACAACAATTTTATAGAATTTATCCATCATTCATAATAACGCATGCTTATTTTTCGCACACTAATTTATCATATAACTTATGGACACTTGGTTCAACAGATGCAACTTGTTTTAGTCTTTTTTATGTTTCTCGAGCATTCTCAGTCCATTGTGTGTTTTTGCTCGATCGACGGTAGTTTTGGAGGTTCCCAGCTTTTTGGAAACGTATCATACGGAAGCATCCGTTTCTTCGGATGAAAGTTTGCACGATATTCTGATCCCGGTTTCGGTTCATAGGAACAAATTTACGTCCAGGGTTTTACTTGGCCCAATTGGGTAGACTTTTTACGATACATCCGATTCGTGTTATGAATTGTTCCGACGCTCAGACTTTCCATTTTTGTCAACTGACCCAGCGAATCGTTGGGAATAGTGCATCATTTGTGCATGATTTCCTTGCGTATTTCCCGGTGAAAAATAAATGTACCGACGCTTGAGGCTCAATGATTTACAGATTGAAATGTAAACAAGGGGGACGGGTATAGCGTGATGGGATAGTCGATGCCTATCACGCAGCCCGCCTGGGTTCGATTCCCAACCCCGCACATAGGGCCAGAAAGATTTTCTGGTCCGAAGAGGCGAATGACCTTAAGATGTTAAAACCTCTATAATTGAAACAAAAAAAAAAAATGTAAACAATAATACACACTAATCATTAGCACATCATATGAAAACAAAAAAAGCGCATCAAAATATTGCTTAAGCTTTCTGGGACACCCCATATATCGGTTTCCGGATTTCGGTTCCGAAAGTACCGGAAATAGTGATGAAACACTCCGAAAAGGAGGTCACTCAGGTGTTTCTCAGAGACGGCAGAATTGGTTTTCGTAAAAATAGTAAGTGTATACATAAGTTCGTGCTGGTTTTAACAGATGGCGTAACTTGATTATTATTCCAATGATCTACAATTCCAAATAACACATTGCACAATCTCCTTCAAGAGCAGTACAATCATCCCAACGCTTCTCTAATTTCTCGATGCCGTTTTTGTAGAAAGTGTTGCCTCAAAATAGGCCCATATTCAGCAATTACTGTTTCATTTGAGTTGAGTTTGAGTTCCCGTCGAGCATTTTTGTTATGAGATCGGCGAAGATAGTCAGTAATCATTGAGGGTCATATCTGGACCTTACGGTTCAATTTAACCATCATTGTCATCGATGACTTGTGAATCGGTGCTTTGTCTTGCTGGAACACCTTCCTTCGACATATGAGTTAGTTTTTCCTTGATTTTTGAATTTGAACGATCTAACAACGCAATGTAGTGTTCGCTATTGATTATTTTCCCTTTTTAAGATAGTTGATGAAGACTATACCATGTGCATCCCAAAATATTACCTTTCCAGCTGACTGTTGTGTCTTTGGACGCTCCGGACGTGGCTCACCGGCTGCAATCCACTCAGATGATGATCGTTTTGATTCCGAAGAGCAATGATTGATCCATGTTTCATCCATTGTCACATGTCGACCCAAAAAATCTGATTTATTACTTGTAAACATGTCTAACACTGCTCTGAATCATCAACACGTTGTTTTTGATCGACGGTCAATTGGACGAGCCGAACGTTCACCATAATCGGTGTCTGTACGATCACGTTTAAATTCAGCTAACCAATAACAACTGAGTTTTTTTTCGATGGTGCAGAATCCGGATAACACTTTGCTGAGCTTGTACAGTATTTTTTCATCCAAAAGCGTCGATAAATTAACACCCGAAACTATTTTGAATCCATTGTTTTAGCAATGTTAAAAGAGATAACAAAACGTTGGCGTTTGGACAATGATGATTTAATACGACCCTCATTAGAGTAGAAGGGGTTTAAAAGCTTTGGAATCAGTGTCATTTAGCTGAAGCGAAAACTACAATATTTTTTTTACTATGAAAATGTCGAACTTTGTAACGAATAAATTGTTGTTTTGTGGGACGAACTTTTTAGTTATTTCAATATGAAGAGAAGTATGTTGGTGGAAATATTTGGTGAGCATGCTCTAGCTCGATTTGTTTCGTAGTTGTTAGAATTGATATTTTTTTATAGAGATGAGAAAATATCAACACAATGGAACACATTGTGTGAGAAACCGTCGTGGGCAGAATGTGACAACTTCTCGTAACCTTACTTTTGCCGGTTCGGATAGTAAATGGCAAACGACCTTTGCCTTTACTTTCTGACATATCAGAGACTCGGATGATTCGTATCGCTTAGATGCCTTAGTTCGACTCCTCTGGTAGATGGTAAAACTTTATATGCAAGAAGCCTTCTGCTTACTTAAATAACCCTTGTCACGTCTCACTTTTCCGCACTTTATTCTTCACATCCTTGCTCTTCCTTGAGTACTATGGCTCTATAATTTCATATTCTTTCTCTTCTTATAATCTCTAGTTAGTTTGATATCGTTAAAAACCGAAAAAAGTAAAAATTACCAGATGTCATAAAAAAAAGTAAAAAAAATATATATTTTTTAATTGTGTGTGAGTACATTCGATTTTGGTACGAATTTTGCACTGAATTTTCATATTTCAACAGTTGAATATTTTTTCTAGCTCTTTGGTAAACATTTATAGCCCTTTAAATGGCCGGCTCAATCTGCGAACGGTGCACGAAATAAATCTCGCTGTAATTTTTTCTCACATTAGAACAAGCAATACGTGAACTGCGAACGGTGTACAAAGGCAAATGGAGGCTTCTTTCTCCCAAGAAAAAGGGTGACAACGAGATCCGATAAAAAATTAACTCCGATAAAAAAAAATAACTCAATCGGCCACGTAAAGCTTGTAACCCAATAAGACTAAATAATAAATATAATTTTCCTTTAGTTATACGTATTGCAGCCCTCATCAGTGTTTCTATTTTAGGTTTAATACACTGATGAAGGTTTCAAAAGGCAGATTAATATACTCACATCTGTGTCTGTAACTGTTTCGTGAATCAAAGGGGATTTTTTTTTCTTTGGATGCAATTCAGTGTATTTCATAAAACGCTCTAGAAAAACAAAAAGGACGGGTGGCTAATGTCAGAGACATAACTGGATGACGTGAATACGAATAAATCTGACATAGTTCTTCACACTTCGAAAACTTTGTCTTTAGTTTAGAAAATTTTGTCCTCATTTATTATTAAAAAGGTAAACAAACATAATAGAAATACGTTTATTACGAGTCTCAAAAAAAATGTGGAATAATAGAATTTGTCATAATATTGTAAGTAAAGTGATGGCGTCGACCGATGTATAACAAGTAAAAGTCTATTCGTATTTTTGTATTTTCAGGAGTACCTTTTGGGAAGTGTATAAACCATATATGGCAAATTGTAGTATCTAAAACATGTAGCGATATATATGTCATAAATTTAAATAAGAGGATACAATAAAACAAAATTTCTTAGAATCTGCTTGGATTTATCTGTTTAAATTTGGAACCTCGAAATTCATAAGAATATTAAAAAATGCATTTTATAATATTCATAATAACTGAACGGATTCGTCCACTCATAAAGTTGTAGTGTATTGTTATGAATGGCCAAACTTTCACTACTCGTATTGTCTACGGGAACTACCATGTATCTGAGTATTATTGATTCTGCTGTGGAACACATATTTATTTTCTATATAGGGGTGCAAATCAGAAACTCAAGGGAAAATACACGTAGAAATGTGGTCAGGTTTTAAACACTTACAGCTTTGTATCAATTATTAATATTATTTCATCATTTGATTGGAAATATAGTTTCGATTTGAATGTATAAAACCACGTATTTTCAATTACATATGGCTGAAGTTTTGATTAGTAACGAGCAGTGTCCTATTTGTCTGTTAAAATTCTCCGGCATACCGGATTTCCCTGCCATAGACGACGATATATCGACGAAAGAATAAGCGATATATCAAAAAGGAAAACATCGCTCTGATTGATCAATCAATGCAAAAGCGAAGCTGTTGGATCACGCGAATCTATAAATAGAAGCGAAATTATAGCTAACGTTTCAGTCCTACGCGTAGCATGCTACAGGTAGGTTGTTGCTAGACAACAAGACCATAAAACGATTTGAAGCTTTAATTGGTATGCTCTGATCTTGTGTCATGCAAGCTCGAATGAAATTCCATGTTATGTCGTTTTGCCTGAGAAATTGACAACTACCCCAGGATAAATTTTGAGTGCGATTAATTTCTAACTTATATAAGATGAGCTCGATTGATAATGAGAAAAAGTTTATCGCTTCAACCGAAATCGCAGAATGGTAGAGAAACTTAACGGTATAAAAATAACTGCTTGCATACCAAACTTGAACACAAGCTTAACGAAAAGAAGCTTTAATATCAAAATCGTATCGCAAGTATGTACCTTTGTACAATTGTAATGAATGAAGTTCATGTTTGACATGTACCAGTGGTAATTTGAAAGGGAAAAAGCTTGCTTTTACCCCCAAATTTATGCTAGGTGCACATAACCATTTTCTTAAGTTTACGTTTCGTCTTCGACTAATCAGTGCGTCAGCAGATTATGCTGACCACAATCTGTACGGCCAGTAAGCCGAAACTTGTTTCGTTCGAGACGTCAGTTTAGACGTTACACTCCTTTGTGTAATAAAAAGTGTTTTGCAAATAGCATTAACGTTACGTCTGCTCAGCGGATTATGTTGATCCGGGGGTTTGCGTCAGCATAATCTGCTGACGCACTGATGAGTCGAAGACGAAACGTAAACTTAAGAAAATATGTACCAGTGGTTTGACCACATTTCCCATAACACGTATTCAAATTAGAATGAACACGTAAACAAACCAATGATAGTAGTCAAAATGAGTGTTCTTCGATTTTTGTGTAAGCTTGTTTGTAAACTGTACCGCTGGACTGACAAGGATGAATGCTTGTTCATTTGTGACATCACGAGAAAAAATCTAATAAGGTTTTGCATAATGACGCACAAATGAACTGCCGATGAATCATATTAATCTTTTGACAGCTATCAGTGGTTTGTTCACATAGCTATTAGGTTTTGCACAAACATGACATAACCTCACAAAAAGGAACAAAATGAATCAATTTTGACAGCTATCAGTGGTTTGTTTGTGTGTTCATTGCGTTCATTCTAATCTGAATACGTGTTGATAGATATGTAAACAAACCACTGATAGCTGTCAAAACCTGAACTTGATTTATCGGCAGTTTATCGTTAGTTCATTTGTGTCGTCATCGTGCAAAACCTAATTAGGTCCATTTCGTTTTACAAGATGACATTACAAATGAACTCGAAAAAAAAAACTTGTTTGTTTATCTTTCTGATTACACGTACTAAATTAGCTGTGAAAAGATGTTCATTCGGCGAATTTTGTGAGCTGATCTCATGTTCGTTTAAAACTTAATACAATTGAACCCACTGGAAGCGGCATGAATAATTAACTGCATTTATATTTGAGTACAAAACGCACGAAATGTTTATCATTAAAATAAGTCTTTATTTTGGCACAAATACTTTTAATAATAATTCATTTAACACCATCATTTTTCCTAATCTAAATCTAGTTCCGCTATGGGATCACTCTTACGCCACCGGCAATGGCTGCAGATTCTGGGCCACCACCGAGTGCTGGTATCCTTCCGGTAGTGGTGCCACGTGTCGGACGGCTGGAGTCTCGGCAATGTAGTACGGACCGCTGCGCAGATCAACGGCACCGGCTTCGGCATTGGCCGCGGCAGCACTTTCATCTTCCAGATGCTGAACGTGGTTCGACACGTCAAGTTCTCCCTCCGGGATCGGATGAACCTCTACGTATTCTTCGGAGGGCAGGGCATAGTAAACAACGGGTGGTCCAGGATGAACGGGAACGGGTTTCACGACCGGAGCTGGCCAGATGGCTGAAAGTGGGTACGGCAGCGAGATGCTGGGCAATTTCGGGAGTGGAATTTTCGGCAGTTCAATGGCGGGTAGCTTCTTTCCGGCAATCCACTTGTGGAACAGGAATTTTTTGGCCAGTGTCGCGGTAATCAGTGTCGGTTCGCTGGCTACGAAATTGGCACAGATGACCACTACGGCGAGCACGATTGTGAACTGGAAATATGATTCGAGAATTAGTGAGTTGAGTTGCTCCAGATGCGGAATGTTCTAAGCTGGTGAACCTACGGGGATACTTACCTTCATGGTTGCTGATCGGTTGGTTGCCCTGTAGATGTTTACAAACTGAATTGTAGAAGTTGTATATTGTTGAAATAGAACTGCCATATGCTTTTATACCTGTAAAATTTTCCTATTGGGACCCTCTCCCGTTGGATGAGACCGGTTCCTATTTCGGGGTGTGCTTTGAAGGTTGACCTACGAATCGGCGCAGCAATGCGTTGAAATCAATACCTTTTATGTAATACTGCCCTTGAGCTGCTCGTTTGTGAATTGCGAAAATAGTGCCAGCACAATGTTACGCAACATTGTCGATTTACTGTTATCAGTAAATGTTCCCATTTCTGCAAATATCGCTGCGAAGAAAGAAAAAAAAAACGGAAATGACATGAGAACAATTTGATCAGCTGTTCTCTGCTTCGAAAACAAATCAAAACATTATTTCTTCGATCAGTTTTCGAAGGGTTGCCTTCTGCAAATAGGTCCCATCCAATTGAGCGAGGGCTTCCACGGATCGTGGGACAACTACGCGATTATGGACAGTATATGTGTTTATGTCAATATTGATAAGAAAGTGTTTCCCACTTCGATTGAGCATGAGGTTCATTCATTATTTGCCAATCGGTTTCATAAGGCGTTGCAAATTGACCAGAACCATGGGCTGGCCGCGTGTTTTGCATTGATCGTGCGGATGCTGAAATCATGGTGCCTCAGTTAGCTCACTAGCGAGGAAATTGCGCGAGATGCGCGAAGGTCGCGAGTACCAGAGAGTACCGGATTTGCTGGCTCTTTCTTTCGATCGGTGAAAGTTGATACTAGGGGCGCCTGACAGACGCCGGCCAAGCGGAATGCGCACAGCAGATATGTCCTACGGACCGATAAAACAATTTTTGCAGTTATTGGTTAGCATCGGAAATTTCTCGCGTTTATCACACCGCTGGCACTGTTTTTTTTTTGCTGCCGGCATTATATTCGTTATCCGGCACCGAGTGAATGGTGTTAGTTCATTGTGATTGCGGAACGGTTTAATAAGCGGCATATTTCTGAATGGAACTATAATCGATTCCACTTTCTGGAATTTGTTGTATGCTATTGTATCTTAAACTTTGTTGATGTTTTTAGGATTTAAGTTGCAGTCGATTTCAATAACAAAAAAAGAAAGGCAATCGTAATCAGAGTTCATCTGTTCATCTATTTTCTTTTTCGAACCAGTTGAAGATACTTGAGTTCCTTCCTCTCCGTTGCGAGCATCAGTTCAAATAGAATAATAAAAACTTTGATTCCAATTCGCCAATGAATCATATCCAGTTCACAATCGTGCTCGCCGTAGTAGTCATCTGTGCCAATTTTGTAGCCAGCGAACCGACACTGGCCAAAAAATTCCTGTTCCACAAGTGGATTGCCGGAAAGAAGCTACCCGCCGCCATAGAACTGCCCAAAATTCCACTCCCGAAATTGCCCAGCATCTCGCTGCCGTGCCCACTTTCAGCCATCTGGCCAGCTCCGGTCGTGAAACCCGTTCCCGTTCATCCTGGACCACCCGTTGTTTACTATGCCCTGCCCTCCGAAGAATACGTAGAGGTTCATCCGATCCCGGAGGGAGAACTTGACGTGTCGAACCACGTTCAGCATCTGGAAGATGAAAGTGCTGCCGCGGCCAATGCCGAAGCCGGTGCCGTTGATCTGCGCAGTGGTCCGTACTACATTGCCGAGACTCCAGCCGTCCGACACGTGGCACCACTGCCGGAAGGATACCAGCACTCGGTGGTGGCCCAGAATCTGCAGCCATTGCCGGTGGTGTAAGAGTGATCCCATGTCGGAACTAGATTTAGATTAGGCAAAATGATGGTGTTAAATGAATTATTATTAAAAGTATTTGTGCCAAAATAAAGGCTTACTTTAACGATAAACATTTCGTACGTTTTATAAATAAGTTAATTATTCATGTCGCTTTAAGTGGGATCATTTGTTGCATTAAGTTTTACAAAATTCGCTGGATGAACATCATCTTGTAAAACAAAATGGGCTTAATTTGATTTTTTATCGTGATGTCACAAATGAATAAGCATACTCGAAACACCAAACTGCTTTTACGATTGTAGGAAAACAGGACTGACTATCTTATCATTAAAATGTTGATTTGCTGGATAGTCGGTTGAGTTGCGCATTTCGCAACATTTGGTAGCCCATAGTTTTTTTTTACTACACGTTCGAAATGAAGGAACGAAAAAATTCGTTCACAGGAGAAGCTCTCCTTAACAATCTAACATAAACCGCTAAGCAGACGTAAAAGTTTACACTTTTTGAGTGCCTTTCACGTCTGCTTAGCGATTCAGGTTGGACTGCTAAAGCTGTTCAGGTATGAACTGCTAAAGCTTTGATAGGTCGGAGACGAAACATAAAAATATTGACAACGATTGAAGTGTACATTATACAAAATGGTTAGTAGTAACTAAACCCTACGAAAAGTATTCTCCTGGAAGCTATAGATATACCGCATCTTTGTGCCTGATAAACCGTTTTTTCGAGTACTTCGAAGCCCATTCGGCAAACCCATAAGGTTCTTCTCCACCGGCAGAAAAGGAGCTGATTTTCACATCGAAATGTCTGTGACTGGTGTGACGCAGAAAATCGTGAGTTGCCGTGCCAAGCCGGTGAGGACAATACTGATGACGTATACGGACGATAGTTGATGCGTGATACCGTGATACCGAGTATTGCAGGAAAAGCGGTTGCAAAATAATGATTGTCGAAGTGATTTTGCTCAAAGATATTGCAAAACACGATGTTCCGAAAGTCGTAATGATCGGAAATGCTTAAATCAGAAGTTCTGTCCCACATTGCTCAAACCGAATATCTGTTGTTCCGATCCATTTTATAGCAAGACCCAGTGGCGTCTCGTCCTCATGTGCAACTCGTGCACTGCACAACCGGTCAAATTGAAGGAATTAACTGCATCCCAATCTGCATTCAATTATTTTTTAAATTCTCTATTATTCTCTATAGCTGCTTGCGCATGGTGGTCAATAACTGCTTATGCTTATGGCAGTTGAAAACAAATGGCTGTCTCAGTTGCAACGTCGAAGCGGTTTTACTGATGAAACTATTGACAGGTTTACTCGAGGTGCAGAGTATGGAATTATTCTATTGAATAAGTTAAATTCCCATCCAAAAACATCACACCCTGTAATTCTGGAACCTGATGTCAGATAGTGAATTAAGATTAGGAAATTATTAAGAAACCTCAATACTACTGAGTTTGTGAAAATCGGTACAGTAATATTTAAGAGGAGTTAGTGACAATTTTTCTTCTTTTTCGTGCAGATATGTACTGCCCATACTCGCATATCAGTCCCATATCGATTTTCGCCAATATTGAGTTAGCTTCAGGAATGCAATCTATCCTTAATATACTCTCAGAAATTGCAATAAAAGTTTATGGTTTGTTCAGAAAAATGCTAAAAAAAAAAATTATGGTTTGTTCAGAAAAATGTGAAAAAAATATCAACTTATATCTGTCCCATATGCAAAGTACCCGCATATCAGTCCCATTCAGTGCAAATATCAATAATTTCATTTGTTGCAATATTGGAATAGCAAAGGTGTAGTACCGATATGACATGTAATAATACCACGATTTAGCATTAGGTAGCACAATAGATCAAAAAATTCGAAAATAAAATTTTAATCGTCTTTTTCTCGACATGCCGATTTTCCATATGGGACTGATATGCAAGTATGGGCAGTGTAGCTCCGGAAGCGAAAGTCGGCTCCAGGAATTTTGTAGGTGACCATAAGATCTTCCGTTTGAATCTAAGTTTGTACAAATCGGTTTAGTCATCTTCGAGGAAATTGAGTGACAATTCTTGTCACATACACACAGACATTTGCTGATCTGACGAACTGATTCGAGTGGTATAGAAGTGCGTGTTACTAAATATTCGATATTCGTGATTGACATTAAAAACATTATTGACATTGTTGCATCAAATGGAATTCTAAAATACATAATTTTTTTTTTTAAAGATATTTTTTATTCAGGCGCATTTGCTTACAAGCTTTACGTGGCCGATTAAGTCGATTTTTTGAATAAATTTTTTTTTGAGTTGGATCTCGTTGTCACCCTTTTTCTAGGGGGAGAGGAGTTTCCATTTCCCTCCTGCGAGGATTGATTGATTGCTTCACTGTTGTTGGTGACTGTCACAGGTGTACTGGGATTGCTTTGGGTTGGTGTGACGGAAGCACTGCTGTCCTTTGGTGTAGTTGTCTCCTTGTCCAGTTTATCACATGGCTTACCGTAGTGAACAGCTTTTTGACAATACTGACATGTGGCCATCTGATTGTCATAGGTAACAAGTGATTTGCATGGAATTCTTGTATCTTGACCGAATATCACATAAGAAGGTATAGGCTTTTTCAAGTGTATGCGTAATAAACGTACGCCATTTAGAATACCGGGGAAAAAGTTCTTCCACTTTTCTTTTTCGATAGAGAGAATCTCTCCGTATTGGGACATAGTTTTGCGAATATATGAATCGGTGACGCTTGAGGGAAGATCATGCACACGAACTTCTATAGCACTATCTTCCATATATACTGGAATGTTGAACTTAATGTTCTCGTGCTCCACATAGTGCACATTGTTATTGTCTTTTGCGAATTGAATTGCATCCAACTCTTTATAAAACTGGATGTAAACGTCTTTATAAAACTGGATGTATTCGTCTTATTGCATTGAAATAAATGCACACGTTTAATGTCCAGCTGCATTTGCTCCTTAAGCAAACCTTCAAGTTCTCGTATCGAAGGTCGAATTTTGCACTGCCTAAAGTCAACAACAATTGTATTTATTCGTGTCGGCGGTAGCTTTTGTTCGTTTGGTTCACTCATCTTCGAGGTCTATTGTTCACTACACAATACTGTACTTGGTTTCTTCTGTTTCCAACGTACGCGGTTTTGTTTTATCGACTGACTTGGAGGAGATGTAAAACCGAACTGTAAAATACACAAATGTTCAGGAATGAAACATTTTTGCCTTTCTCTATAGAAATATAAAGAATTGAAAGTTACTATTTGCTCATGGTTCAAATTACGGTCGCAAGATGTCAAATCCAGGTCACAATAGAAGAGAAGTGCCATGGTTGCGTAGGAATGGTGACAATCGCTTCTTTAAGCATTCTTCACGGTATATTTCCTTGTTTACCGTTCCGGATGTTATGAAGCTTTGGCTTGCTTGACCACAGCTGCATATTGCCTGCCAAACCAAATATTATTTGGAAAACTTGGGTTTTTTTCGTCCTGCAATGCTCTTCTCTCCCTCGTATATGGAAACAGTCGTTTATGTGTCAAGTGCCTTTAAAAAGAGGGATGTGACGGCATAACTCCGAAACTACAGAACGGTTTGCTATCACACTTGGCATAGATGCTTTTTGCTCTTCAGAGATAGTTGTAAGGGTATTTTTATGAGGGAGGGAGCGTAGCAAGTGTCCTTAACAGGGGTCATGAGAAAATTTATTTAATTTGACGAGAATTATTTATTTGACGAGAATGATCATAAGGGTATTCGTGTGGGGTGGATGTAGTTCGTGCCTCTAAAAAGGGGGATGTAATGTTTGTAACGGCATAACTCCGGAACTTCTGAACGGATTCCATTTTTCCGGGGAATTCAAAGAACTAAGGGAAAATAATCTTTATCTGTCCATGAACGCGAGTGTATTTAAGCCTCAGCATAACTACGAATTAATCTAAACGAATCGCCACCAAGTTTGGCACATGTACCAAAGGTGGGAATCGATATTTTTTTTAAAAGCACAGATACTTTCTACACTACTCAGGGTAATCATGGAGGAGATCTGTAGTAAGTTCACTGACAAAAAGGAAGTTAAATCAAAATAGATTATAAGGTTATTTTGAGGGAGTGTAGCAAGTGTCCCAAACATGGAAAGTGTAAGGGAAAATTGATCAGGTTATACGAAAAATAGGTACTTTTTTACGAGTTCACTAAGGTCTCTTTTTACACGGATTTTTTCTCCACGGTTTTTTTATGCATGGCTTTTTTACACGGATTCCGCAATTAACGCGATTTTTTTACACGGATTTTTTTAACACGGTACTTAACTCCCGTGTAAAAAGAGATCTTAGTGTACAGCATATTTCTAGCAACTAAGTGAGGTTCACAAAAATATTCACAAGAGGGAGGGGGAATAAGTATTATCAACATTGATCTGAATTGACGAAATTATGCAATCCATGTGCATTTTTTTATGTAAATTGAGAAAACTGTCGATTCAAGGTGATGGAAATAAGTTTAGAACAACATTTATATTAACTGGATCGTTATTCCCGGTGAACGGCCAAATGGTTAAAGCCGGAGTAAAATGAATGATATAAAAAAGTTATTCTATAGTTCGAATGTTGTTATGATGTTAAACAGCCTTTCGTTATAAAATAATCATCAGATGGAAAATTTTGAGCAATTACGCGGAAATAATGAAGTCATATTTTTTTTTCATAAAGAGGAGGGAGTAGCAAGCGTTTATAGCCATGGAAGCCAAAGGTATTGTAGATCGAATGTGACGAGGAAGTACCGAAGTACGTTACAAGCTTGGAGATTACTAAGAAGGTGTTTATATAAAAAAAGGTGTTTTAAATGTTTCCAACAAGGGTTCAAATATAAAACTGACCCAATTTGTCGAGAATAGCATGGAAATTATGATTATTGTGAGATCCGAGATGAGACACTGATCATTCGCAATCTGAACATGAACGGCGTATTGTTCAATCGGGTTGTCGTCTAAGTTGTGTTTCATTACAATCAGAGTATCAATGGGGAGGACAATTTCTAGATTTTTTTTCGGCCTTGCCATAAAAAAAAATTCCGAGCAACGCCGGGTAAATCAGCTAGTAACCAATATAAGGGAGACATACTTGAACATGTTGTTCAAGGCGGTCAATTTAGCCATTCACTGTATAACCAAAATGTTCTTATAATCGATTTTCTCGCCTATAGCATTCTTTGTTACAGATCAAAATCTTTAGCATGTGCTGTGTACTGCTCATTTAATTTATAAGCGAAAGATACGCATGCTGAGTTTGATTCCTATATATCGATTTAATTCCTTTAAAAATTTTTAATACTCAAATACATGGTGCATACGAGTAGTAAAAATTTGGCTATTCATAACAATACACCTTATGAGTTGACAAATCCGATCAGTTATTATGAAATTAGCGAAGTACTTAAAAAATGAGCAACAAATTCAAAATTACCGTAACTAATTCGCTACAAATTATTCACCTAGTTGCGTTATCATCGGCGAGAGGTGCCTCGTTAAGTTCATGCTCATTGCCAGTGCGCTCGAGTTCGAAATCGGTACTGTTTCCCAACCAGACACGCTTCACTCAAACCTACATCCCAAAAAGTTACGCCATCCGAGAAAATCGCTTTCGATTGATTGCGACGTTTATACTCTTCCGTCCGGCTCAGATCTTTTCCTTTTTTGTGTCATTAATTGATCAGATCCTAACTAGCATATCATAAAAGTAAGTGCTCTTGATTGTAGAACTCGGATTAGCATTAAAACGCGGTCACGAGATTTTCTAATTCTAATCTACATATATCACACTTTCCGCGCATCACCATGTGAAGATATCATGAAGTTCCCACCCTTTACCACCCTCCTGTTCATCTAGACGAAATTGTCATTGGGCATCGTTTTTTGTTTGCCGCGGCCGCTGATATACATTTGTGTGCAAGATGCGGTTTGTTTCGAATCGAAAAGATGCATGTACTTAGACACACAGGACGCGACCGAGTGGACTTTGAACTATGCAGAGTAAGACTGACTGCCTGCCCTGTCCTGCCCTGCCCTGCCCGGCTGTGCCTTTCAGTGCTCCCGATGTGCTCTGTTGGTGTGCCTTTCATCGGATATGTTTGTCTAATTACATCCAAATCAACAGATAGTCAAACGGTGGTCATTGAGTTTAGTTCTACGGTTTGTGCTCTAGTTGAATCAGTCTGTTTTGGAGACAACATCCAAGCGGTTTCTCGTACTATCCAGTCAAAACAATGTGCCAATTCGTTTGCGGTAGAATTCAATAGCTCGATCGTTAGAAATCCCCTCTTATCGCCGTATCGTTTCTTCGATGGTGCACATTTAAATTATATAATAGCGTGCATTGCAGTGTCTTACACTATTCCTGCCGTGGGTATAGAGAAACAAAGGACCGGTTGATTTGATAACGAGTCGATTTGATTCGTAGGAAAAGTGAGATAAAAGTACCTGTAGAACCCGCCGGGGGGAAGACCTAATTGTCGTCGGCGGGTGTTTTATTGTGCGCCGTAGACGAAAAAAAAACAATTCTCGGCATAGACACAAAGTGCAGTAAGGCAAACCCTGCGGCTACCGAAGCAGCCTAGCTATTGTAAAACGAGAAGCAATTTGATCCAAAATCGACTTCCAATCAGACTGCAGTTTCCAAGATAGTCATGATGGATCGGCTTGTGCTACTGTAAGTTCCTTCATTCGCGTTCACTAACTGTGTGTGTGATTGTATGACGGGTGCCTGTTCACCTGGTGTCCATTCTCTACGCCACCGTTTCATCGAATCGTCGTTTCATTGCATATCACCGTCTCATGAAACATGGCGTGTTGTGATAGATTTAATTGAACCGCTCCTATTTTTAAACTTTCGGCTGTCTTCATCGTTTGTCGCGGTGCGATGCGGCCGGCCAGTGTGCGGTATTTGGTTCAAGCAGTTCAAGCATCATGTGGACATGTTCCGTTGTCGTCGTGTCCGCACTGCACCATATCTGCTAGGACCGGGGACGGTTCGATCTTGCGCGCTTCACTTTTATACGACTTGCATCCGCAGCTACCAAACGGCCAAGTACTCGCGCGAGGTCATCGTTTTCCGCCGGCTTTGCAAATTAAGTCATTAAATGTTAGCAATTTGCTCACGTGAGCTCCGCGACTTGTTTGTTGTAGATGTCGTGTTCTGATGGGTACGAGACTGCTTGTTAGCGGCACATATTCGTACCTGATTTTTACACCCTGTCCGTATCGATTTCAGACAAGATCGTAGACGGATCTCGACGAAACCGTTGGTGTAGCAGATTTATGATAGTTGCTTCAAATGTGTGCTGAGATTTGCTGCATTCGATAGTAGATTGATGTTGCTTCTATAAATAAACTAGGTCGGTTCTGATTTGAATTGCTCCCAAACTAATCCAATCGTTCACTCTCTCATCAAAAATCTACGTAAATTTTCGTGTGTTTTTACAAATGTGATTTATGCTTCCCGAAAAAAACAAGGCCGAATATAAAAGTCGAAAATCACTTACTTGCATTCAGGAAATAGATTGTGTTTTGGTCTGCATATCGCCGGAATTATGTCTCTGTCCAGGTGAAGGATCGGGCAAATTTAGTGGCTCTTTGAATCAATATTGCTTTCGGCATGAGATCTGTATCATAACCGATTAGTTCTAAAGTGGTAGCATATATAACTAATTGAAATAATCATTGTTCTATTTGAAATCCTGATTCTGTTCGAGAAATAAGTACACTATAAATGTTAAATTGATCTGTTAGAACCTGTAGAAGGATTTTTCATAAAATATAAACTAGTTGGGCTGTTTGGAAATAAAACTGGTTAGAAACCAGAAGACCTTTTACTTTCTGGACATTTTTCTGGTCATTCCACGAGAGATACATAGCATTTATAACCCTATTTAGGATAAAGCGGGTGTTAAGAGTAAGAGATATAAACAGATGACGTGCTTACGAATAAAATGGATGGTTCAGTTTCTTTGATGTTAAAGAAACTAAATTCTGACCCTGGAATTATGGAACCGAATTTGTGAATGTTTTAAATTACACCAGATCATGCATTTCTAAAAGAATGTTTTAGTTTTGTGTGTTTTTCTAAGCGGACTTCCGAAGTCTCAAAGGCGAATTTGGTCGAAAAATATGTTTTTAAGATTACACAAGATCTCGACGTTTCATGAATTTCCAAGACATTTAGCATTAACAAAAAAATCGATTTCGGAAATCTCAAAATTCCCTAAGGCGATTAAATTTTTTTATGACATCAGATCTGGACATTTCCTGCATTTCTAAGACATTTGGCAAACAATTGCTTTAGTTTTGCGGTTTTTACGCGGATTTACGAACTTACGCGGTTTTTTCACGCGGATTTCCAAAGTTAGGCGTTTTTTTTACGCGATACGTATCCTCGCGTGTTTAACCCATTTTTCCCTTCTTGGGCAGTAAAAAAGTACAGTAAATTTACATACATCTAATGCGATCCTTTTGACATAATTTATAATTAATTTTTTATTCATAAAAAGACATAATATTTGTTATTGCTGGAACTTGTCATTTTCTTGCTTGACAGAGAGGCGTTTTCATGGCTATCCAGCGAATGAAAGGGGAACAGTGGTTCGCTAGTCACGCTCCTGTCCATTGGTTCGGTGTCACTGTTGTTTGGCGGAATTATCGTTATTGCTCACATTTGTCCAAGCGTTGGTTGCGTTGTTAGTCAGTGCATTAAAGTTGGGGTACCTTGTCCTACATAGGGTACAACTGGTTTCGTTGAGGAGTAAGCTTCATTATTGTTGATGGCTGTCTCCGATGTACTGGAGTTTTTTGGGGTTGGTGTGGAGGAAGCGCTATTGTCCTTTGGTGCTGATGTCTTCTTGTTCAGTTTTTCACATAGTTCAGTTTTTACCATAGTGAACGACTTTTTGGCAATATTGACATGTGGTCATCTGATTCTCACATGTAACAAGTGATTTGCACGGAATTCTTGTATCTTGGCCGAAATTCACGTAAGAAGGTAGTGCCTTTTTAAAGCGCATGCGTACGTCATTCATAATACCTGGGAAAAGGTTCTTCCACTTCTCTTTTTCGATGGAAAGAATCTCTACGTACTGGGACATAGTTTTGCATATATAAAGATCGCAAACGCTTGAGGGTAGATCATGCACACGCACTTCTGTAGCACTATCTTCTGTATACATTGGTATGTTGTACTTGATGTTTTCATGCTTCACATTGTTATTGTCTTTAGCGAATTGAATTGCATTAACCTCTTTAAAAAACTGGATGTTAACAACATTATTTGTCTTGTTGCATTGAAGTAAATGCACACGTTCAATATCAGGATGCATTTGCTCCTTAAGTAAGCCTTCGAGTTCTCGTATCGAAGGTCGAATTTTGCACTTCCTGAAGTCAACAACAATTGTATTCCTTCGTAGTGGCGGCGGTAGCTTTTGTTCGTTTTGTTCATTCATTTCGAGATCGTTATATTGTTCACTACACAATATTGCAGGGGAGAGTGTTCGGTTACCGGAACCCATTTATTTTAAGCTCATAACTTCTGACTAATTGCACATTATGAGAACATATATACGTCAATGGAAAGCTAAAGTCCCTAGCTAACAACTGATTAAGAAACTAGGTTTACTTTATTATCAATTTAGTAAAATAATAAATTTTGGCCATTTCAAAAAAGGTGTTCGGTTACCGGCATCCCAAGAAATTTCGCTAAAAATGAAAAAAATATAAGTAAAGACTGCAATTATTCAAAGAAAAAACGGAATTTAGTGTTTTCGGAGGCTATTTGGACAAAAGTCTTCATTGTTTGATGGTGACTTCGCCTTGGCTCTCTTGGCCAATGATTTGGATGGTGGCGCCTTTGATGTCGATTTGACCGGTCTTCCAACGGTTTCGCAGGATTGAATATGTTACTGCAGTCGAATTTATTGGCTTCTTATCCACTAAGCAACGTTAATTGGCTTTAATCAGTGCATGAAAGTTCAATTTCCTTGACTTGGACGATTTGTTTGGAGTCGCCATGGCTAACAGGACCAGAGAACTAAAGTTATTACTTATATGACGGATGTATTGAAGCTGTCAATTTGTCCACGTGTTGAGATGTTAGTTAATACAATAAGTTTAGCTATTAAAAACAAAAAGACCGCGCCAATTTTAAAAAGTCTGAATTCTGACAAATGACGGCAAACAATCGAAGTTTCAAAAGTCTGTAAAAAGTCTTTCGACGAAATAAAGACTGTCCCAGAAAGTATGGACGCACTTTGATTTCGCTGTAAATAATTCTCAAGTGCTAGATATTCAAATTTTATTCGATATACTAATAATATTAGACTACAACAACAGAATATTATTCTCAACATTTGCTACTTAGCCATTGTAGACTAGCTGGCGCACCTTCTTGCGAACGTTCTTCATTAAATTCCGTACAGACTTCTTGGCGACAAGTTTGCCACTTTTATCCAATCTTTTTCGAACTGTTGAATGGTTTCGGCTGCCGAGACATGTTTCGTAAGATGTGCCTTCGTTAATGCCCAAAATTCCTCAATTGGTCGAAGTTGTGGGCAATTTGGTGAATTCATGTCTTCTGGGACGAAAGTGACATTTTTGGTAGTATACCATTCTACCGTTGATTTCGAGTAGTGGCAAGAAGCAAGATCTAGCCAGAAAACAACAGGATCCTTGTGGCTTCGAATCATGGGTAGAAGTCGTTTTTGTAAACAATCCTTGATGTATATTTCGCTGTTCATTGAAGCAGTGGTGATGAAGGGTTTTGAAAAATCTTACCGCAGCTACAAATTGCTTGCCAGACCATAGCTTTCTTACCAAATTTTTCGACTTCAATCGATGTCTCGGACTGGTTTAACACTTGCCCGGCTCGCACCGTATAATATTGTGATCCCGGCAAGGATTTGTAATCGAGTTTCACGTAGGTTTCATCGTCCATGATTATGCAGTTCGAATTTCCAGCAAGAATCGTATTGTACAGCTTTCGAATCCTCGGCCTGATCGATGCTTCTTGTTTTGGACTACGGTTTGGTTGTTCCTGCTTCTTATAGGATCGAAGATTCAAACGTTCTTTAGCACGAAGAACATTTGATTTCAAAGTGCCCATTTTTTTTTGGCCACATCCCGAACTGAAACCTCCTTCTTTTGCTTGAACGCCTTCAGTATACGTTTATCCAACTGAGGGTTAGCAGGACCTTTTTTTCGACCCGTTTTCGGTTTATCCTCACCGAACTTCCTGATTGCATTTCGCACGGCTTTTTCACTTACTCCTTCCATTTTTGCTATCTTTCTCAGTGACAGTCCGCGTTCTGTGCACCATTTGTACACAATTTTTCGACGTTGTTTTGCTGAAAGTCCACGCATTTCTAAACAAACTAATGAAAACGAATAAACTACTGCACAAGTGGTTAGAGAAGAGTGTAAACAACAGGACGCAGCCATAAAAATTGTTAGATTCTGAACCATTGCAAAATGCCAGCGGTTTTTGGTTGCGTCCATACTTTCTGGGACAGTCTTTAAGGTTTGCAGGTTCACTACGAAATTTGATAAATTACAGACAAATTTGCAGAAAAAAATTTGTCGAAAAAAATGAGGTGCCGGTAATCGAAACTTTGGTTGCGAAAATTTTGAGCATTCGGTATTCACGAAATAGATCGATTTCACCTCATAAATATTCCCCCGGTGAACGACCAAAAGGTTAAAGCCGGGGTAAAATAAATGATATTAATAATAATAATCATAAATATTCAACCCACTCACCTTTTCGATTGATGCTCTTCAATTTATGATACTGTAAAAAAGTCAGAAATAACTTTTGTGTTGATTTTTACGCAATTGAAATTTGTTTTTAGCGCCGCAAAATGTACAAGCGTCTGTTTGGTTTGGTATTCGGCACAGAAAGAATGTGCTGCTATTACACACATATGACATTTGTCGGAGTGACGCTATCTGCTTTCTATCAAAAGTTACGGTTGGGTGCTGGCAACCGAACACAGCCGGTAATCGAACACCTTACCCTACTTGTTTTTTTTCGTACCGAACGTAAACGGGTTTGTTTTATCGGCTGACTTGGATGAGATGTGAAAGCGAACTAATCATTTATAATTATTGTTCGGTATTTTTATTGTTTCCATGCAACTGACCATGTATCATGGTCAGTTGCATTGAATCATGTTTTGATAAAATAATTGGAGCAATAATGTGATCAAGCGAATGTAAGATTAGCAGAAATTTTTTTTATTTACCTTAAACATAAAGCCAGTTCTACTCAAATCAAGTTCTACACAAATCGGTTAAAATAAATTACAGACACTGAAAATGAACCTAGAGAGATAGAGATTTTTGGGTAGCATTACTCAACTTAACAACATTCTAAGCAGAATAGTTCAAATTGAATTGCTTAGTGCAAACTTAAACTGTTCAGCTTGAACCGCTAAGCAGACGTGCAAAACTCTTTTTCAATTGGCACCAAAGTGCCATATCTGACGTACCGTAGGAAAACAAGTCTAAAACGGAACGTAAAGAAAAGTTAAAACCGGTGTGTGCTCTAAGCACAAACTTAGGATAACCCCTAAATGAATATTCTAAGTGTAAGTGTGTTTAATCTGGCTGCGGTCCATAGGAAAACCTTTTCTAATCCACCTAGTGGTGTAATGATGTCTTTCTCATATTACTTATATTTTCAGAAATATCACTAGAAGATTCTGTCAAGTTTTTTTTCAAACTTGAATAAAATCAAAAACTTTCTTTGGGTATAAACTACCATAACCTTTTCAATTTGTAAACAGTTATGTCAAGTTAATATAGATCTAAATGTGGCAACCCTGAACGCTATATAAATTTGGACAAAGTACGCTGTGTGCTAGGCGGTGCTGTTTTCTTCTTCCGTACCAGTACGTACCGATGCGTACGATGGGTTTGCATTATTTTGTATGACAGTTTGAAAGTTTTGATACTCATCGTCCTATAATAAAGGATCTGGATGAAATTGCACAGTATCTTTAAAGACACTGAGGGCTTTAATTTGAATTTTGATTTGTGAAAATCGGTTTAACCGTTGCTGAGAAATCAAAGTGAGTTCCGATTTTGGAGCTTTCTTTCACTATTACCGGTTCGTTCGGAAGCGAAAATCGAAGACTAGTAGTCCCAGAGTAGATTAATATATCCACTAACTAGCAAGGTCTGCCAACTAGATGAATTTACCAGAGAATTTAATAAAAATTTGCACCTCGTTCTGCCATCGAAAAAAATCATGTATTTAAATATTTTTACTTAATTCGCTGTAATTCCGGAACCAAAAGTCAGATCTGGATTAACTTTTCGGGGACATTTCAAAGAATTTTAAGACCTTTCATTTGCATCTTTGTTTTGTAAAAATCGGTTGAGAAATTTCCGAGAAAATTCAGTGTGCATTTTCTCATAGATTTGCACAATTGTAATTCCGGAACCGGAAGTGGGATCGGAATAAAATTCAATAGCGATTTATGGGACCATAAGACCTTTCTTTTGAATCTAAGTTTGTGGAAATCGGTCACGCCATCTCTGAGAAAAGTGAGTGACAATGTTTTTCACTTTTTTTATGGAAATCGGATCGGGATAAAACCAATCTATGGGACCTCTGAATCTGAGTTTTTGGAAACCTGTTCAGCCAACTCTGAGGAAACAGAGTGACATTTGTCACATACACACATACATACATACATACACACACATACACACAGATATTTTGTGATCTCGACGAACTAAGTCGAGTGATATATGACACTCGGCCCTCCGGGCCTCCTTTCAAAAGTCGGTTTTCACAGTGATTGCATAGTCTTTCTATGTGAGAAAAGCAAAAAAATGTTCTGATGTATTTTGTTTATTCATGTAAATAACTTTAGACAGGAAGGTGTTAACTCAATTGAATTCCGATGACAAATTTCGTCTACTGAGCAAATCCAAGGTCACTGTGGTTACCAGCTCCGCCTCAACGCAATGTTTGCATCAAATGGATTCCAACATTACAGAAAGACTTTCGATCCCTTGCAAATGGCAAGCAATCGATGCGTATTTAGTCTATGCACTTCAGTTTTGTATAAACAATTAACATTTTCCGATTTCACCAATACTCCAGTTTACATCAAATGTCCTATTTTTTACCCATGGTATCTAGAAACCTCTAGTCCTCGGAACAAGCTACTAACACCTTTGGAACATAGTATGATGTTTCATACAACTGAATTAGGCTTATTTGAAAGCTACTGTTGGGATGTGAATGAATTCAGAGATATAATGATATAAGGAGTGTATCGAAAAGTAGTTAGCAACATTGATTATTGAATAAAAAAGCGAAAAAAAAACATATTTTGACATCAGTTTTCGATATATTGTAGAAAAATTACATTTTTATGCATTTCACTGATTATATTGAAGAAAATCCCAGTCTCTGTGAAACGCTCGCACTTTGGACTTGACATTTTTCATTAAATTCTGCATAGTTACTTTTGTGACTTTTCTGGTGTCAGCTGTCCAGTTTTTTTGAACTCCTGCATGTTTTGGGACACTGTACCTTCCTTCCGAAAGTGCTGCTTGACAATTGCCTAATACCCAATACCCAATTGGCCGAAGATCCGGGCAGTTCGGTGGGTTGATGTCCTTTTCCACGAATTGTACATTATTTTTTGACAACCACTGTAGAACGGAGTTGGCGTAGTGGGCTGAAGCCAAATCCGACCAGAACAGAGCCTTATGCTTTCTGTACAGTTGCAGCATTCTCTTCTTCAAACATTCTTCCTCGTACACCTTGGCGTTAATTGTGCCCTTCGGCACCTTCTGTTCCTTGTACGTTTTCAGGGAGTTCCGAACTTTGATCCGTTGAATCATCTCGATGCTGGTGTTGAACTGCTTGGCCAAATCCCGCGTCGACGCCGATGGGTTTTTCCTGATGTACTCAACCACTTTTAAGTCCCGGCCGGGCTGGCTGGGACCCGGTTTCCTACCGGATCGGGGCAAATCCTTCCTGGAAATGGTCTTACCGAACTTCTCGATAATATTTTTGACACTGGTGTGGTGCACTTTCACCCGTTTTTCAATTTCGTTGTACGTGACAGCACTTTCTGAGAACCAAGTGTGCAGAATTTTCTTTCGCGTTTTCGGATCAATTCGACTCATCATTGAAACGATAAACCGTACCGGAACCAATCGATTGCGCAGCTGTTATTGACATGTAAACAAACATGTCACCGCAAAACACGCTGCAAAAAATTAAGCCATTTCAGAGTAATACCTGGTTGAATGTTGCTAACTACTTATCGATACACTCCTTAAGGTGAAATGTATCGGAATGCGAAAATCGCGTTTTTGATCAATTATTCAAAAACTAGACCGATTTTCGAAAAACCAAAAACACTTAAGTTTTTGAAATCAAATTTATCATAACTAAGTATTCTTAGAATTTTGAAATTTTGCTTTGCCGAGCCGTAATTGGTTTTTGAAATGTATAAACGGTAACTGTTCCGTTCCACGGGGATGATTTTAGAACTGAAAAGTAGTGTTTGTAGCAGAATTTCACAAAGAATCTGAAAATGCAACTCAAAATTATAAAATTTTAGCTAAAACAACCGAAATTTGTAAAAGTTTACATAAACTTTTCCGCATTTTTTTTATTGCTTGCGCGCTGCTGTTTCGTATTGAGGTGGTGTGAGAAATGCACGGTGGGCACGGTGGCATTATATCGTGAGCAAAAATTACATGTAAAATTATGACGCGAATTTATGCAGCATTGGGTTTTGTGTTGAAATAAAAACGAGTTGAATACAATAAAATAGGTATTGTAAGAAATTGTTTATTTCCTAAGTAACTGTCATTTATAATGCTAATAATGTCCAATTCTGTTGAGTTCAATGC
Source organism: Malaya genurostris (assembly GCF_030247185.1). Lineage (NCBI taxonomy): Eukaryota > Metazoa > Arthropoda > Insecta > Diptera > Culicidae > Malaya > Malaya genurostris. The sequence goes on along the minus strand of NC_080571.1, from coordinate 235,974,418 downwards.
ATTGATGTTGCTGAAGCAATAAAACTTGGCTGTGTGATATCGTATAACAGGTATTATTTTAGATTGTAGCAATTTTTATAGCAAAACTATAACTTCATCATTGACAAGCTACTGAATGAAATACAAACCAAGTATTATCGTGATATAAACAATGTGATAAACATTGATAAACAACAGGCATATACATGGTTATCAAGTTGGTTAATACATATACATATAACCTCATGTTAGTCATTCATAATTACTCATGATTTATAGCTCTAGTGTCCTAAAAATTGACGACACAAAAACACATTAAAGCAGAAGTAAATTCTGCACCCATAAGGGATGCTGAACAATCTGCTGAGGATCACATTTAGTGGAAGCAGAAGTAAATTCTGAACCTCTACGAGGTCCCGAACAGTCTGCTGTTAATAAAACCGCCAACCCCCGAGAGGATTTAGAGATCTTACAAAAGAGACACCATTCTGCACTTCCGGAAGAATGCAGAACGATTCGCAGTATGTACGAGCAGAAGTAAATTCGGTACCCCCTAAAGGATGCCAAACAATCTGCTAAACCCTATTTAAGGTGAATACAGAAGGGATTCATTCACTCCAGGAAGAACGATGAACCCTTCTGACTATAGCTCCTTACCACATTGGGTGAGAAACGAGAGAATATCCTTCAATTTTAGCTCCGCATACACAGACTCAACCATGTATGGAGAATCAAAAACCCGGATACGTAGCTGCGTCAATGCGGGACAGTTACATATCAGATGATATGAAGTACCATAATCGCATTCACACAAATCACACGAATAATAATCAGCACGTTGAATAGTTGCCATGTGATAATTGAGTTTGCAATGTCCAGTCAGAGCTTTGACCAGAATACTGCAATGATGCTTGGAGAAATGCAGTAGACACTTAGACATTTTCAGATTTAAATCTGGTAGAAATGCTTTTGTCTGAGCGCAAGAACGAATCTTGTGCTTTATCCAACTAGTTGAAAGTGGTAAAGCTGGTTCAGGACCAACGAAATCATTCGTTGCACCAACTCTAGCCAACTCAGCAGCCCATTCATTTCCAGTAATACCAGAATGGCCGGGTACCCATAAGAAGTAAACAGCATTTGAAATGCTGAGGTCTTCAATTTGAGTTCGACATGCGATCACTAGATTCGACCGTGAGTCATTCGAACTGAGTGCTTTTAAGGCTGCCTGACTGTCGGAACAAAAATAAATTCGTTTACCACAGATCCTTTGCTGAAGTGCCGATTGTACTCCACACAGAATTGCGTAGATTTCTGCTTGGAACACAGTACAGTATCTACCAAGTAAAAGAGACTGCTCTAGCCTCATTTCACGACAGTAGACGCACGACCATTCAACAGAGAACCGTCCGTATAACAAACTATGTGTTCATCAAGTTGTCGTTCCAGACAACCAGACAACCATTCCTCACGAAGAGGATAGCTCACATTGAATGTTTTGAAAGGAAAACTGCATGTGAGATTTAGGTCACTAGGAGCGAGTAAATACTCATCCCACGTAACTATTTGAGACCACAAGCGAGTGTGGCTGGTAGCATAATCTAATGGGTTACTGTTTCAAAGCCCTGTAGCCTTAAGACGGTATGCACAAGATAATGCTTCTTGTTTTAGGAACACATGAAGTGGTTTAATGCACAGTAGTGCCTCTAGAGTAGCAGTAGGAGTTGTCGTGAATGCTCCTGTCATCGCCATTAGGATCATCCTTAGCTTTGACTGAACTGTCGCGACTTCTCCTTTCTGCCACCATACAAGACAGCTATATGCTAATTCGGTCAAAATAATTGCTTTCTCCGCTCAATTTTTTTCAGAGATGACCGATCCGATTTCAACAATCCTAGGTTTTTTTTAAAGTTACTATTGCATCAGTGGTCAAGCTTGAAAATTAAATCGCAGATACTTCCGGGGCCGAAGTTATAATCGTATAAGTGACGTAACCGACAAATCGCTTTTTTCCATCCACAAATTTTTTTCGAAAAGTGCTAATGCTAATGAAAAAAAAAATTACATTATTACATCACTAGGTTGACTAGGAAAAGGTTTTTTAATTCTCAGGAACCCTGGATAATCAGATGATAAGGCCCTGAAGTTCATGGTAATGAATAAACATGGATCATGAATAGCATTTGATTCAATATATTTTATGTGATCGATCGTACATTGGTCCCCCACAAATGAAAATGGGCAATCAGGCGGAGTAATAAATGATCGTAGTTTGTGTCAATGTAGAATAATGTTCTCGTGTTTCGCTTCAGGTGCATCAACTGCACTGCAGTTTGTCGCACTAATTCAATATTCAATTCATAACCAGAAGCAATAAATTGAATTTCTGATTGACAGCAATGTTTCAATTGATTGACCATCAGATTTGACAGCCACCAGCAGCGCGCAAAAAGCTACGCCTAATGGGCTAGCGAGAAACGGGGACACAGTTGCTCCTTCAAGACAGTAGCAACGAGAGGTGGTGGTAGGCTTTCGCGCTAATGTTCCAAGTTGGAAGGCCGTTCTGTGCGCTGACATGAAATTGATCCGATTGTGCAGTTGTTTTTCCTATACGTCAGATCACGTGCCCCCACCCCTCACCCGATCCCGAGCGCATCGGATCGAAAAACCTCGATTATGGCGTTGCGGCCGTGCGAAATTAAATCTGCTTGTTCAATTGTACTTGATTGATCTGGACAGATTTAACTGTAAGTGCGCGCGCGCGCGTTCGCTCCTCCTGCATGCTGTGAGAATTCACAACGGCTGCAGCGAAGTACGGATCATGTTCGGACACATTATTGCTGGAACACGCGGGGCCGTATGATGCTGATCTTGATCGAGAGTGCACGCGAAAGGCGGAGGATTTACAGCCGATCCAGTTTGTGTTCATTGGATGCACGCTCTCTAGTATCTGCTGTTTGGTTCAATCAATCGTCTTCCAATTATCATAACTTGACTCAACCGCCGAACCACTCTCGTCCTGGTATTTGAGTTGTTAAGAAAAATGTGTGGAGCGATCCCGTTCAAAGGCGATCCTTAAGTGCGACAGATTCGAAATGTTACGAAACTTTTCAGTAGGTATGATTGAACCATTTACCTATTTCTCTACAGTGTAGATTTAAATTTAAAAGGTTTAAGCCCTTAAATTAGTAACAGGCTTCAAAATGTAACTAATTCCTATATTGAGCGATTTTATATAAATCGAACTAGATTACTTCAATCCACGCGTATTATAATCAACAGATATAAACAAACTAAGTACGACTGGGTTCCCTTCGTTTTCTGCGCTCTTCTCTCTTTCTCTTCTTCCGTGTATTATTTATTATTTTTATTGTGCCCCTCACTGGACTTTACTGGCGTTTGCTTGCCCTACATGGAGGTATACTAAAGAGCGGCTACCGATGCAACTGTCTCGGGTCCAAGTAAGAGATTCCGATTCCCGCTACGCCCGCGATTGCCCAGTTACCATTGCAGCTTCTTGCATCGCAATATTGTGGACGCGCCTCTGAAGGTAAATATAAACATATGTGTATGCACTTTCATCACCGAACGGATGGTGTTTAACCGATGGCTAGAATAGCGCCAGCATCATCATCCCCCAGAGAGCGAGAGAGAGAGAGGGACAGCAGTCTATAATGCGATTCATTTTTAACGATAATTATGCTCTTATAAACATCTCATAACTGCACATTAAACGCACTCGACTATTCCATGTTTTGATTTTGAATGAGGCAATAATCATGGGCGATCGCCCCGTCGGGAATGCGCGTGATTCGGGTTTTTGATTTCTTCGTCTTCGCGCGGGTACGATGTCGGACGACGTATTTTTCACTGCTACCGTATTGCACTTGACGCTATCGCATGATCCGATAAGTGCCACCACCCTGCTTCTTGCGGTGCAGCGGTACACTCTCGTGGTGTACGACGTCGAAAGACACACGCTTTGCTTGCTTGCTGCGGGATAATCATCGAGATTATTGTTTTTTGATTACGAAACTAGCTTTTAGCGTAGATTCTTGTTTTGATAACGGAGTACGTCTGTGATATGCAGAATTTGATTTGGAACATTTTGCTTATGGTGGCAGGTTTGTTTGGAATGTTCTAGTGCAATACGACACTTTGCAAGGTGAATTGAATGGCTTTTCCTAACAACGCATTTAATTTTTGCGGTTTTTTCATGTTCAAGTGCACATGGAAAACTGTGAATGCATTTCATTTTTTTATCTATACAATATCAGTTATCGCCAGAAACTACACTTTTTGATTTTGCATAACCATAAACGATTTCCGGAATAACTTTTCTACCACAGGAATGTTTTTATATTAAAAGTGGGCAGTGGACAACGATGGGGAACATTATACAAAATCGGTCGTTATAATAGCTCTAAATGTTATCTAAAGAGCTATTAGGATTACTTCTTTGCAAATCAAAAAGTAGAAATCATCAGTTTAGTGCAAATCCATAATAATTTGATTAGCTTCGTGCACTTTTCGCTGGGCGAAATTCGTTCGAGAAAAATGTTCCGAACAGTGTTTAATATCGTAGAGAATTCCGCAAGTTACTCTCCTCTTTATGTCAGAAATGAATCTCGTACATCATTTTGAAAATCTATTTCAATGAAGTATGCAAAACCAAAATGAAATAATCGATATCAAAATTCTGCATTCTGCTATTTTTGTGGCCGTTGGGATAGCCCATTTGTGAGAAAGCTACAAACGAAATCACGTAAAATGAAAGCTCTTATCCAAAATTGGTTCAGTTTGGAGAATTAATCGGCAGTACAAAACGATGTGTTGCGGTTCTTTTCGCAAAGTCAGTTTTGCTTCGAACAAGTGCGATTGCGTCATATAGCATCTGGTCGTTTGCATTAGAGAATAAGAAAACTAAAAGTGGAGAACGACGGGGAACATTATACAAAATCAGCCCTCCTAATAGCGCTAAATATTATCTAAAGAGCTATTATTATTACTTTCCTTGTAAATCGAAGGTAAAAATCATCAGTTTAGTGCAAATCTAGAATAATTTGTGCGAAATTCGCACCAAACGAATGCAAATAAAGCCAGCATACGGCGTATCAATATCTTAGAAAATATCACCTTCTGAAAGCCTAAAATGAGTACATCATTCAGCTGCTGGTCATTTGCGTGCGAGTAACAGAAAAAAAATTGGATCGGGCCGAAAATTAAAAATGATAATTCGAAATGAAGTATTCAACCTCAAAAATGTATATGTTGTTATTTTTGTAGCCTTCAGAACCGCTCTTTTTTTTACGGACAATACCGTTGTTTGGTACAGCCTGATCAGGTCTCCTGGGTGGGCACCCCACCAAGTTCCGGTTATTGTGCGAAGAAAATTGATTCTCTGCTGGCATTTTTGTTTCAGATACCTAATGTGACATCTCCAGGTGCCTTTGGATTCGAACCAGACCCCGAGATATTTAAATGTGAAGACCTGAGCTATGGTTCCACCCCCTAGTTGAAGCTGTAATTGTGCTGGTTCTCGCTTCCTTGAAAATACAACCAGCTCAGTTTTCTCCGTAGAGAACTCGATACCCATTTGAAGAGCCCATGTTGACAAGTTGTCGAGGGTATCTTGCCATGGTCCTTGAAGATCGACAGCTTTGGGTCCTATAATAGACACAACGCTGTCGTCGGCAAGTTGTCTTAGCGTGCAAGATGTGTTGATACATTCATCAATGTTGTTTACGTAAAAGTTGTATAAAAGGGGGCTTAAGCATGAGCCCTGAGGAAGACCCATGTAACTGAATCGTATTGTCGACAAATCACCATGTGCAAAATACATGTATTTCTGGGACAACAGATTATACAAAAAGTTATTAAAATTTGGTGAAAGACCATGCTGATGCAACTTCTCAGATAGGATGTTTATGGAAACTGAATCAAAAGCCCCCTTGATGTCTAGAAAACTGACGCCATTTGTTCTTTACGAGCAAATGCCATTTGAATTTCGGTTAAGGGCAACGCAAGACAATCGTTCGTTCCTTTGCCCCTGCGGAAGCCGAATTGTGTATCTGAAAGTAAGCCATTAGTCTCGACCCAATTGTCTAGACGAAACAGAATCATTTTTTCGAACAATTTCCGGATACAGGAAAGCATAGAAATCGGCCGATACGAATTGTGATCGGAGACTGGTTTCCCTGGTTTTGAATGGCAATAACTCTTACTTGTCTCCAGTCGTGTGGGACAATATTATTCTCAAGAAGCTTATTAAATAAATTCAATAAACGTCTTTTGGCTGAGTCAGGCAATTTTTTCAACAAGTTGAATTTGATTTTGTCTAATCCCGGAGCTTTATTGTTACACGATAAGAGCGCAAATGAGAACTCTATCATCGAAAACGGTGTTTCGTTTGTATTTGACGTCACGGCGCGAGAGATCCTCTGGTCCGGAGCAGAGTCTGGCCATACTTTTTTTTAGCGAAATCGAATATCCAGCGGTTAGAATATTCCTCGCTTTTGTTTGTGGTGTTTTTGTTGCGCATTCGTCGGGCTGTGTTCCAAAGAGTGCTCATTGATGTTTCTCTTGATAATCCGTCTACGAATCGACGCCAATATCCGCTTTTCAGCGCCTTAATCAAGCTTTTCATTTTAGCGTCTAATGCCGCGTAGTTTCTAAAACTATCAGGTGTTCCGTTTTTCCTAAACTCGACAAATGATGAAGATCTCTCCGCGTTCAATTCTGAGCACTCTGTCCCACCACGGGTTGGGGGGCGGATGTTAGTTTTCGCGCCGGGTACACGTTTCGTCTGAGCTTGAGTCGCGGTGTCGAGAATCAAGCCAGCCAAAAACGTGTACTCTTCCTCCGGAGGAAGTTCTTGTGTTGTTTCTAGTTTCTCAGATATCAAATTTGCGTAGCATTTCCACTCAATATTTCGTGTGAGGTCATACGAAACATTGATTGTCTCCGATGGTCTTAATCCGTAGGCGATTGAAATCACGATAGGTAGATGATCGCTACCGTGGGGATCAGGGATAGCCTTACACGTGCAGTCCAACCGTAGCGATGTCGAACAAAGGGATAAATCCAGCGCACTTGGTCTTGCTGGTGGTGCAGGAATTCGTGTCATTTCTCCCGTATTCAATATTGTCATATTGAAGTTGTCGCAAATATCATGGATCATAGTTGATCTGTTATCGTCGAGAAGACAGCCCCATCCCGTACCGTGTGAGGTAAAGTCTCCAAAAATCAACGTCGGTGCGGGAAGGAGCTCTATGATATCACAGAGCCGCCGATGCCCAACCGAGGCTCTTGGGGGAATGTAGATGGAAGCAATGCAAAGGTCCTTTCCTTTGATTGTAACATGACATGCGACAACTTCAATACCTGGTATCGAGGGGAGGTTAATGCGATAGAAAGAATAGCTCCTTTTTGATCCCCAAAAGTACTCCTCCATAGGTATCATCTCGATCCAGACGAATAACGTTAAAATCATGGAAGTTAAAGGGTATTTCAGAAGTTAGCCAAGTTTCACACAAAGCAAATGCGTCACATTTTAGATTATTTACTACAAATTTGAAAGGATCTATTTTTGGGATGATACTTCTACAATTCCACTGTATAACAGTGGTTGTATCCGTGACCTCGATGGGTGACTTAGCCATCGAAGGATACGATCGCTGAAAGAAGGGGCCATTTTGCAGTCAACTGCTTCAAGAATGTTTTACCTGTAGGAATAAAAGCCATTATCAGGCTTTTAAGAGGTTCAGAAATATTGAAAGTAGACATGATCCAATCCACAATATCAGAGAATTTAACAAACCCAGTATCTGGTAAATACTCTGACTGATCTTTAGGAACTTTCGGGGGTTTTGAAGTCCCAGGTAGTGATGGAAATTCTTGCTCGGAATTTAATTTTCCAAGGCCTGGAACTTTTTTCTCTGGTTGTTTGCCATCACTACCAGTTGTTGTAATTTTTCGAGACCCATCAGAGGACATTTTCGAACCCTTACTAGGGAGCTTTTGAGAAGATTTATTTCTTCTCTTTCTGATTGATGAGCTATGAGGGACAGCCGAGGATGTACCTTCGAGGGGGTCATCATAATCGCTCTCGTCAGTTGACAAGTAAGCGTAAGGATTTTTGGTTGGTGGCGTAGCACATTTCGACATTTCCGCAAATGAGCGTTTGGAATGTTGCTTGAGTGAACGCTTCATTTTATCCTTACGCAATTTGTACACAGGACAATCAGAGAGGTCATGCGGCCCCTCCTTACAGTAGAGACACTTTTCATTATCTCCACTGCAGGAGTTATCCGCATGACTCCCTCCACACTTTACACACCGGGATTTATTGCAACAATGGGATGCTGTATGTCCCAATTGTTTGCAATTGGTGCAGTTCATGACCCGCGGCACAAAAAGGCGAACAGGTAAACGAACTCGGTCCAGGAGGACGTATTTAGGCAAAGCCGAGCCAGCGAAAGTCACCCGATACGAGTCCGATGGGATATAGGACTTAGTCCCATCCTCAGCGGTCGATACTGAACGCAATTGTTTGCAGTCCTTGAGTAAGGGGTTTTTAAAACCGCCTGCCCCATGCTTAAGAACGTCCTCGCAAGTCAGACTCGGATCGGTGATCACGTCGTCTATCTCGACTTCGCGAGCTGGCACGTATACGCGATACTCCCGTGTGAAATGCTCACTTTGAACGATCTCATTAGCCTGTTTTGCACTGGCTAACAAGACCTTAAGCTTGTCCGGGCGTACTTTTTATATTTTTTGTACAGCATTGTATCGCGAGGTCAGGTCTTTTGAAAGTGTGAGAAGGTTCAATTTTTTACCATTGGCTTTGGTCCGGATGTAAACCGCATACGGTCCGGCCGGAAGTGCAAGCCCATCGGGATAGCTTCTAATGCGCGATTTATTGCCATCAGAAGCATCCATCTGATCATTAAGAGGAAGGTCAGGAAATTTTATATCGCCTGTCATGTCACGGACTTGTGTCCGTGCGGTCAGATTCGGGGTGCAAATGAAGTGGTTTTAAACAACAGGGAAAATAAAGTTTTACTTAGCTTAAGCTCCAAAACGGTGAACAGCTGCCAAGACGCGGTCCGAGGCAATCGGTAAATATTCCTTCCAGTAGAGTGCAAAAAAAACCTCTGGAAAAAGCACTTTTTTCAGTCTCTCACTACACTGTCCAATGAAACGTTTCTCCTTTTATCACTATATATATTTATCACTATTTTTAATGTATATGTAAACGATATATACGCAGCGCCCAGCGCTGGCGCTGGCTAACGGTACCACACGCAGTGCTGCTTTACACAAGTTCACAGTCGGCCTTGAGAACGGATTAATTAGAACTATCACTCGACCACACTGATGCAGACAATAGAATACGGTATGACCTTGATAACGGAATAAAACAATTCACCACGCGATTGGAGAAAGCCGAATTTACGTCCGATCGATCCAATAGTCACGACACGAATGACTTTCATTTATCACGTAATGTTATCAAGAAATCGTTTCTTATGTTACTGTCTCATTAGATTTAGTTACTATAGAAGCACTAGATTTAAGGAAATGTATCATTTGGATGATTTTAATCTATTAATGCAAAAGATGAGGAGGTTTTATGCCTGCTGGAGAACAAGTTTGACAGATACTTATTCCAGTGGGCTTTTCCCTGATCCAAAAGATGAGGAGAAAAAGAAAGACATTCAGAGTAAAATCTGACAACAGGAGAAGGCTCTATTATAATTGAAACTGAAAGTAAAAAGAGTAAATTAGATCATCCTGACGTGGTCTACCTTAAAATTCTTCTTACCAAGAAGGAAATGCTGGCCGAGCAAGATGTTGAAGATGTTGTCAACTCTTTTAAATGCAGCTTTCTATTCTTATTTTCACTACGCTGCTTGCTGTTATCCCGCCGATCGATAGTACACTGAGGTCTTTTTTTACGCGGAGGATACGAAAAAAACCGTTAAAAACCGTGTAACTTCGAGAATACGCTTCTGCGTGGAAAAATCGCAAAACTAAAGATTTTTTTTTGATTGCCAAATGTCTTAGAAATGCATAAAACGTCCATACGTGGTTAAACAGGAAACAGAAAATTTCTGAATATAATCGACTGGTAATTTTGAGATTTCCGAAATCGATTTTTTTATTCTGAATATCTTAGAAATACATGGAACGTCCAGATCTGGGATAACACCAAATCTCGACGTTTCATGCATTTGTAAGAGAAAACAAGAAAACCAGATAAATTGATAAATTCGCGTAAAAAGACGCGTAACTTCGGAAATCCGCGTAAAAAAGACGTCAGTGTTTACTCCTCACGGAATTGTTTGATTTAGCTAATTTAAATGACAACGTCGGATTTTCGACGTGGGTGTCAAAAAATAATTTTCGATTCGAAACATTTTAGACCAACTGCTGTCAAAACATACCAGTTTCGAAAACTACCCGATCAGATGGTAATAACAGAATTATAACAACTGAAGTAATTTATTTCAGAATTATTTTGTAACAAATTTCGAAATATGTTTAGCTGGTAAGCTGTTGAAATAACAATCATCATAACAAAAAAGACTAACGGGAACAAAATCGTTGCAGATTTTTAATTGTTTGTATCACAATTATTATTGAATTTGATATAACTACAGAGGTCCGAAAGCAGAAATTTAAAGACTCTCCCAGAAAGTATGGACGCACTTTGATTTCGCTGTAAATAATTCACATGTCTTGGCGACAAGTTTTGACACTTTTTTCCAATCTTTTTCGAACTGTTGAATGGTTTCGGCTGCCGAGACATGTTTCCTAAAATATGCCTTCGTTAATGCCCAAAATTCCTCAATTGGTCGAAGTTGTGGGCATCTGGTGGATTCATGTCTTTTGGGACGAAGCTGACATTTTTGGTAGTATACCATTCTATCATTCTACCGTTGATTTCGAGTAGTGGCAAGAAGCAAGATCTGGCCAGAAAACAACAGGATCCTTGTGGCTTCGAGTCATGGGTAGAAGTCGTTTTTATGAACATTCCTTGATGTATATTTCGCTGTTCATTGAAGCAGTGGTGATGAAAGGTTTCGAAATCTTACCGCAGCTACAAATTGCTTGCCAGACCACAGCTTTCTTACCAAATTTTGCGACTTCAATCGATGTCTCGGACTGGTTTAACACTTGCCCTTCTCGCACCGTATAATATTGTGGTCCTGGCAAGGATTTGTAATCGAGTTTCACGTAGGTTTCGTCGTCCATGATTATGCATTTCAAATTTCCAGCAAGAATCGTATTGTACAGCTTTCGAATCCTCGGCCTGATCGATGCTTCTTGTTTCAGACTACGGTTTGGTTGTTTCTCCTTCTTATAGGTTCGAAGTTTCAAACGTTTTTTAACACGAAGAACATTTGACTTCGAAGTGCCCACTTTTTTGGTCACATCCCGAATTGAAACCTCCTTCTTTTGCTCGAACGCCTTCAGTATACACACTGAATTCTTATTTTGATGTTCGGTAATTTTTTTTACAGTTTTAATCTGTAAATGGAAATTTTAGCAGAAAAAATCGTTAAATAATTTCATTTTACCGACATCAGTAAAATATGCACAAGTTGTCAGTAATTCCATGATAATTTTGCTGAAAATTTGTTTTTTGTTTTACTGACGTATGTTGTAAACATTGAAATGTCATCACGTCTAAGTCATTCCGAAAAAAAATCACCGATTCTCAGTGGTTAATGAATAAACACCGAAAAAATATGTAAACAGTGCTGAGCCTCAGTAATTTCCACTGAACGCTTTCGGAGAAATTAAAGCCTGTGAAATCCCCCATTTTAAAGTTCAAATAATACTAACAGTGGTAAAGTGCTTTTTTCGGAAAAGTGCATACTGCAGCTAAAATGGACAATATTTTGAACTTACTTGCGGATGAAGAAGTAAAGAAGCTGTTCAGTAAGTACATTACATTACACATTAAAGGAGACATGTTTGCGGACAACTCTGAAGCATTTATAAACTGGAGAAACTGGAGCCTGAAAATAAGTGACGACTATCAATATTTCTTCAAGATACTGGTTGAGTGCTACAATGTGGCGAAAGTCGACTGTCGTCCTTCGGATAAATTTTTTTTTATATTTATATATTCGCTCATGGGCATTGCTGCCTTAACAACGACGGGAGAAAAATTTATGCGTAGTCTTAAGTAATGTATTCAAAAATCATTAAACTTAACATATCACCGAATAAACCTATGTATTATTTTTCGCTGATCCTTTTTAATTTCTTAGTATTTGGTATCAAATACTACAGATTTATATTACTAATTCATAAAATTTAATTTTTACGTTTTGTTTTGCAAATTTTACCGAACTTCGGTATTAGGTGATGAATAAGTCAGTAAATTTTGACAGTTCGTTGTGGCGATCCAGTTTACCAATCATTCAGTAAATTTAAATTTTACTGAACTGTTTACTGACTGTTCAGCTGTTTGAAAGTCAGTAAAATTTTTACCGGCACCCGTAAAATAAGTATAGTGTGTACGTTTATCCAACTGAGGGTTAGCAGGACCTTTTTTCGACCCGTTTTCGGTTTATCCTCAAAGTGTTATCCTCACCGAACTTCCTGATTGCATTTCGCACGGCTTTTTCACTTACTCCTTCCATTTTTGCTATCTTTCTCAGTGACATTCCGCGTTCTGTGCACCATTTGTACACAATTTTTCGACGTTGTTCTGCTGAAAGTTCACGCATTTCGAAACAAACTAATGAAAACGAATAAACAACTGCACAAGTGGTTAGAGAAGAGTGTAAACAACAGGACGCAGCCATAAAAATTGACAGATTCTGAACCATTGCGATTACCATTGGTTTTTGGTTGCGTCCATACTTTCTGGGACAGTCTTTATAACAATAGTTTTAATAAAATAGATAGCAAATTAAACACAGGAAAACTATACCACAGCTAACTTTCAGTATCGTTTCAATTCAAAATTGTTGACTGATTTTTTTATTAAATAAACAATCTAATGAATGATCTAATTTTTTCTTTTAGTGTTTTGAAATTCTGATCATAATATTTCGATATAAAACAACGGAAAAACTCATTTGTTCGATTAATTAACTTTATCATGAGTCTTGCAGATGAAAATAAAACATCATAACTGATTTTGTTATTATATTGTTATCATAAGTTTTAACTTTCAACTGTTTTCATTTGTAAAATATCTCAAAATAACACAAATTGTTATACATATCAACTGTTGATATACTTGTGTTATGATTTTGTTATGTGCATCTGATCGGGTACTCATTGATGTTCTATCGTGCTCTGACATCCAATTTTGTTTATAAAGCAAATAGTATTCTGATACCGTTTGATCGATCCGCCCCGCCTTTATGCAAAGTTTGCTTCAAATGGATTTAGAATTTATAACATGATTTTATGCCGGTTGCAGTAATGTGTTATGTATGTTGTTATCAACCAGACAATTTCAATTTGCTCTGTTTTGTATCATGATCGATCAACAGTTGATAGATCACTAGTGAATTTTATTAAAAGTCTTGGTAGAAGCTCCGACTGTAGCTTATACACATATAATGTCACCTTCGAAGTACGTGTATTTGTACATTCCATCCCATGATTCCGAAAGCATTAGGCTATGCCCTTCGAAATCAGTTATACCGGCATTCCAACCAGTTCCGTCAACATGAGTAGGCCAACGACCAATCTATAATAAAAGTAGTTGAGCGAACCGGTAATTAGCGCGGCTACTTTTCAACGCAGCACATTTGACCATCAGTCATTTGGGTTGTATTTAAATAATAAACCATTTGTCATATCTGGCTGTATTGAGAGCGATTAACTTGCCAATGTCCACCGCAGTGAAGACTGTTTAGCCGGGTATCTCCGAAAGGGCGGTTGTCGAGGCGTCGGGCGCATCGTTGCCATCGATAGGCTGATGTTGGTCATGCTTTCTTCGATATCTCTCGAACGGGACGCGTCCGATCCCGAGATGGAAAGATTCCAGCACGTCCGGTGCCCCGTTGAAGGCGGTCTCCGGCCTGGTTGGATATAATAGCTTACACGGAATCCGTTCGATGCGCGAAACGTGTTATTATGGTAGCATGTGAAATGTACCAATCCTTTTTGTACTGCAATAAGTTACAAATCTCAGCCCGTGAGTAGAAAGAGAAGCATTAAGAAAAAAAAAGCTGCTCGCCATATCCACACAAAACCAGATACAGATTCCCCCTTTTACGGGGATAGCCTTTCTCGCGTGTCCGGTCCATAAACAAGCGTAACGAACGGTGCCCGGCCGAATGCTTGGAGACCTGTTTCGCGAGTGCGCTTATTTTGGTGACGGAGTAGTAGTCCGTCGTTGTAAGGTGCGAGATCCCTGGCGCCACGCACCCAACCAAGCTCATGCTGCAGCAGTAATTATTAATCGAAGCAATTGAGCTTTTCGGATCGCACCGATCTACTGATCTCCGGAAATTAAGTGAGATAAAGTTGAATCGTTTCAAGGGGCTCAGTTTAGCTGGTATGCATATATAGGACTCTTTCGAACCCGGAAGCATTTCTGTTGCAACACCAATGAGTTTTGAAATAAAGAAAATGCACAATGCAGTCTGATGAATATCACCGATCGATGTTTGATGTTAGTCTTCAGGAAACCCCTTTCGGTGACTGTGACTTCACAGTGCATTCGACAAGAAATGTACAAATAACGTACTTTTGAAACGTGTGTCATCACCGTTTTCCTCCTTCCCCTTTCCTAACCCATTCCGGTTGGGTCGACTAGCGTGTTGTTTACAGCGGTTCTTCCACGATTGAACTGCAATGTTGCATTTGCTGACCATATTTGCGCACTTCGCTAAGCGCCAGTTCACATTTCACTGCGATCGGTAAGTGCGGAGCATCGGGTTGTTTCTTGCATTGGTTGGTCCCCTGTTAGGGTGGTGCGTTTCCAGCCCGTCATGTCCGGCAGTCCGTGTGTGTATGTGTGTGTGTGGGATCGATTATGCGCTTTATGGTTGTTTTGTGCTCGCCTAAGTGCGTTTATATTCCTAGCCGTTTCGTTCGTTCACTGTTTTTAAATGCGCATTGGTTGCCTCACACTGCCGTTGTCAACCGACTGCAACTGCATAGGCGTACCGTCATCGCCCGCTGACGGCCGTCTGCGAATTGTGATTTATGCGATTCCGTTCCAACCGACGGCGAGGAGCTCAAACACGCGGCTCAATGTGGACAACAAGAAAAGTTGATCGCCAATGCTGATCGTGTTTTTTTTTCTTTCCGTCCCATACTTTGCTGCAACCCGAGTAAATGCATGTTTTTGTTTGCAAAACTATCGAGTTTGAAATGTAAATACATCTGCCAATCTTAAGTTGGACGGTAAAGTATGATGATTTTAACCTGTTTGACAACTTTATAAACTTAGTTTAGCCATACATTAAGAGTGCACAATAATAAACTGGAAACTGGCAGTTCATTGTCTTCAATTGTAATTATGCAATCATCAATCTCACCAATTAGGAAACTTGTAATTGCTTTTTTCGGTATCACGAAAAATTTGTATCAGGTATTTGAATGTCGAGCCACGTATGCTACCTTATGTTCATTCAAGCTGCATCGACAAGTGTTAAGTCATGTACAGTCTAAGGTTCAGGCAGTTATGATTTATGTGCGGTCGCTAATTTGCATAACACGCGTAATTAGATACAATTTTGTTCGCTTATGAATAGTTGAACTTATTGTAAGTCAAAGCGACCATTCATGTTTTTTTCTTCTTCTATCAAATATCCCATACTTCGCCGGTTTTGTACTGTACTGCGTCTACGGTTCAGTGTTTACCGCTCGTGTAAGTTGTCTAATAGCATAGGTTAGTGCGTGACTAAACGATATGTTTTCTTAATGATCGCCAATCTCCTCCATGCTGATGTAAATTTATTGGATCATGTAGATGAATGTCTGTTAATGCCTTCCGATAGTGGTTCGATTGCAGTACACTAACATAGTTTACACAATTGGCGGGATAGTAAACATTCGTATTTTTTGACGCGAATACATCTTATTTTGGTTTTGGTACTTAACAAAAGAAACAAGGTAAATCCGGGAGAGATGCTGCGTCGGTTATATACGTTATATGCCAAAAAGAGTCAAAAAGGTTTAATATTAACTATTTCATTTGCGTATTATTATTAACTATTGCGTCTCACCCTGGATTTGCATTTTTGTCTTACCCTATAGAAAAGTAATAGAATTGCTGAAAAAACGGCCTTCGAACGGAACCTCGGAGACCCATAGTTTTACATATTATCCGAATCAGTTCGACGAGATCGGAAAATGTCTGTGTGTGCTTTGCAAAGATCTTTTTACCGTTCAATTTTCTCGAAGTTGGTTGAACCGATTTCAAAACACTATTAGTACTATTGGGCCATTGATCAAGTTCGAAGATCAGGTGCCTGTGACTATTGATTCCGGAGATATAATGATATAAGTGACGAAACCGACAAAACGCGTTTTTTTTTCTTCGCGCTCAACTTTCTCGAGGTCGGTTGAACCGATTAGAACAAACTTAGGCTCGTTTGAAAAGTACTATTGGGCCGTTGATCAAGTTCGAACATCAAATGGCAGTGATTTATGGCTTCGAGGATATAATGGTATAAATGACGTATACTCAATACCGCTAAATTTTTCGGATATGGATTAACCGATATCAATAATTTTAGGCTCGCTTGAGACTAAAATTGTGCTGTGAGTCAATTCCGAAGATTATATGGCTGACATTTCAAGTTTTGGAGATATGATCGTACAATTGACGTAATCGACAAACTATTTTTTTCTTTTCGTTATTTTTACGTTTCGTCTTTGACTCATCAGTGCAGAGCAGTTCAAATTGAACTGCTTAGTGCTAAAGTCGGCAGTTCAATTTGAACCGCTAAGCAGACGTAAAGTTTCTGCTATTTACAGAACACTTTTTGCTTTGCAACGGAGTGCAATTCTTTTCTGATGTGCCGAACGAAAACGTGTTTTCGAATTTTATTAGCCGATGCAGGTTTGGTCATTTAGGGGTTAGCCAAATTTTGTGCTAGGGCACATAACCGTTTTTATTATTTTGATGTTTCGTCTTTGACTCATCAGTGCAGAGCAGTTCAAATTGAACTTTCCGAGAATGTTATCCTAGTTTCAAACAGCTATAAGAAATGCCCTTCGCATCGGAAAACTTACGTAGTGTGCTTTTATAAACCTATCCAAGGATGGCTTTTATCGTATCAAAGAACGCTCACTAGCAATTCTTCACACGATTCAATCAGTGCCATCAAAGAGAGACGGATATCATCGCAGCAACAAAAAACCGGCATGTTTCATTTAACATAGAATGGACCCTAGTGCGAGAGCGAATTTCTCTCGATGACCTGTCTGAGAATCAAAGGTTAACACGCTGCTGTAGGGATTCTCTCTGAAGCAACAAACGGTCGCTTATTCTCGTTTCGCGATCCGATTCTAGATGGGCAGTTGATAATCGCGATAGGATCATTTTACTATTGCCGCTTATTCTAACTATGTGCATACAACCTTTGTATAAGTTGTGTCTATGAAAATGTATGTGAATGCTCAACACAAGAGTTTTGAAATATTGCAACCTTGTATGAGAATCATCAAATGGAATCATCGATTCGATTTTCTGCGATAATTGTCAACTTGCGATTCTCTCTTGGTAAATTCCAAACAGCACCGATCATTATCAGACTGTAAATTTTTTTTGAAGGGCCGTGAAATACTCAGAGTATGAAATGGAGCGAAGATATGTAGAAAACTTCTCTCACGGTTCATGCATTGAGAGACACAAGTTCTTGTAGCATTGAAAATGTTGTATACAATATGGATAAATATCGAGCAGCTTCTGTCAAATTATCGGCAATCACCGATGGGAACATAATGCTTTTCATTTGAATCTAAGTTTGTGAAAATCGGTCCAGCCGTTTCTAAAAAATGAGAATGATTTCTGGTTTATAGTACACGATCACTTTTTTCGGTACTTACGGAACCGGGAAGGACGATTTGGTATACCCGAAGTCAGTGTATTTGGTCATCAACTATCCAAACTTATTCAATTGACGAATTATACGGCTAGTTGAAGCTATTTTACTCGGTTTTTCTGTGTCATGTATAAAGACACGAAAATGATTTTTTTTATCATTTTTTACGTTTCGCCTTCGGCTCATCAGTGCGTCAGCAGTTTTGTTGAACTGCTAACGCCACCTAAAGTTTCAACATAAATCGCTGAGCATATTGCACCCAAGCGCCATATTCTTACTAACGTGCCGATAGAAAACGAAACTATGTTACGACGTTTTGGCCGTCAACAGATTGTAGCTATTATGATTTTCGTACCGTACGGGTACCGATTTTGTGCTAAGTGCTAAGATGCTAAGATTTTTTTTACATTTATCAGCCTGTATTTCCGGAACCGAAAATCGGATCCGGATGAAATTCGATGGGGTTCTATGGGATTGTAAGACCTATAATTAGAATCTAAGCTTGTGAAAATTGGTTGTGCGATCTTCGAGACAATCGAGCGCACTCTTTTTTATTGATTTTTTGCCCATTTTATCTCGTTACTCTGGAACCGAAAGTCGGATCAAAATGTAATTCAATATCAGGTTATGTGACTATATGGTCTTTCATTTGAAACAGAGTTGAAGTCATGTTTTTACGTGTTGTCTTCGACTCATCAGTGCACCAGCAGATTATGTTAAACTGCTGATGCAAACCACCGGATCAACATAATCCGCTGAGCAGACGTATCGAAAATTTGGTTAATGCGTAGCAGTTTATAGTCAAAAAACATCCATCCCAACTGTTGCTGATAGTAGCTTGATTTACGACTCTGACCCTTCGGGTCGTCGCATTTATTAGTTTTGTGACCTATTGCACCAACCAACCGCAATCAAAACGCTCGTAAAAATGTTTGCGATTATTCTAATAATAACCACTTAACGATAGTTAAATCACTCCTCAAAACACCATTTCCGCAGACCTGCTGACCCCTTCGCGGTCGTAAAAATGTGTGTTGGAACCCTGGTATAATTTTCGAGTATTATTCTAGCTCATTCATAATTGCGTGCTGGTGTTCAACATACTGAGTGCATTATTACCAGATTACTGCAATTCAGAATTGATCAAATGGTGTAAAAATTAGTTGTTTTAGATTCTAGAGATGTAAGCTTGAAATCGGTAATATTTGTGAAACATAAATTCACACTACATATTTGCTTCAGATTCGATTCCAAAAATGATAAGTTTGTTATGGTAGATCAAGTAATGAGAGAACCCGCTTTTCCAATCGTCATGATTTTTAATTGTAAGCTTGTTTCTTTGGGATTAATTTTTATATCAATCTCTAGAATCTAGCTCCACGCACAAACAACGGTTCAGCTACAAGCCGGGAAAAAGGAATCGATTCATTGGCCGGGGAAGTGCAGCAAATGTTTTTTTATGCAGTCTATTGAAAAACCCACACACGCACCATACCAGATCATTGCTAGCAAGCTACCTTGCCTTCTTCGTTGCAACCGTGCATCGCTGTTTCTTGCAGTACTCAGTGCATACGCGCGAGTCCATTTGAAGCATCATAACATACTCTCGCCTGGCCGCGAATGCTGATGTTGATGTTATGGCATGTCGGCCGAAGAGCGTGCTTCGCAGTCAGCTGTGTGTCGTGTGGCGGACGACGACGATGGCGACGGCGACGCCAGCTGAGGGCTGGTTCTGGCGCACTCGATCAGCGATTTTCGCTCTCGCATGTACCGCCTGTAGCCGCTGGATTTGGATGCTGGGCTTGATGATGTTTGGCTGGGAGAATCGCGCGCGCGCTCGCCGCGTAGGAAATCGACTCCCTAACGGATTGAAGCTATCGGGCTGGATTGGAATGGGCACCGCAGTTTGTTCCCGGCTGCGGCGGTAAGCGGATCGATTAGTCGTCTGCGCGTGAATTAGTTCGCGTTTCGAAGTTTTACAGCGTTTTATCGTTTCGAGTATATAAGTTTGAAACAGTGCCATTCGACGAACGACAGCTGATAACGGTGTGGTGACTAAAAGTGGGTGGAACAGCACACGAATTCTTCGCCGCGATAGGACAACGAGTGGGGAGAGGGTTGGCGTTGGCAGAATTGTAGTTGTAAAACGGGGTGTTTAACATGAAAAGTTCTCTATGTTTGGACAGTGTATGGTACAGTCGTTCTGTCGTTGTTGCTGGTTTGTTTGTTTTGGGTTGTTCTTCACACCAATGTTTGGACGATTTCAAGTTATATTCTGTTTCTTCAGAGTGTTTGGATTTGATCCAATCATGAACAGTTGTTTTCTACTTTCGTCTGGAGGATGAATTTGATCAGAATCAATTTTAGTCAGCGTTACAACGGAAAGGCCGTAACGAGACTCATGTCAAGCTCAACAGGTCATCAGACCAGGATTCTCAAATTCAAGTAGTGCTTTAAAAGCTCACATATCTTAGAATTCAAATATTTACAAAACGAATATATAAAGCATGAGCGCTCATGTCAAGTTCAATCTTTTTATACAAACATTTTTATTATACAAAACTAGAACTAACTTTTGAATTATACAGTGAAAGTTTGAAATATAAAAACCCAAAAAAATGTGTTGTTGATCGCGCGAATATATCGAGTTCTACCGAAAATAACATCACCTTCCTTTTTTCTTGCTCTCTGAAATATGATCAGCAGTTTATACTTTTCAACAGTGCAAAATTACCATGATCAACTCAAGCTTTCAGGTGTTCTAAACTTTTGGAATTAGCAAATGGGTGCTCACCAAGCTTGCTTGTTTTTCGAACACTCGGACGGCGGTTCCGTTGTAGTCCCAGTTCTGCTCAGCAGCTAGAAGAGCATAAAAGAATAATTCCTATGGTCGAAATTCATCATTTCTCCTTGTGCGTTAGACGACAAATTAGATCTATTTGAAGTTTTGCAGTTCATAGAAAAATTAATCCGACCTTAGTTTATTTTGGACCGGTTTAAACCTTCTAGTCCTTCGATCTTGTTTTTTTATCTGGAAGAAATTCTACGATTCGATTCTTCCAGAAACCTTGAACCAGTCCCAAAAAACTATTTGACTTATTTCTTCGATTGAAATTGCTTGTGTACGTGTTGATATAATTCGCACCGCACTGTGGCCGGACAATATTTTTGGTTTCGTTAGTCCCGCCTTGATGAGTGAAAACGTGTTATGACTTAGTATTTATAAAAAAAAAAGTTTTTGTTCAATCCCCATCGTGTTCAGTTCTTCGGCAAGGCAGTTATAATTACCTTGCGTTAGCTACCAGATACCAGCAAGAGAATCAGTTGTAAGATTTACTGTGTGCGCCATTCGCAATGTCATTCGATTTTCTCAGAGATGGCGTGACCGATTTTCACAAACTTAGATTCAAACGAAACGCTATTGTATTTTATCTCGATACGACTTTCGGTTCCGGAATTACAAGGCAATATGTGCAAATCTATGAGAAAATGCGCATCAATTTTCTCGAAAATTTTTCAACCGATTTTTACAAACTTAGACGCAAATGAAAGGTTTTAAAATTCTTTGAAAAGTCTTCGAAAAGTTGATCCAGATCCGACTTCCGGTTCCGGTATTACAGCGCGATTAGTGAAAATATTCAATTTCGCGAGTATTTTTCCACAAGCCATGGCGATACGAGGTGCACATTTTTATAAAATTCACTGGTAAATTCATCTAGTTGGCAGATCTTGTTAGTTGGAGGATATATAAATCTAATTTGGGACTACTAGTGCCCGGTTTCCGCTTCCGAAAGCACCGATAATAGTGAAGAAAATCTCCTGAAAAATTGACTAGTGAGAATTAGCCCAGAGGACTAAGTGTTCTATATCATTCGACACAGTTCATTGAGACTATGAGACTTTCATTTGAGTCTAAGTTTGTGAAAATCGATATAATTATCTCTGAGAGATCGGTTGCAATTTTTATTATTTTTCACCTTATAATTCCGGAACTAGAAGTCGGATAAAATTTCATACCAATCCGTATCTTTCATTCCAAGCCTGCGAAAATTGATTTCCGACAAACCGAAGTAAGCTCCATTTCGGAGTCACTACTCCCGAAAATGGAAACTGGGAACTAGTAAAACCGTAATGTGTTTGTTGAGCCATTAACTAACAAGATGCGCATCTAGAAGATTTTTAAAACCAGTTTTGTAGAACCAGCTACTTGTTCTATGGTCACTAGGGTGCCAATCGATTGATTGTATGGAAAAAAAAGAGATCATCAAATTTCACAGACCGGTAGTGCCCAAAAGTTATAGTACCTCACAAAAAGTCTAGGGTAAATGTGAGCCAAATCGGACCATAGGAAAAGGAACCCGCCGGTGGTTAATGTAGTCCAATATCCACTATTGGAAAATCGGAAATTTACGAAATCAACCAATTTTGTCTGAAGCCAGATGTTTTAGAATATCCTGAAACGTCGAGATTTCTTGTCATCTAGAAAAAAAATTATTGGAAAAAGTTGGAACTAAATCCACAGGAGAGGGTTTCACAGCTTGAAAAATTTGGTTCAAGATTCAAACATTTTGAAAATCAAAATAAAATTTTGGGGATGTGATTTTCCGATATCGAAGAACTCATGGTCCGATTTAACTCAAATTTTGCATAGGGACTTTTTTTTAGATGCTAAAGCTTTTGGGCATTGCCGATTTGTGAAAATTCAGAGATAACCGTTTTTTGGCTTGTCACTTATAAAAAAATTCAGTGAAAATGAAATTTAAGACTCATTGCATCCTCAAACGAAAGAAGTAACAAGAAAACATCCTCTGTTGAACACTTTAATTTACATTGCTGAATGAGAGACCTATATTGAAGAGAAACTGGATGTGTGAGAGTATATGCTATCGAGCAGACCAGGGCTGACATTATGCATCTCGAATCGAGTTGCTCGAAACGATTATTTTTGAAGTCGTTTCGACTGAACTGAGGCATTATGTATCGCTTTCGACCTCGTGATCGAGATCCTAACAATGTGGTACTAGATTTCGACTGACGCTGCTCGAACTGTCATAACCAGAGATGCCATTTATACAGATTTATCTGTATTATACAGATTTTTACATGCGCATACAGATTTAATACAGAGTACAAATTTCTTACAGATTTCTTAAATTTAATACAGATTTATACAGATTTCACCAAAAGTATTATGGAAATAATTAAACTATCTATTAGTATTTGAGCTATCTATTAGTATTTGATTGCAATGACGAGATAAACGTTTAGGAATCAACGTACAAATCACTTTTCAAAATATATATATTTTGTGCAGATATTTAAAGAAGAACACCGAAATCCATTTATATTAAAATTTGTAACTAAATTGAACTTAAAAGTTAGTTAGTCATGAAACATTATTGCCAGACTGACAGTTGTATTTCCTGACTCGACGTTGCATATTGGGTTTTGGAAATCCATCTCAACTTATGAAGTGAACATTTTCAAATTAGACAAGCATATGTTGTTGATAGGAAAAAACTATAAAATTTCGTCGATGAATATAATATAAGATATGAAATTTAATCTACTACTCTATAGCCATAATCTATTGGAATAACACCTTTTAACATAATTGTATTGTAGAAATTTCATTTTATTAGCGAATACAGATAAATACAGATATTTTATACGAATCAATACAGATTTTCTATGAAAATATCTGGCATCTCTGGTCATAACATACATAGGTAAACAAACCCATATACATTGCAATCATGAAAAAAATTAAACTGAATTATTGTTCGAGTATTTTCGATTACATTTATTCAGTTCAAGTACTGGAAAACAGCAAACTGTTTGTAATACTGCGGTTTTAAGTTGCCGCACGAAATTAACATGAACACATTTCTGAAATTTAAATCAAGAAGCAGATTCGTTTCCACTCCATTTGAAAACGTAAAGAATTTTTTCAAGCGTGTTCTTGTACACAATTTATCGATGAACTTTTGAAATTATAATAAAAAAAATCTGTATTTTTCATGTATTGTTTCAAGTCTAATACAATTTACGTCATCCATATGTGTAGTTTTAATCGAAGGTTTTTAGGTTTTGCTGCTTTCTTTGTAGTATTTTATCATATTTATTAGGAGCTAATATACCAGGAGCAACCCATTCTTTGTAGTCTTCATAATCTATTTAGGTACTATTGAAGAGTCAAATACACGCTAATAGCACGAGATTGTGATGCTTTTGGAATATTCTAAATACTTTCAAGGTGTTTGGACAAATTTTTCAATTAACTTGAGTTAGATATATGGGTAAAAACATTATTTGCTCATTGTTATCGAGCGAATAAGCTTTTTCCTACAATCCGTTTGAGCGACGTTTTCATTCCACAGGATTTTATTACAAACTACAGTTACTGGGCATAGGTTAGTTTCGACTTACTTTTGTTATTTTAAGTAAACACCACGTAGCTTTCAATTAATATGCTTTCTAAACATTTCGACTTGTACATAATATGCCAAACACACAAAATATATATAACGATATACAAAACAATGCATTAAAATAAAGATTATCAATACTAATATGTTTATGAAAATCTAAGATGTTATCGATAACTACCTAAATAAAAAAGAAACGTATTCGAAAACTCATAGTCGATAGTAATAAGGCTTTCGACCATTTCTTATCGAGTTCAGTCGTTTACGAGCTCGATTGTTTTGGTTCCATAATGCCAAAACTTCTCGATAATCTAATACTTCTTCGAGTGAAGTCGAACGAAGCTCGATGATCGACTTCGAATCGAGAACCATAATACGAAACGTGGTCGATTCGATAAAATTTCAGTCGAATCGAGATACATAATGCCACCCCAGCTCTCTTGCTTTGTACATTGCCTGTGCACTAAGTCTCAGTTAACACATGAACTAAGCAATGCAATGTACTACAGAATGCGAAGTAAGGTCATACAGGCAATGTTTTCGGTGTTTTTTCAGCGTAGGCTTACAAAATCATTTTTAAAGATAATGTTTGCATTCCTAGACCAAATTTGATCTCATTTCAAAAATATTTCAAACATTGTATAGCATAAATTTTGCATTTGTGCCCATTTTTAAATCGTTGAATTTTTATCTTGATAGTTTGCACTGTGTATATATCCTAATAAAACTAAAAGCAATGTTCATTAAATTAATATTCATCGGAACTAAAAGTTATGAATCTAGTTTTCTCATAGGCACCTTCAATATGAGAACCATTCTTCAAACGCTAATCTCATAAAAAATAGTTATCAGCTTGCGCACATATTCATGAACTAGTGAACGAACAAAGCAGCTTTCTTTGCTTGGGTTGCACTGTGAATTTTATCCGACATACTAGTTGCTTCAATTTGCAAGCCCTGATCCTAAGCCCTTTCATTTGGGCACAAGTTTTATGAAATCGGTCCAACCATCTCCGATGTCAACAGGGATTGTATAGCCGTCCTTTATGAGAAAGGCTAAACAATTAACAACGGCATTTCCAGTTAGAAAATTACTGGATGAAAATAAGATTGGTGAATCGTGAACGGTTTTCGCCTGTTAAGCCTTGGTTAAATCAAGACCTAGCATAAGACTAGCAACAAAAATGGAAATTTTCACTGTTTTCATTCACATACAATTTAATATGATATGTCGGCTTTTTTTTAGCTTCGAGGGTTCTTGGCAAATGAATAAACATTTATACACGATTGTTTTGGTTAATTCATAACTGTTTTTAGTAAAAAATCAAGTGGTCATTTATTTACAATATTCGTACTCGAAGGAAATACACTCAACACAATCTACACACTTAAAAATTTTCGCAGAATTCGGTGATTTTTTGCCGAATTTTTAATAGCTGAACGTTCGGTATTTGAATTGATTACCGATCGTTCGGTAATTGCTGAGCTGTCAAATAACTATAGAATACTGTGAACCAAATGGATCTAACGGACTGTTCGGTATTTTTTTGTGTTTGTTTTCTTTTTGTTAAAATGCTGAATTTTCAGATTTCAAAAAACAACACAAATTTTCAACTTACGATTAGGTATTTCGGACTCGGATGTTTTTCTCACATTAATGAGTGAAGAAAATTCTAACCTATTGTGGTTTTGTTCCACGAAAAATTTAAAATAATTTTACCATACGAACAGTATGGTTTTTACTGTACTTAAGATTTACCGTATGAATTGTATATTTTTTTACAGTAAAATAAAACTCATGTTTATTCATTATTTTTACGTTTCGTCTTTGACTCATCAGTGCAGAGCAGTTCAAATTGAACTGCTTAGTGCCAAACTCGGCAGTTCAATTTGAACCGCTAAGCAGACGTAAAGTTTCTGCTACTTACAGAACACTTTTTGTTTTGCAACGAAGTGCAATGTCTTTTCTGACGTGCCGAACGATGTTGTAAAATTGTAAAATTAAACCCATGTACCGAAATATCAGTTATTTCTATTGATTACCGAAAGTTCTTGTCAAAAATAATACCGGATAAAGGAATTAAATCTTAGCGTATAAAATCAAAGAAACTCGAAAATATTGCCCTTTTGAGGACTAATAAATCGGGAGTGGGTCATTTCGCTGAAAGCCATTTTACCGAAAGTCGTTTCGCCGAATGGGTCATTTCGTCGAAAGTAGTTTCGCTGAATAGGTCATTTCACCGAAACGTTCATTTCGAATACATAACAAATTTATTAGAAAACTGCAAATCTGATTATTCATAAAAATATCTATTTGGATAATTTGGAATCTTCTGGATAATTGATGTGGCACAGCCGAAGCGAAGATGACTCAGCGGCACAAAGCCGCCGAGGCGACGCCAGCTGAGTCGGAAACGGCGGCCTCTTACATACAAACCTGTAACCGGCTCATTTGCCCGGTCTACTCAAAGCTAGCTTTGTTTGCTTCAGTTAGGTCCAAGCGGTAGCGTGATCGGATACCATACGAACAAAACGATGTGACGAAGCCGCATTAGATATTTTTGCCTGGTAGATACACTAATAAAGTCAACAAGTTTTTTGAGAATTCCGTTATGAGGATCATGATTAAACCTACAAAAATTGTTCAAGTCATTCTGGATTATTTCAGAAGTACGGGAATAAACATAATCATTTTTCATTTGTCTTTTTTCAATCAATTCCAATCACAGTAATTAGACTAATGAAGAATTTTGCGAAATGGCCCTTTCGGCGAAATGACCTTTCGGCGAAATGGCTTTCGGCGCAATGATTTTCGGTGAAATGACTCGGCGAAATTACCCTTTCGGCGAGATGACATTCGACGAAATGACTCTTTCGGATATTTTCTTCCATTCAAAGAAGCAAATCTGTTATAACAACAAAAACGTGACTACCGTTTATGTTTCTGACATTACTTTATCGTTTTTCCTTTTATTGTTGAATAATTGTATCCGGTTGCCATCTGAAAAAAAAAATCCTTTAAACTATCAGTAAAATTGATATTTGTTATGAGATTTCGAGAAATCCAAAGAAATATATTACGGACCATTTCCTTTCATTTTACTTAAATGATCAGAAAACTTTTAAATGTCAATACTTTTTATCAGTTTGTTAATTTTCAATAAATTAAAACCACATCACTGAACAATTCGGCAAAAAAAGTATCTGTTCAAAGATCTTGTTTGAAAGAGAAATTTTTTATTAGTAACATTCAAAATAGTATCCTTTTTGTGCAAATGCCGTAAATAACACATTTTTTCACAGTTTTTTTTTGAAGACGACACGATTTGCTTCTAAATTATAAATATATTTTGCTCACTTATTCTTAATCCACCTAGTGGGGAAGACAATGCCTTTCTCTTGTCATTCAAACATTCTCATTATAACATATTTTTTTCCTTTCTCATATAGAAAGGCTATACAATCACTGTGAAATCCTACTTTTGAACTGAGGCCCGTAGGGCCGAGTGTCATATACCACTCGACTCAGTTCGTCGAGTACGCTAAATGTGTGTGTATTGTAACAAAAATATGCACTAGATTTTCCCGGAGATGACTGGACCGAAATTCACAAACTTTGCTTCAAATAAAAGGTCTCTCTTGATCATATAGCCTGCTATTGAATTTTACCTGGGTCGAACTTCCGGTTCAGGAAGCAACGGGTTAAGTGTGCAAAAATGAAAAAAGTGCACTTGATTTTCACAGAAACCGCTTAACCGATTTTCTTCAACTCATTCAATTTATAGACCTTAAGGTCCCATAGCCTGCTAGTGAATTTCATCCGGATACGACTTCCGGTTCCGCGATTACAGTATAAAAATTTCATTTTCAGAAGCGTTTTTTATAAATGACACGGAAAAATCGAGCTAGACACATTCAAATAGTCGTGTATTTTTTCAATTAGTTCTGATTAGTTAATCTCCAAATTCATTGATATACTGGATCTTCGTACCCGGTTCTGGAAGTACCGGAAAACTACTTGTGAGCTCCAAATCGGAAATCATTCTAATTTCTCAGAAACGGCTAGACCGATCTTTGTACACTCAAATTCAAATGAAAGGTATTATGTTTCTATCAGTTAATGAAAAATTTTATCCAGATCAGGAACTCTCTCCATTTTCTCAGAGACAGATGAGTCGATTTTCACAAACTTAGACTTAAATCCCAGATAACCAATAAACACATGCTAATGTCACATTATGAAAGCAAATAATTGCTAATTGACACTTCTATTGCTCTTGTGGCTGATTTAGGACCGACTTTGGAAAAATGAACGGCTATTCATGGATAATGCTTATTTATGACAGGTGAGCGTTCTGAAAGCTGAATTCTGATTGGTTTACAACAGATGAGCTTTCAGATTGCAGACATAAGGCTATCAGAATTGTGCTCATAAAGGGCTATTTTACTGCTATTATTAGTGCTTACTGGTTACCGGGGATAAAACGGGTCTACGTCTATAAAAATAGACTGCTTTTGGCTTTTGTTCGTAAATGACTTCCGGTTCCGCAGCAACAGGATGAGATGTGTTTAAAATTTAAAATTGTCATTTAGAGCAAACGAAGAATTCTTATTAACTTTAGTCAAAACTGTTAAAATTTGGAAAGGTTATACTAGAGTATGCCCAAACAAACTTCTTGGTTCTAATTCAATACTCAGAGATAGGTTCTTTTTGAAGAATCTTCTAATAATATCAATAAAAACATTGGTTATATGAGATAAGCATTATAATACCACTAGGTGGATTGAAACAGATTTTTGACATAAATTAGGGCTGATAATTTATAACAAAAAACCATTCAGATTGATCCGGTTAGTTAACAAGAACGAGCTTTAGCGCTTATGTGACATATCGGACAACATTTTCGAAACCAAGAGTATCAGCAATGATACATTTGAACTTGATCATTGGTAACATTCTGATATAATGTGTAGATAGAAAAAAACGAGGTTTGTCGGTTACGTCATTTATACGATTTTATCACCAGAATCGACAGCAAATTCATCTTCTTACTTGATAAATGACCCAGGTAGGTCTCCAGAACTTCGACCAAAAGTCTGTTTTTTTCATCAATTTTAATACCTTTCTATAGAGAAAGGTAAAACGAATTGAATTGTTTCAAATTTCTGGACGAAGATTGAACCTTTGAACACGATTTTATCCTCATAAGTTTTGATTACGAAAACATTCCTTAGGCTTTCCCGATTACAAACACTGTTAAGCGAAAAGAACATCTGTTTCGGTCATCGCTTTTTACCTTCGTTAGAAGCGTCTATCATAAGCAAACCTGAATCTAGAAGCAAATAATCACTGAATAAATATTTCTAAAGAACGAAAAAAAATCTCAGCGGCAATCAACAGGAATATATACCTAGCTACGGGGAGAAAAATTTTGCGATAGGAGAAACACTGCTCCTCAACACTGATGTGATTGTATTGTAAACATCGGGGATTACTATATGTATGTGATTTCATTTACCAAACATTGGGAGTGGATAAAAAAAAATCGAATATAAACCACAGAAAAATCAGCAACAAACAGCAGCGACCTACAACGCGGTGTCTTTCTATCTATCGGGAAAAGCGGTGAAAACAAACGAGAATTATGCTGAGGTGCTATCGAGTGTGAGACATAAGAAACTAGTTATAGCTTGACTCGAGTAGCTTGGGAGTGGAAAAAAGCAGCTTGGACGTACGCCACTGGCAACAGGAATTCATTCGATGAAAAATGGCAAATTACGCGAATGGTTAGTGGTGATGTATTAGACATATGATGATATATCGAAGCGAATGAATGGTTGGGATTCGCTGGTTTGTTTGTTCGAATGATTTCTGCTCTTAAATATAGTGAAAAAAGGTGTTCAAACAGTCGGAGGAATAGAGCTTGATAAAACGAGTGTTGGCAGCGGAATATGTTTTAATGTTGATTCACTTGTGCTGTCGCGTAACAGATAGAACTAGAAATAAAGTTGAAATTCATTTTTTTTTTTCGTTGTAAATTGTGGGATTCTTGCTCGTTGCGTTTTATTGAAGTATTGAAAGATTGATCTGTGCTGCGATTGTAGATATCATCATTCTAATAGCTCTGGTTCGCACTGATTCACAGTGTAAATAAAGGAGACATAGATAAAATGACTGTCATGTTCATGAACGCAAAAAGAAAAAATGAAATCTGCAAAAGTCATATCTAGTGTAAATATTATATTAAGTTTGCAAATTCCATCAAGTATTAGGGACGGCAGAATTTGATCGTTGATATTCTGTTCTGAATAAAAGATGTGTTTGTTGTCGTTTGTGTCTGAGTCTTTTTTGCCATCAAGATGGACGGTTTGTTTGGTTTTGACGAAACGAACTAATATCAAAATAGCATGTGATCAGCTCTAGATATGAGTAGCAACTGATCTGACCTCACGTACTCCGATTTGGATGAAACTTGGCACACGTTTCTGTATAGCAAACCCTTGGCCGCAACTGTAATGTAGCGAAAAACCCACCTTTGGATTTTTGTGTGAAAATAAGTAGCACTTTTTACCCAATATTCACCCTTCAGTTTGTTATACGGGCAGAGATTCCACGTTAAAAAAAAATCTGTGCGTTTCCGGGAGAAAAAATTGCCAAAAACTGGCATCAACTGACACTGAAAAAAAAAACAAATCCCATTTGTTTCTTTACGTTTCGTCTTCGATTAGACAATACATTGAAAGCTCGTGTATAGCAACTTGAAGTGTCAAGTTTAACCCTGCTCAAGTGAACTTTTGTCATTACACTGGGGTGGAATGTCTTTACTGGCATATACGACTTATCAGTTGATTATTTATAAACGATTTGTTTAACGTAAAGCGTAGAAAACTGGTATTGCATAGACGGAAATTTTGTTAATCAGGTGAGATCTTCAAAATCTGGCAAAAGATCTGTTTTTTTAGAGTGTCTGTCGAAATAAAAAGAAAACTGAAACATTGGCAACTTTGAATACGGGAGAGAAAAGGCGGTAATATAGAAGATTTCAAAAGATACCAACGATTGATTTTGTGGTAGCACGAGAGCCGAGAATCATCAGGATTGGACCACCAGTTGAAATGGAACGACCCTACCTTAGACTCGAATGACAAAATGTTCTAAGCAAGCATATTAAATTTGAGAATAAGTATACCAAACATTTGCAAAATTCTTAGCAAAATCCCAAGGTAATATCGGAAAATTTTTAGTAAAATTAATTAAAAAATTCTTTGGTATCTTTATCGTTTTAAGTGGACCAAAATCACGACGAGTTTACGACTATACAGCTGACCACAAAGCCCTTTTTTAGTGTGAAATGATCAGTAAAATCGATTCCATGTACACTGAAGTCTTTTTTATGCGAGTTTACATACCGCATAAAAAAACGCATAAAAAACCGCATAACTCTGAAAATTCGCATAAAAAAACCGCTAAACTCTAAAAATTTTCATAAAAAACTGCATAATTCTGAAACTTTGCATAAGAAAAGTCGCATAAAAAACCGCATAAAAAGACCACATAAACAAAGACCTTAGCAATTCTTTTTTATGCGAATTTACATACCGCATAAAAAACGCATAAAAAACCGCATAAAAAAACCGCATAACTCTGAAAATTCGCATAAAAAAAAACGCAAAACTCTGAAAATTTGCATTAAAAAAATCGCATAATTCTGGAACTTTGCATAAAAAAAATCGCATAAAAAACCGCATAAAAAAACCACATAAACAAAGACCTTAGCCATTCTTATTTATGCGAGTTTACGAACCGCATAAAAAAAACGCAAAACTCTGAAAATTCGCATAAAAAAACAGCAAAACTCTGAAATTTCGCATTAAAAAAGTCGCATAAAAAACCGCATGAAAAAAGACCGCATAAAAAAGACCTTAGTGTATTTAGAAGGACCGCACAAAACGCTATTATGTTCATTTTACCCCAAGATCACTTTTTGTACTGTATTTTATTCAAGCTTAACTATATAACATAAAATCGAAGTACTTGCAGAAGAGCAAATAGAGCGTTTCTGATGTAAAAAAAAATCTAAAAATCTATTGCACATAGTTTTAATGACATTAGCAAACTCGTTGTACCGTTGTATTCCTTTTTATTTCTAGTTATAATATTCAGTTGAAATATGATCTACAATCCAAAAGCAAATTCAAAACGATCTATCAATGTTGGTTCATATTACGTACAAAACATCTGCGATCCAATTAAGTACAATGGGAGTGACAGTAGTAGCCTGTTTAACCCACTTTACCTCAATTTTTGACGTAGGACTACGTCTTTCTTTACTATGCTCACCTGGGTGCATTTTCAAAATTTCACAACACGACAGTATAACGAAATTACTCATCTACGCCAAGACAGTGGAGCTACACCCGGCATTATTCAACTGCTTTGTGCTTCATTCAATGGCGAATATGAGGTTCCGTTCCTCAAGCCTAAACGCAGAAAAAAACAACAACTAGTTCTTTTGTGAGCATATCTACTGTTGGACATTTAAAGTGTGAGTTTCGCTTCAAACTAGAGCGATTGCATCAACTTGCTGATAGTCGTTTGCATTGGAGAAAAAGAAAACGAAAAGTGTACAACAATTTAAAAAAAATATACAAAATCAGTCGTTTTCATGGCTCTAAATGTTATCCAAAGAACTATATAGATTACTTCTTTGCAAATCGCAGGTGAAAATCATCTGTTTAGTGCAAATCTTGAATAATTTGATTAGCTTTGTGCACTTTTCGCTATGCGAAATTTACACCAAACGAACGTTAGTTATCATTTTGCTGCATCGCATCAGAGCTAAGTGTTCCGAACAGTGTTTAATATCGAAGAGAATTCTACAGTTTGGTCCTTCTGAATGCCAAAAATGAAATTGAAAATGAAAGCATTTTGATAGTTTCTTTTACTGAAATATGCAAATCCGAAACGACATAATCGACATCAAAATTCTATTTGTTGCTACAATTCTACAATTTGGTCCTTCCTATAGAATTCTGCAATTTGGTCATTCTGGATGCCCAAAATGAATCCCGTACAGCATTTTGATAGTTTCTTTCGCTGGAATATTGAGATAAATGAAATATTGGAATATATGAGCGATTGCATCATCATCCAGCTGCTGGTCGTTCGCATTCGAGAAAAATACACCGAAATGTGAGCGGCATAGAAAAATCAATTGATCGGCCATTCTAAGGGTACCATTAGAATTATTATTATTTTTTTTTTTTTTGATTATAGAGGTTTTAACATTGTTGTCATTCACCTCTTCGGGCCAGAAAAGTTTTCTGACCCTATGTGCGGGATTGGGAATCGAACCCAGGTGGGCAGCGTGAAAGACATCGACTTACCCATCACGCTATACCCGTTCCCCAGAAAAATTATTTTTCTAATTTTTAATTAAAATTAATTATCATTAGAATTATTATTATTAGAATTATTTTTCTAATTTTTAATTTAATTTTAATTTTAATTATTTTAATGAAATAATTGATATAGTAAACCGTGCAGAGTACGGACTGCGTATTAAACGAATGCAAATAACACATTCAGTTGCTTTGAGTTTAAGACAAATGCAACGAGTTGTGTACACATAATAGGAATGACAGTACAAGCCCGTTCAACCCTTTATTTTATAAATTGTATCGCTGGGTGAACTTTCTTTGGTTCTTTTTGAACCAGAACCGAAACGTATAACTATTTTGTTCAACCATAATTGGTCCACACACCGATCAGTAGAACTTTTATTTCTATAAATTCATGGAAGAAGATGACTTGGGGTAAAACAGGATACAGTTATTCGCGGTCTAGCTTATTAAAAACATTCCATTTATCGAACTCCGATTAGTCGAATTCATTTTATTCAGAGTCTTGTGTTATTGTATACTATGTGCCAAATTGTGTATTACGCGGAAGTAGTTGTCTTAGTAGCAAAAGTTGATTTGTAGGTTCATCACCTCCGTAAAGTAGAACCTTATCCGAATTATCTCAAAGAACAGGTTTAATGAACTAATAACTAATCCATTACCGGGACCTATTATTAGTGATATATTATGAGCAAAATGGTTAAAATCATGAAAGTTTTTATGGGAAATAAGTTATTACTCATGATATGAATCATTTTGCTCATAAAATGATGAGTAATAGACATGATCTCATGAGAAGACATGTTTCATGATTTTCATAATTTCTTGATCATGGTACTGGCAATGGATTTGTGTCCGCACGATTCAGGTCCCACTGGAGCTGGCTACTCGATCTTCATTTAGGGGTTAGCCAAATTTTGTGCTAGGGCACATAACCGTTTTCATTATTTTTACGTTTCGTCTTTGACTCATCAGTGCAGAGCAGTTCAAATTGAACTGCTTAGTGCTAAACTCGGCAGTTCAATTTGAGCCGCTAAGCAGACGTAAAGTTTCTGCTACTTACAGAACACTTGCTACTTACAGAACACGTGCCGAACGAAAACGTGTTTTCGACTATTTCTGGCCGATGCAGGTATGGTCATTTAGCAGAATTTACCCGATCTTTCCTATGGCTACTCGTACACCAGCCAGAACCGTGGGGAGCCTAAGGACCACTATGGGGTCTATATTACATATTATCCAATCATTCACCAACCAAGATTTGGAAACAAAAGATCAGTGGCGTCTCGTGACAAAATTGACTAGTTGTGCACTGCTTATGTGGTATGATATCAGATGTAACAGTTCGATGTTAGTGAAAACTAAAGATTTTGGAATGGAGATTCGCTTGTGTTTTTCAATACAATGGAATATCAATATACAAGAAGAATTCGGTCCGATGTAGGTTGAGCAAATC
The DNA here is from genome assembly GCF_030247185.1 of Malaya genurostris. Classification (NCBI taxonomy): domain Eukaryota; kingdom Metazoa; phylum Arthropoda; class Insecta; order Diptera; family Culicidae; genus Malaya; species Malaya genurostris. The sequence goes on along the minus strand of NC_080571.1, from coordinate 235,939,119 downwards.
TGTCAATAATTTCATCTTTTTTCAGTTTTTAACGATATCAAACTAACGAGTGTATCGAAAATAAGCTATCCACAAATTTTTCTTTCAAATTATGATAAAAAACGATATTTTATTCAAACTGAAAAATGATCCGTTATTGTACGAGGTTAAACTTGAGCATAATGAAAACCGGAAGAAATTTAAGTGATTCCTTCATGATTTTTCGAACTTTTGATCGAACGCTCTTCATCATGTTCCGGACAAGTGTTGCATCGCATTTTTTTGACGCTTGAACAAATTTTTTTTCAATTCCAGCATGTTCCCAGCTGCCTTACCAGTCTTCTTGAAGACCCTTTTCACGATTGCCCAAAGCAAAGTCTTGGCATTACATTCCTTTTGTGGAATTTGGCCTTTCTGTTTCAACAGATTTCGCAGCCGATTCTTAGTGTACAGAATCATTGCATGGCTAGTACTATGGATCCTACTAACACTAAGAATCCTTCCAGGTCGGGGCTCGAACATACGACAACTGGCTTGTATGACCAGCGTCCTATGCATTGAACCACCAACCCGGCTGCCCAGTAACGTTCGATGGGTAAAGCTGAGGGCAATTTGGTGGATTGATATTTTTCTCGAACGAAATGTTTACCCTTTTCCGCAAGCCAATTGAGAGTGGTTTTGGTATAGTGAGCCGACGCTAAATCCGGCCAAAACAGTGGAGGTGTACTATGCCTCTTATATAAAGGAAGCAATCTCTTGTGTAGACACTCAGATCGATAGATTTCTGCATTTATAGTTCCGGTTGTGTAAAACATGGTTGACTTCAAACCACAGGAACATATTCCTTGCCATACCAGTACCTTTCTACCGAATTTCTCCACTTAAATCGACCTGTCCGCATCGCTCACATCCCCCCCCCCCCCAACGACGACAGTAAAGTATTGTGTACCTGGAAGGGTTTTTGAGTCCTCCTTTACACAAGTCTCATGGTCCATCAGAACACATACATCCGGACACTGCAAAAGACGCGAATACAATTTCCGGGCCCTTGTTGCTGCTCGCTTCTGCTGCCGAGATTTTCTGCTTCTTGTAGGTCTTCATTTGATTTCGCTTCTTGATACGCTGGATCATTCCAACACTCGTTTCTACTTTTTTGGCCAAATCACGTATTGACATTGATTTGTTCTTCATGATTAGAGATACCACTTTAAGGTCCAGTTTGGGGTTGGAAGAACCGGGTTTTCTACCACTTCCTGGTGGTTCATCCAAAGAATAGTGTTCCCCAAACTTATTAATGATAGTTTTAACACTGGTGTTCGCTTCTATAATCCCACTGTTTCGTGTATCCCGAGATACAACTCATACATCGAATTAATTCACCCGTATCTTACCGTTATACGAGCGATGATCAAACAATTGATCAAGTGCGCCTTCTTGAAGGGTTATTATCACCATCGATGATAGGCAGAGATCAGTGCATGACTACCTACGATCGAAGGGACATCGCGTCCTAATTTACTGTGTTCTGGTTTAAGTTCAAATGTTTTAATATAAGTTGAAAGTTTAATATAAATTTACAATAAATAAGTTTACGGTCTGCATGAAATAAATGTGTGTTAATACAAGCATGTTGTATTAAATTGCGAACTGTGAGTACAGCATCGCTCGCGTGCAGCGGCAGCTGGGTGTCATCGCTGCGATCGAGCAAACAATAGGTACGGCGCGAAGCATTTGTTGGTTGCCTGCCGGACAATTTGTCCATATCTCTCCTCGGCTATCGACATGGTCCTTCGAACCGGATGGATGGAAATTGTCGTCAATCATTCCCCCGTAGCTTGTAACGTTGCTACTCTGTCAGATATACATCGTGCAATGGAAAAATTTTGGATCATTGAAGATGACGCATCGCCAGCATACTCAATACAGGAAACGCTTTGCGAAAATCACTTTCGAGACACTGTTTCCCGCGACATCGATGGTCGATATTGCGTTCGTCTTCCACTGAAATGCGAAGAACTGAGCAAATTGGGAGATAATAAACAAACAGCATTTCATCGATTTCGTCTCATCGAGCGTCGATTAGGTCGCGATGCTAGGCTTGCTAGTCAATATCGCGAATTTATGGAGGAGTACATACGGCTCGGGCATATGAAGCGCATTAGTCCAGTACAAGCAGAAACAAAACCATCATTCTTCTTACCACACCATCCTGTAATTCGAGAAGCAAGCAGTACGACCAAGCTTCGGGTCGTGTTTGATGCATCATGCAAGAGTGAAACAGGACTATCACTTAACGACGTCATGCTAGTAGGACCAATTATTCAAGAAGATTTGCGTTCCATTATCATGCGATCTCGTATACATCCGATAATGCTGGTTGCAGATGTTGCAAAAATGTTTCGGCAAGTTCGACTGCATGAGGAAGATACGCCGTTACAAAGAATTTTCTGGCGTTCGTCACCGGCTGAATCAATCGAAATTTATGAGTTGAAAACGGTAACCTACGGAACCGCTGCTGCTCCGTACCTAGCAACACGAGTCCTTCAACAGCTGGCGAAGGATGAACAACTGAAGTATCCTATCGCAGCCAAAGCCACGTGTGAGGATTTTTATGTGGACGACTTTCTCTCAGGTGGAAAAAACGTCGAAGAGGCCATTGAACTGCGTACTCAAATGGAAGCAATGTTTGGTTCAGCTGGATTACAGCTTCGAAAGTGGGCCAGTAATTCTTTGGGCGCACTAGAAGGTATACCAGAAGATAATCGAGCCCTGAAACAGACTGTCGAGTTTAGCCAGGATCAGACCATTAAATCACTTGGATTACATTGGGAACCACAAGCAGATTGTCTGAAATATTATTTTGAAACGCCTTGCTTTGATTCTTCTACAGCTATTACCAAACGTACTACACTCTCCTGCATAGCGAAATTGTTCGACCCACTAGGTTTAGTGAGTCCGGTAATAGTAATTGCAAAAATCTTCATGCAGGCACTGTGGAGCTTGAAGAACGAAAACAGTAAATCGATCGATTGGGATCAAGAACTTCCAGAAAATATGAAAAATAAGTGGATCTCATATTGCTCTCAGTTACCCCTATTACTAGAACTACGCATCGAAAGGCTGATTGTACTTCCCAATACAACTATCTTCGAACTTCATATTTTTTCAGACGCTTCCGAGCTCGCATATGGCTCTTGTGCCTACATTCGTTCGATGAATGCAGCCGGAGAGATAAAAATAGCACTTCTAACATCGCGATCTCGAGTAGCACCTATTAAACAGCAGTCCATCCCACGTCTTGAGCTCTGTGGGGCTCTGCTATCTGCAGAATTGTACGAGAAGATTTCGAAGTCGTTGCGTACTACAGTGAGAACATATTTCTGGGTAGACTCAACAACAGTCCTAAGTTGGTTGAAATCTCCTCCATCGACGTGGTCAACGTTTGTCGCTAACCGAGTGTCGAAGATTCAGCATGCCACACAGAACTGCGAATGGAATCACGTAGCAGGAGCGGAAAATCCAGCGGATATCGTTTCCAGAGGGCTTCCGGCAGATGATATCTTGAAGTGTGAACTTTGGTGGCAAGGATCGCCGTGGCTTAAGAAGCATAAGGAATTTTGGCCTGTTCAAATCTTTGAAAGAGTAGACAGTTCAGATACTATGAACGAGGCGCGAAGATCCATGTTGGCAGCAACTTCTCTGTCAGTTTCATTCATTGAAGAGTATACCTCTCGATTTTCGGATTATCAGCGTCTTCTTCGTACAACAGCTTATTGTCAGCGTTTCGCTAAAAACCTTCGATCGGAAAAGAAGGAACGAATGTTTTCAACCCTCACGACATCGGAAATCAGAGACGCAGAGCTAACACTCGTTCGGCTGGTTCAACGGGATAGTTTCCCTGCAGAATGGAAGTCATTGCAGGAAACACAGACAGTAGCTTCAAATTCTCGTCTCCGTTGGTTTCATCCGATAATAGGAACAGATAACGTTATTCGTATCGGTGGGCGGCTGGATCGCGCCACCGTTTCGTTCGATTCCAAACATCAGATCCTGCTGCCAGGATCTCACCAATTCTCCAAGCTATTAATTTGTTGCTACCATCAACGTTTGCTGCACGCAGCTGTGCAGCTCTTGACAAACACCATTAGGCTTCGATTCTGGATTCTAGGAGGTCGTAGTGTAGTGCGTCGTATTATACACGCATGTGTAACCTGTTTTCGAGCCAAGCCGAAGTTAGTCGAGCAATTTATGTCCGAGCTTCCGTCTTCAAGAGTAACCGCATCAAGACCGTTCTCCACAGTTGGAATTGATTTTTGGGGACCTATACATCTCAAACCTAGACACCGACGTGATGCACCACCGAAGGCATATGTTGCAGTGTTTGTCTGCTTCTCCACGAAAGCCGCTCATTTAGAGCTAGTCGTTGACCTTACTACAGTCAAGTTTCTGCAAGCCTTTCGTCGCTTCGTTTCAAGAAGAGGGTTATGTTCTGATGTTTGGACTGATAACGGAAGGAATTTCGTCGGTGCAGCCAACGACATCCGACGGTTGATTCGTGCGAAGGAATTTAAACATAGTATGGCCCGAGAATGTTCTGACTGCGGAATACGTTGGCATTTCAACCCTCCAAGAGGCTCTCACTTTGGCGGCCTCTGGGAGGCAGCCATAAACTCGGCTCAAAAACATTTTGTCCGAGTGCTGGGTGACAGGAAACTCGACTTTGACGATATGGAGACACTTTTAACGCAGATTGAATGTTGCCTTAATTCACGTCCTCTTACAAAACTTTACGAAGATCCATCAGATCTGCAGGCTCTAACACCTGGGCATTTTTTAATCGGAACTGCGCTCAATTCTGTTCCTGACAACAACTACGACTCAATTCCGTTTAATAGGCTACATCAATGGCAGCAAATTCAAAAAATTCTGCAAGACATCTGGAAGCGATGGCACGTTGAGTATCTTGCAACACTCCAACCACGCACAAAATGGTACAAACCACCTGTGAAACTACAAACCGATCAACTTGTCATTATTCTAGAAGAGAACCTTCCACCGATGCGTTGGCCAATGGCGCGTGTCCGTGAACTGCATCCTGGTAAAGACGGCGTTGTTCGCGTTGTGACACTCCAGACTGCAAATGGCATCATCACACGTCCCGCTGCAAAGATTTGCATTCTCCCGATCGAGACAACTGAATCAACATCATCAATGAAGACATCATGCTAACGTTCAAGCTAATTCATCATAGTCAACTACGACGGTTTCTGCGAGGCAGATCAACACTTCGATGTTTCCGAGGAACGGATCAACATAGCGTCAACCTACAACCACACGTCTTTCAACGGAAATCGACTAAATGTTCAAGGCCCTCCAAATATAGAGTCCACGCGGGATGAGCTACAGGAAGGCCATAGTCCACGATAAATTTACCATAACGAAGATGGATCCATACAACGTCAATAATCGGTTCAGAAATTGTTATTTCTGCGGGGGCAATATGTTCGCTTCTATAATCCCACTGTTTCGTGTATCCCGAGATACAACTCATACATCGAATTAATTCACCCGTATCTTACCGTTATACGAGCGATGATCAAACAATTGATCAAGTGCGCCTTCTTGAAGGGTTATTATCACCATCGATGATAGGCAGAGATCAGTGCATGACTACCTACGATCGAAGGGACATCGCGTCCTAATTTACTGTGTTCTAGTTTAAGTTCAAATGTTTTAATATAAGTTGAAAGTTTAATATAAATTTACAATAAATAAGTTTACGGTCTGCATGAAATAAATGTGTGTTAATACAAGCATGTTGTATTAAATTGCGAACTGTGAGTACAGCATCGCTCGCGTGCAGCGGCAGCTGGGTGTCATCGCTGCGATCGAGCAAACAATAGGTACGGCGCGAAGCATTTGTTGGTTGCCTGCCGGACAATTTGTCCATATCTCTCCTCGGCTATCGACATGTGGTCCTTCGAGCCGGATATGAACCAGCGACCTATGAGGCGCTCAAACTAATACAAACAATTCCCATATGCAATGAACAATACCCAGTTGCGTGGAAAATGCTTGAGGAGCACTTTTCCAATCCTCGTCGTCTGAAGCGTACTTACGTGCAGTCTTTATTTGACTTTCCCTGCATGAAACGAGAAGCATCATTGGAGTTGCATTCCTTAATTGAAAAATTTGAGGCGAACGTAAAAATTCTGAAGCAGCTGGGCGAACGTACGGAACATTGGGATGTGTTGCTCATTCATTTTCTGAGCACTCGTTTGGATACAATTACAAGGCGAGATTGGGAGGAATATGCCGAGATGAATCAAACGACGAAATTCAGTCAGTTGATAGAATTTCTTCAACGTCGAGTCAATGTTCTGCAAACGGTGGTTCACAAATCTGGAGACACGCTGTCACAAATAGTCACAAAAAAACTAACTTCACAACGCACTGGTTACCATGGAACTATACAAGGAAACATGCGTAATTGTCCAGTTTGTAGTGGATCGCATTCCATCTATCAATGTGAGACGTTTTCGCAGTATACAGCACATGAAAAGGAGCAGTTCGTTCGTCGCAACCAATTATGCAGAAACTGTTTACGCCGTGGACATATGGCGAGGGCTTGTTCCTCTGAAGGTAGCTGCCGCAAATGCCGCGGACGTCATCATACCCAATTATGCCCATCCCAAGGAATGGAAGGCAGTAGCCAAACAGCAACTATCACACCACAGCTCAACCAGTCGGATGCATCAAAACTTCCAAACCATCCTATTGGAGTTTCATCAACACCAGCTACTCATACAGGTGTGGTTAGCTGCAATGCAAGTAGTAATTTAAGAAACAGGATTCTGTTAGCAACAGCTATAATCATCCTTGTTGACGACAAGGGAAGCGAGTATCCAGTTAGAGCACTACTAGATTCGGGAAGTGAATGCTGCTTTGCTAGCGAAAGCATTTGTCAGCGAATGAGCGTTCGTCGAAGTAGGGTTGATCTCCCTATTGCAGGTATAGGACAATCATCTACATCAGTACAGTTTAAATTTAGATCGACGATAAAGTCCCGAATTTCAACATATTGCGATGTGATAGATTTGTTCGTGCTTCCCAAGGTGACAGTCGATCTACCGTCTCTAGCTATTGATGCCTCTAAATGGGTCATTCCGTCTGGAATTCAACTGGCGGATCCTTCCTTTTATGAACCAGGGACAGTTGACGTTGTGTTAGGTGCAGAAGTATTCTTCGATCTCTTCACTGTGGCAGGTCGAATTCCATTGGGTGAGACTTTGCCATGCCTTATAAATTCAGTCTTTGGCTGGGTCGTCACCGGAAGGATGGAAATTGTCGTCAATCATTCCCCCGTAGCTTGTAACCGTACACCAGCCAGAACCGTGGGGAGCCTAAGGACCACTATGGGGTCTATATTACATATTATCCAATCATTCACCAACCAAGATTTGGAAACAAAAGATCAGTGGCGTCTCGTGACAAAATTGACTAGTTGTGCACTGCTTATGTGGTATGATATCAGATGTAACAGTTCGATGTTAGTGAAAACTAAAGATTTTGGAATGGAGATTCGCTTGTGTTTTTCAATACAATGGAATATCAATATACAAGAAGAATTCGGTCCGATGTAGGTTGAGCAAATCTGTCAATAATTTCATCTTTTTTCAGTTTTTAACGATATCAAACTAACGAGTGTATCGAAAATAAGCTATCCACAAATTTTTCTTTCAAATTATGATAAAAAACGATATTTTATTCAAACTGAAAAATGATCCGTTATTGTACGAGGTTAAACTTGAGCATAATGAAAACCGGAAGAAATTTAAGTGATTCCTTCATGATTTTTCGAACTTTTGATCGAACGCTCTTCATCATGTTCCGGACAAGTGTTGCATCGCATTTTTTTGACGCTTGAACCAATTTTTTTTTAATTCCAGCATGTTCCCAGCTGCCTTACCAGTCTTCTTGAAGACCCTTTTCACGATTGCCCAAAGCAAAGTCTTGGCATTACATTCCTTTTGTGGAATTTGGCCTTTCTGTTTCAACAGATTTCGCAGCCGATTCTTAGTGTACAGAATCATTGCATGGCTAGTACTATGGATCCTACTAACACTAAGAATCCTTCCAGGTCGGGGCTCGAACATACGACAACTGGCTTGTATGACCAGCGTCCTATGCATTGAACCACCAACCCGGCTGCCCAGTAACGTTCGATGGGTAAAGCTGAGGGCAATTTGGTGGATTGATATTTTTCTCGAACGAAATGTTTACCCTTTTCCGCAAGCCAATTGAGAGTGGTTTTGGTATAGTGAGCCGACGCTAAATCCGGCCAAAACAGTGGAGGTGTACTATGCCTCTTATATAAAGGAAGCAATCTCTTGTGTAGACACTCAGATCGATAGATTTCTGCATTTATAGTTCCGGTTGTGTAAAACATGGTTGACTTCAAACCACAGGAACATATTCCTTGCCATACCAGTACCTTTCTACCGAATTTCTCCACTTAAATCGACCTGTCGCATCGCTCACATCCCCCCCCCCCCCCAACGACGACAGTAAAGTATTGTGTACCTGGAAGGGTTTTTGAGTCCTCCTTTACACAAGTCTCATGGTCCATCAGAACACATACATCCGGACACTGCAAAAGACGCGAATACAATTTCCGGGCCCTTGTTGCTGCTCGCTTCTGCTGCCGAGATTTTCTGCTTCTTGTAGGTCTTCATTTGATTTCGCTTCTTGATACGCTGGATCATTCCAACACTCGTTTCTACTTTTTTGGCCAAATCACGTATTGACATTGATTTGTTCTTCATGATTAGAGATACCACTTTAAGGTCCAGTTTGGGGTTGGAAGAACCGGGTTTTCTACCACTTCCTGGTGGTTCATCCAAAGAATAGTGTTCCCCAAACTTATTAATGATAGTTTTAACACTGGCATGATGAATTCCAAACCGCTTCGCCAATTTTCGCATAGTAATACCCTTCTCACATAGCCATGTATCCAGAACCTTAATTTTCACTTCCTTTTCAATACGCGACATTTTGAAAACGCAAAATTTCAACCGCAAAAACAAGTTAACAAACGAAAGCTGACAGCAAAACGCACAGCATGCTGTAATCTGAGCATAAAAAACCATCACAAATACATGCGTACAATACAAATGTATGTGGATAGCTTATTTTCGATACACTCCTTAGATAGAGATTATGAGAGGAGGAAGAAAATGAAATTATAGAGCCATAGTACTCAAGGAAGAGCAAGGATGTGAAGATAAAGTGCGGAAAAGTGAGACGTGACAAGGGTCATTTAAGTAAGCAGAAGGCTTCTCGCATCTAAACTTTTACCTTCTACCAGAGGAGTCGAACTAAGGCATATAAGCGATACGAATTATCCGAGTCTCTGATATATCAGAAAGTAAAGGCAAATGTCGTTTGGCATTTACTATCCGAACCGGTTCGTTATATAGCCAGGTTTACGCTAAGATGCCTACTTCTTCGACTCCGAGAAGGTAAAAGTTTAGATGCGAGTAGCCTTCTGCTTACTTAAATGACCCTTGTCACGTCTCACTTTTCCGCACTTTATCTTCACATCCTTGCTCTTCATTGAGTACTATTTTTCAATACATATTTTTCAATCATAATCTCTAGTTAGTTTGATATCGTTAAAAACCGAAAAAATAAAAATTATTGACTGACCAGAAGTCATAAATAAAAAAAGTAATAACTTCATCATTATAACCGCTTCGGCATTGCAATTGAGACAGCTATTTGTTTTCAACTGCCATAAGCATTAGCCACTGAAGCCTCTCCTAGAGTTGTCCTTACAAGTGCTTACATAGCTCAACGTGGCAGAGAGAACAACAAATCTCAGAGCTGAATTGAATAATTCCTTCTCTTCTTGAATCTGTGCAGTAACTCATGTGCATGGAAAAGACAGCGACAAGAGATACTTGAAATTTTAGGTTGGATGTATATGAGATGTGTGTAAATACACGCAATTTCGGAGCACAAGGCAAAGTAATGGCTACGGCCATGCGATATGAAAAGATCATTTGGCTGCCATAGACCATCCAACCTGCTTTTATCGAATAAATAAAGAATCGAAAATAATTGAATGCGCCTGTGATGCAGTTAATTTCATCAATTTGAACGTTTGTGCAGTGCACAAGGTGCACATGAGGACGATTCGCCACTGCAAAAGGGGCTTTCAAAAAGACCTACATAACCTCCATCTGTTGATGATAAGCAGACTATTGCTCTGTTTCGTTCGAAACATCAGGAAAGTTAAAATAGTGATACCAAACCAGAGTAATTTCTTACGTCTACTTAGCGGTTCGAGTGGTGTACTGATATATTGCCCTAGTAGTTCAAGGATAATATTGCCCTAGTAGTTCAAGGTAGCTATGCGTCGAGTTGAGGAAGACAGAACAGAGTGCAAACCCATTGCATGGCTGGTGCTACGATTCTACTGACACTGCGAATCCTTCCAGGTCGGGGCTCGAACATACGAAAACTGGTTTGTCAAAAACTTTCAGCTAATGAAACTAAGTTCTTAGGAATAGAACAGAAGATTAAATGCCTGTCAAATGTATGAAAGCTTTAAAATTTGTCATTTTATATTCATAAATCTTGGATAACGAACACATTGAGATCAACAAACAGCTAGAACTTTACGCGATCTTTCTATGGTTACAAACGGTAGCGACAAACTGTCTGGCATGGTTCCAGTGCCTTTTTTTCTGCCCAGATACTAAATTACTTAAATACAGGTGTACCTGATGAGTTTTCCCACAGCCGTACTTATAAGGCTGTGGAACCTTATAATCAAATATACACCTGTCGATCGCTCGAACTGTTTGAAATTCAAGGCCTCACAGTTGTCTTGTCGGTCTTGTCGGTGGCGCGGGAGCGCAGGATCGCGAGCCAATATGATATGCAAAAATATTCATAAATTAGATTCGAAAGAGTAATTTGTCAGCGGGTTGATCGAGCCGTGTTTGCAAAATCACTCGGTGGTCAAAGGCGATAGCGGTTGCGGTTAGCCAAACGTCGGGTCGACGTCGATTATGTCCAGTCTGGCGATGGAAAGAGTTAATCATTTCAAATTGAATTAAGTACTTATCTCAAACACACACCTGCTGATAAATGTGTTGCAGCTGATTCGGCATTTTGCTATGTAATTGCGGAAGCTTATCAGCGCCCAGACAGGCTTCTGTTCGCTAATTGGTGTGCTCTACGCCCTTCCTTGCAGGGCACTGAGGCTGACCACATCGGGTATCGATCATGCATTGAATAACGCTAAATTTGACATGTACGCGAAAGTAGATCGAACGTAGCACTTTGATAAGATATATTTGCACGTTGCCACGTTTCTATGAGAAGTTCAGTACATCAGTACTTATATTGTTCAGAGTGAACGGAAACAATATGACTGATATATGTCTAATTGTTACTGACAACCGAAAATCACTATTACTGATTTGTAGTTCACAACCAATGTAGGAAATTTAACACGATATCTGAAATAATTTCAATGATTTTAACCAAAACATACGATGATTAATTTTGATTGTTCAATTCTTCTCTCTCTCAGATTTCTTCTTCAACATGGACACTGACGATGTGGAGTCTTCGAGCAGCAGTACAATGTCCAGTCTGAACAGTTTGTTCTCGTTTACCAGTCCGGCGGTTAAGAAACTGTTGGGTTGGAAGCAGGGCGATGAGGAGGAAAAATGGGCCGAAAAAGCCGTCGACAGTTTAGTCAAGAAGCTCAAGAAACGGAAAGGAGCCATAGAGGAATTGGAACGTGCCCTGTCGTGCCCCGGTCAACCGTCCAAGTGCGTCACGATTCCGAGATCGTTGGATGGACGATTACAGGTCAGTCGAAAGTTTCATTAAAATTTAAGAAAAAAAAAACACAAACAATAACTTTTTCTAATGTAATTCACAGGTTTCCCACCGTAAAGGACTTCCACATGTCATCTACTGCCGGGTGTGGCGCTGGCCCGATCTGCAAAGCCATCATGAACTGAAACCGATCGAGACGTGTCAGTATCCGTTCAGTGCTAAGCAGAAAGAGGTTTGCATAAATCCATACCACTATAAGCGTGTCGAAAGTCCGGTTCTACCGCCGGTACTGGTCCCGCGTCACTCCGAATTCGCACCCGGTCACTCGTTGCTGCCATTCCATCAGATGAACGAACCGAACATGCCGCACAACGTGAGCTACACTAATGCGGGCTTCAACAATACGCACATTGGTGGGGGCGGACCGAACTCTCCGATTTCCTCCCACATGGGACCGAACAGTCCGATCTCGTCGGTGTCTAGCCCGGGACCGATTAACTCAAATCCTCAGAGCCCGTACGGATCGCTACCGGAAACTCCGCCGCCAGCCTATAGCCCTCCGGAGGATGGTAACAATGTGACCGGTACGGACAACAATCAGATGGACACAAACCAGATGCACGGCGAAGTGGCCCCGGTTAGCTATCAGGAACCACCATACTGGGCCAGTATAGCGTACTACGAGCTCAACTGCCGTGTCGGCGAGGTTTTCCACTGCAATGCGACCTCCATCATCGTGGACGGTTTCACCAATCCGTCCAACAACTCGGATCGCTTCTGCCTTGGGCAGCTGAGCAACGTGAATCGAAACAGTACAATCGAGAACACGCGTCGTCATATCGGTAAGGGAGTGCATCTCTACTACGTCGGAGGGGAAGTGTATGCCGAGTGTCTGTCGGATTCGGCCATTTTTGTGCAAAGCCGCAACTGCAACCACCACCATGGATTCCACCCGAGCACGGTATGCAAAATTCCACCCGGTTGTTCGCTGAAAATCTTCAACAACCAGGAATTCGCTCAGCTTCTTTCGCACTCGGTAAACCACGGCTTCGAAGCCGTATACGAGCTGACCAAGATGTGCACGATACGAATGAGCTTCGTGAAGGGCTGGGGTGCTGAATATCATCGGCAGGACGTCACTTCGACACCCTGCTGGATTGAGATCCATCTGCACGGACCGCTGCAGTGGCTCGATAAGGTTCTCATTCAGATGGGATCGCCACACAACGCGATCAGTTCGGTATCGTAAGCAGGACGCGAAAGGATTCGTTTCCGGAAATCACCGTACGTGTGTGTGTGTGAATGATTAGAATAAAGAAATGGGTTCTTTCAGCGAGTGTGGAATGCGCGGATTCGGTCATCAACATCGTGTCCAGAATGATAGCAAGCTAATACTTGTCGGCATGATTGATTGTGTTACGTAGAAAAGTTTCAGTTTTAACATTTTAGCACGTAATGTAAAGCAAGAAAAATAGTAGATTTATTTTAAAGTGATTGATTTCATACAACAGAATATTTAGAACACAGCTGTGGCGATTCGCTTACAGTAAACAACAAGGACGGCGTCCTCTTTATATAGATAAAATCTACTGTTAGTTCAAAGTGCTGTAGCCTGTGTAGCATGCAATTGGATATCTTCCGGAACTTTATTAAGTATTTTATTAGTGCAATTTCCCTACAGTCAACACCTTTGCCATCACTTTTCTGTTGTCTTCGATTAGAAACGTTTTTCGATGTAATCAAAATTTGTTTATATACTCTCAGAAATAAGTTTCTTTTTAAAAAAGAACGTGTTTTATGCGTCATTTGTTTTTTCCAAATTCTGAACGTAGTTTAAAAGTGCCCTTCTGTTTATGTTGTTTTTTTTTTCTATATATATATTGAAAACTTTATAGGTGATAAAGCGAATCACCGATCGCTATTGAAAATGATTGGATATGTGATTACTATGTGTCTTATTATGAGGTGTTTATTGAAATGGTTTAGTAGAGCATAGAGCGGGAAGGTATTTGTTTGCCAGTCAGTAAAATGAGAAACAAATAAGTCACTCCTAAAATTGAAACTGTTTTAATTCTTCCACTTTTTTTGTGAGTTAACGGGAACCGCAATTCATAATCTAGTAGATTCGCATTAACATTTCGACAATTAGCTTGTTTTCTTCTGGAGTTAAGATTAACACAAAACGTACCAAATGCCGGTCATTTAGACCGGTTAGAATGTAATTTTGTATTGAAAAAAAATTGTATTAAAAAGAATATGTTGGTACGATTGGCGTTGATAGGAAGTTTGTATCAGTTTGTAATTCAAAGAAATGATCAAATTGGGAGAATATTGTTACACAGGGTGGCAAGTGACCGGGAAAACCGGGAACAAATCGGGAATTTTGTTTTACCGGGAAAAAGTGGGGAATTTGAATGCAAATCCGGGAAAAAATTTACTAGTCCTAATCTTAGTAACGATTTTCAGCATCATGATTTTCCTGATACAACAAATGAAAAGTTGAAGGCAATTTTGTGTTTGAACTAGAAGTTCAGTACAAGTTTCGTCCCACACAGTGTATCTTATTGTCCCACACAGGTTCAATGGTGCACAATACATTGAAAATGGGGCCAACACCTCATGTCTCAACGGTTTTTTATGAGTTTGACAGCAATTTTAAATCAATAAGAGCTCTCTTAGTTGTCATCAATAACAGCACAATGAATGCTCATACTGAAAAATAAGGATAATTTGGATGCTTCTGCTGGATTTCTGTTAAATTTCTACAAATATTTGAAATGGTTCCAAGTGCAAATGACAGTTTCTCTTTGTTTATTTTCTCTTTCAATTATTACGGCGTATTCCTGTATTTTGTAACATTTTTTTAACAGCAGATCGAACGTTGATAGTTTCAGTCGTTATTCTCTGCAAAGTGTAAGATAGAAGGATTGCCGATCGGACCGTAATAATCGAAAGAAAGAGGAACTGTCATTTGCACTTAGGACCTTTTTTAGTGTTTGTCTTCAAATTTCAGAATAAGTATGCATAATGGTAAAAGTAGTATCGGGTACCATGTTTAATAATTTTTTAGGAGCCGTGTTTTTAGTTGCCAGCTAATGATACCCCTAATTTCACCAAAATTTGTCTCAGTAATGTCAAATTGTGAGAATACTTTTTCCACCATTTGCAAGGAGTATTTGATTTCCTTCTTTGACAGCTGGAATTAGTTTTTCACAGTTTGTAAGAGCCTGTTCGGTGAATTTATGTTTAATTTTTTTCGAAGAATATCAGCTATGATGAGGATCAGTGCTGTAAAACTTCATTCAATTCAATTGAAACTGAATGTGGAACACATTGACGATCTCTCTAATGCAGTAAACTTCACTCTCTGACACACACAATGTTTGCTGACGGCCCGAACGGGCAGCATTCAATTCATCACTCGTTTCTTTTCAATCGAGGCTCAGTTTAACCACCTTCAGTTGATCTCTTGAAATGACAAAATATCTCTTTCAATAGTGTGAGAGCGGCCTTCAAATGAGGTTCATGTAAACATTCGAATTGGTTCAAGATAATAGATGAAAGACAAATCAGATAGCTGAAATATCAATCACAGAATACACATAAATTAATTGTTTCCTCCTTTAGTTTTCATTTTTAATACTTTACTCCATTTATAATTCTATTCGTTCGAATTTGCTTACTACCAAGAGCGAAGGCATTGAAACAGGTAGACTACTTGGCACTCGAAACTGAGCAAGCAAAACTTCAAATGACTAGGTACAATTAATCAACTGACGATGAATTCCGGGAGCTTCACTTGAAAATGGCAGCAAAAGTCAAATGAATTAGTAGGGATATGCTGACTGTCAGCGGTCATAAATTTCATTTTCATCTTATATTATTCGATTGAAAATGAAATTTTACCGCACTGATGAGGATATTGATGTCGACGAAGGAGCAATCGAAGATTGTCGATGATAGCAAAATCAAATTTACATCGTCTCAGTCACTAGAGGCATAGATTGTTGTTTTTATAAAGTGACAAGCGTACATTTTAAGAATTCTAGAAGGATTTTGTTCTCTCGCCAAAACCCAACTCTGAAGGGATACCGTATATGTTGTTAGCAGTGGCACAACTGGTCGAATAGGCTCTGTGAGAACAGAACATTCAGGAGAGGCTTCAGTGGCTTATGCTTATGACAGTTGAAAACAAATTGCTGTCTCAGTTACAACATCGAAACGATCATACTATATAAGCAGTGCACAACCCGTAAATTTTGTCACGAGACGCCACTGGTTGTTAGAAGGAATCGGGTTTTGCGGGAAGAGTGTTGTTCTTTAGTTCATTCATTTTTAATTTTCTCCTCGAAGATTGAGTGAACTGGAGTTCTTTATTGAAGAATGATAGCTCTCTATTCTTCTCAATGGAAATGAAAGTAATCGAGTTTTTTGAGTATGTATACAAATAAGTTGCGTCTTTCGGAACGTTTGCTGGTTTCAAGAACGATTGTTGAGCACATGCAAAAGTACTCACAATTATTGAATCTGTTTACTACAAAATATAATTTGTTGCTCTCATATTATTTTCTAAGAAACATACAAAGTTTCAGACTGATAACTTCCATCACCATTGGCCAGATTTGTTTCTTGTTTTAATCCTATTGTTACATCGAAGTTACTGACGAAATAAAAGACAAAATAAAAATGGAATACATTGGGCTGGATGGTACTGTTAGTTCAGAAGATGAACGTTGGGACAAACTGTGGATGAGATTTTTAATCGTATTTCCAAGGAGATACCCGAAAAATACTAATTTCTCAACTCTCGATGTTTTTTTTTGCCATGGGATTTCAACTTAAAGCTTGAATGAGAGAAATATTTTAAAAAATCTGATCATTGGGTCTGTTGAAATAAACCGAGAATTTTTAGTTTCGCGCACCCAGAAAAAACCGGGAAATTGAAATCGATAATTCACTTGCCAGCCTGGTTACAGTTTTTGTGCTAAACGTAAAAATTGACACTATTTACTTTACGTTTCGGCTCACGAGCATGCCGAAATTCTATTTGACCTTTTCAACTGAAACTAAGCGAACTGTAAAGAGTTCACGGGGCGCTGCACTAGCATACTTCTTTACCCAAGGAGTTATCTATGCCTGTTTATGGCCGAATTTTTACGATCTTTTCTGCTTTATCTTTTGTTTTCTCTATACTCGGAATCCCTTTGGTTTGACAGTTTCCTTACCATGAAGAAGTAGTTTAACTAGATGTTTAGACTCAGATGGAAATTGAACTGGAGAAAATTGTCCAATAGAATAACGAAGATGCGCTTTGCAAAAAATGTCCGGTACTTACGAATTGATACCACCGCTGCAGAAGATGCGCTAGTAAAAACAATCGGTACTTATCCGTTAGCCGAGTGCCTTAAAATAAAAAAAAACTCAGAAAATCCAAGAAGACTAGGCGGTAGGGATGTCCGATACCGAGTCGATACTTTAAGGTTTCGATACTTTGTTTCAAGAATCGGGTAGTTTTGGTATCGATATCACCTCAGAGCAATTCTCTTATGGCGTTTTCGTTTTTAATTTGCACTACACCGGTGCAGTGCTACACTGAGGTATTAATAAACGAACAAAAATGACGAAAACATAAATAGTAACCATTGACTACAATTAACGGTTCAATTGCACAGAGCTACACCAAACTTTTGATGAGTGCTACACCAGTGGCATCGGTGCAGAAAAAGTGTAGCACTGGTGTAGTGTAATTGGTAAAAACGAACGGTTTCAGTGCAGCTTTCGCTACACCAGTGTAGTGCAATTTAAAAACGAAAACGACATTAGTATCGATACTTTTGGTCTTGATACTTAAAGTAACACAGTCTACAATTTTATTTTATTTTGAAATGATTGCTGCGCAAGTATCAATTGATACTGACAGGTATCGATACTTTATTGTCTTTTGATACCTTATATAGATTTCGGTATCCCGATACCCTAGGTATCGATACTTTGCCTTCCGAGTACCAATGTTGCTCGAATATCAAAAATCCAACGAACGCCAATGATCATCGTTCGTTTTCCTTCGCCGTTGTTCGATAATCGCTCTGATATTCGGACTTGTCCGTATATTCGGGTGCGACCGAAACCGATGCTGCTTTGTTGCTCGTATGAAAATCTATTCCTTGCAGTTGTTATTCGCATTGAACATACCCCCGAATGACTTAACGCGAATATGGAACGAATATTCATGCAGCGATCATCGTCAAAACCTAATTCGTGATGATCGTTCGGGCTGTCTGAAACAAGCAAATTGAGACGTTTCCCCCTGCATTAGTACCGTAGTCTTATGTGTGTGTGTGATGAACTATATCCCAGCACTCCCCCATTGCTGCTACCTCACGAGATATGATGA